>NC_053154.1:6474898-6809398 GCF_016835505.1 Polypterus senegalus | reverse complement strand
CAAACCTAATTATAATTAATTAAAGTGAACTACATTCCTCTGCAAGGTATCTAATATTTCAGAACTTAGTGTGAGCACAATGCAATTACCGTATATACTCGTGTATAAGTCGGGTCTTGAAACCTGAAAAATCAATCATAAAATCAGACCCCGACTTATACGCCCGTTCAAAAATGCGACACTTAAATTTTTTTTTTACATCTTTTTGCATCCTCCAATCTTGCACCAGTTTCTTAGACGCATCGAATGTTGTTGCAGCAGCGCGGTTACCAATTTCTTTCACCACTTTAATGACTTTTAATTTAAAACCAGCTTCATATTTTCTTCTGATTGAAGAATCATCGTAGATAAGGGATGCTCTTACGATAAAGGTGTGTGAGGGTGTGAGATACACAAAACAGTGCAAACGTTGTTTCGGAATAGGTCGGGTATTACCGTGTGGTCACATAGGCATGATACATAGAAAAAAAGGCATTGTGGTCCATGGTTACTCTCTCAGGTTGGCGTTAGCATATCATAATCTCTTGGACCAATAGCGGGAGTTTTCCGCATTCGACTTATACAACCGACATTATAAAATACTGGAAATTATACGGTAAAATCAAGTTCCGACTTATCCACGAGTATATATGGTATATCGGGGCTCCCACTGTTCACCTACAGTGATATGTCTGCAAACAGAAGTCAGTCCTTTACAGGGTAATGTCACCTCATTCATCACCCACTTGTTTAAAGGAAAGTTCCATTCACAAATGATATTATCTCCCTATTATAAAAAAAAACCTGGGAAGGAGACGAGACGTGATGTTCTCGGAGACACTTTAACGTCCCGCGAGTCAAGGCACTGAGACAAAAGGACAGCTGCTGTACACGCTTTTAAATGTTCGAAGCGCTGTGCGACACTCAGATCATGCAGCAGCAAGCCAACAGCTGATCGAGCAAAGAGTAGGTAAACAAAAAATGGATTTGTTTCCCATTGTATCACCGTTTAAAAGGGGGTTTCGGAGTAGCGACTGCATCTCCTTAGCGTGCGTTAACCCCCCATCTTCACAATGTGAGCGGCAGAGACGCGTCCGGGGAAGGAGGGGGGTTGAGCAAAGCGAATTATCATTATTATTAATAGTTAATTCTTTACATTTATATAGTGCTTTTTAGTTAGTGTGTGTGAAGCCACTTCAACCACCACTAATGTGCAACATCAACCCGAATGATGTGGCGGCAGTCATTTTTGGACCCGTACGCTCAGCACACATTAGCTATTACTTGCTGAAGTGGTGAGAGAGATAGCCAATTAGTGATAGGGGATGATTAGGGAGCTAGAATGCCTAGGTCATGGAGGGCAATTTAGCCTCAATATCGGAATACACCCTGATAATCATGAAGGATGCCCACAGAGAGTTAAGACCTCAAATTTACGTCTCATCTGAAGGATGGCACAGTGTCCCCATCACTGCACTGGGGCCTTAGAATCCACATTCAGACCGCAGGGTTAAGCACCCCCCTGCTGGCCTCGCCAACACCTCTTCTAGCAGCAATCCAAGAATTTCCTGGTTGGTCTCCCATCCATGTACTGGCAGTGCCAGTAGCTTAGCTTCTGGTGGATCACCTGAAGCTCAGAATGGATGACCTGTTCTGAAGTGCATGTCCAGAAGTTACATTAATTCACTTACCAGATATCCAAAATCAACTTACAAAAGAGATCAACATAATCAAGGAAAATAATTTTGCGAGAAACTGTTTCGAAACAAGTGCCGTAGGACAAGGTTGTTGATCATCACAAATGAAGAGCTTAAAACCAAACAGAACTCAAGACTAATTCATCTTTGAACCAATTACAGCCACTATCAACTGGACAGACAGACATTCACAGAGCAAGAGAGTCTTCTGTTTATTAATGAGGGAGTCAGCAGTTCGGAGGGAGGTGGGCAGCTCATTCTACCACTTAGAAGTTATGCATGAAGGGAATCGGGTTTAAGATTTAATACCAAGCAGCAATGTCTAATGTTCATAAAATGACCTGAGTGGAAGAGAGGAGCAAAGGACATGATGAGCATCTCCATAGACATTGGTGCTGACCCACTGACTACTTTTTAGGCAAGAATCTAGGATTTGAACTTAATATGTGTTGCTTTCATGGAGCAGAGGAGCAGCCTGAAAAGAAGAGTGGCATGTGCCCGTCTTGGCTGGCAGAACAAATGTTAGCTTTGTTTTTTTTTTAATTATTCATTTTTTTTTGCTCAGTCGCGTTCACGATCCTTTCCATTTGACACTGCTGTTTTCACATAAAGACACGCTATAGCTCTGCAGCCTACTTGTGACTTTATGCTGTAGGAAGTAAGTAAATAAACTAAGATAAATAAGTAAATAACATTCGATCTGGCTGTTATATATAAAGCACAGCAACGGCAGCTTCCACCTTCAGCTATAGACTCTCCACTCTAGTATTAAGGTCTCAACGGTGCATGTGCACAAAACATTAACATTTATATGTTACTTACATCTTGCCTGAAGAAGGGGCCTGATTTGCCTTGAAAGCTTGCATATTGTAATCTTTTAGTAAGCCAATAAAAGGTGTCATTTTGCCTGACTTTTCACTATGTTACTTAAATAAAAGCTAGATCGAATGTTATTTACCTTAATTTATTTACTTACTTCCTACAGCGTAAACTCACAAGTAGACTGCAGAGCTTCCCGTGGTTGATCGACACAGCCATGCTCAAAAAATGCGTGTAATTCCGCAAAAAGTGCCTGCTGACACTTTAGTACGCAAGCAATGTTACGAGAATGCAGTTAAACTTTTTTTTAGGGCACATACACTGTGTAGATCTAAACACTAGTGTGGAGAGTCGCTTGCGTACTGAAGAGTCTATAGCTGTAGGTAGAAGCTGACGTCGCTGTACTTTGTATATAAGAGCCAGATTGAATTTTATTTACTTATTTACCTTGGTTTATTTACTTACTTCATACAGTGTAAAGTCACAAGAAGACTGCAGAGCTATAGCGCGTCTTTATGTGAAAACAGCAGTGTCAGATGGGGGGGAGGGGGATTAGTAGGATCGTGAATGCAACTGAGAGAATAAAACTGAATAAAGGAAAAAAAAAAGGTAACCTTTACGAGTATCATACATTTACACCGGCTGTTACAGACTGAAATCAAATGTATGCTTTTATTCTAAAATAGTAAGAATAAGAGCAGCTCACTTCTCAAAACGGACTCATCCGGGGTCGAACCTGTGAAGTTTTGATTACCAGTCAACAGTTGATACCGCTGCGCCACCAAAGCGGTCGTGGTAAATGCGTGTCAATGTCGCACCTTAACACGGGTTCTTTTTCTGCAATTATATACTTGAATAGAAGTGCACTTGTTCTGTTATATTTGTACCTTTTGTGAAAGTGTTTATTTGATATTAGCCGAAGCCCGCCGTAGCTTAGGAAGCGTAAGAATAGGAACGGAAAATGGTGAGAAAGGTATTCAGTATAACAAAGGCTTAGGAAACCACCGTGGCAGTATAATAAAAATAGCAAGGAGCTAAACCAATGCCAATGGTCAAAGAATACCTTCCCGTAGAGGGCTACGGAAAACATAGACATACTGTATATAGATAGACGCCGCATTCACTGTGTTGCCCAGTCGGCACGATAAGTCAGCGCGTCCGTCATATTGCGAGTGGTAAAAGTGCCATTTAAATTAATACAGGTAGACGTGGAAACCAGGTTTTCTGATGAAAAAACAATAACGGTTTAAACAGTATCGTTTACATACAACAGATTTTGGCGAATCATTTACATGCAATTATTTATACCCATTTATGCACTAATAATGGCAATTATTTAATAATTATTATTATTATTATTATTAAATAATTCCTCCCGTATAAGTAACATTTCTCTGACTGCTTAATTCCATCTTTGAAATATTTCTAGACTCCGTCCTGATCTTACGCAACACAGTACTAAAGTATTGGTTAATGTCCGAGTGACCGGTTCTTTTATCTTTAAAATGTTGTAAATCTTTGTGCCAGCCAATATCTCCGTAAGGAAATAAAAGTGGGTAAGCCATAGGATTGCAATTCATATTGAGCGTAGAAATCTATCTACAGGAGTTGCCTATGGGACAGATGCAAATGTCCCTTTTGGCAGGTGGTTCGCCATCTTCTCCGACGAAAATAGCTGCAACATTGGTGTGACATGTCGGGGCACTGTAGCGTCGTAAATTCTGCCTAGGGTTTTCCTCAAAAAGCTTTCGTACAGCTGCTGTTGGATTGGACTGAGCGATTTAAGCGTACTGCAGATGCTTGGCGAGAAATGCAGTGTTGGCAGCGTATGGGCGGGACTGGTTTTGAGGGTGGACGTGGGAGGAAAGTTTAAGTTGGCGGGCAAGGTTCTATCATGCGTATCCCATGACACGGTAGGATGTTTAGAGTTGGCGGGCGGGGCTCTGTCGAGCGTATCCCATGGTCTTAAGAGTTAGAGGGCGGACATTTATCAGCAGGGAGACATGAATCCTGTGGCAAAGCAAGGAAGGGAATGTAGAGACCAGAGCAACGGAAGACCTTATATAGGCAGGCAGCCAGCAATGTGGGAGGCGTTGGGATGGGGGACCCAACGCCACCTCACACGGTGACCGAGCTGCAGGCTATGGACGTATATATGTACGTAAGTAGTTGGAGAATTAGTGACGTTGGAAAGTTCAATATGGTGGCCGACAGTGGCGTCATACCACTGAAATAAGTACTTACATCAGTTTCGGTTAGCGCAGGGAAGCTGCCTACCAAATCTCATGAAGATGGGGCCATAAATAAGAAAGTTCAACATGGCGAACTTTGTCGACCATTATGACCGTTATGACTGTTACTCATAGAATTTCAAAATGAAACCTGCTGAACTTTTGTAAGTACGTTGTAAGGAATGAGCCTGCCAAATTTCAGCCTTCTACCAACACGGAAAGTTGGAGAATTAGTGATGTTGGAAAGTTCAATATGGCGGCCGACAGTGGTGTCATACCACCGAAATAAGTACATACATTAGTTTCAGTTAGTGCAGGGAAGCCGCCTACCAAATTTCATGAAGACAGGGCCATAGATAAGAAAGTTCAATATGGCGGACGTTGTCGACCGTTATGACCAATATACGTAGAATTACTAAATGAAACCTGCTTAACTTTTGTAAGTAAGTTGTAAGGAATGAGCCTGCCAAATTTCAGCCTTCTACCTACACATAAAGTTGGAGAATTAGTGACGTTGGAAAGTTCAATATGGCGGTTGACAGTTGTAGTGATGGCCAAGACACATTTTTTAATCTTGCATTTTCATGGAGTACAGAGATCACAAAATTCCTGATAGAAGGAACTTGAATGGTGACCTGCTCATAATGTGCCTAGTATTACGTTGATTGGCGCAGCTCTTCTAATGTGTGCCAGTGCTATTAGGAGTGGACAACACAAACAGGCTCCCTTTGTTTCTCTCCTATAAGGAGCATTGCATTCCCATTCAATAGTGCCGTCTAATTCATTTTTATGTGGGAGAAAGACACCATCAGGCTATTTTCATTAACAAATTTATTGGCAATCGGCCTGTTTATATTTGTTCTTTTTGATAATACAATAAAAAACATCATCATTCATGGTCATTTTTGATTGGATATACTTTATTAAACCCTGAGGGGAAATTGTCTTTTTACATGACCTTTGGAGCTCAGAGCACAGGCTCAGCCATTGCCCCAAGCCTCATGGACTTCTTCTATTTATTGGTGGTATCTACTTTAACATGAAATTTCATTATTGTAGTATCAAGCTACACATGTGAGCAGCCTTTCACTCCATTGTCTCCAAGTCATCTTTTCAAACTAGCCCCTCTAGGCTTTCATCAGTGCTTAAGTGTTATTTGTCTTAAAATGTATGGATGATAGATAAGTAGATACACCAGAAACCATTTGATCCAACAGCAACACAAAGCATAAATGAATGCAAAACCAATGAAAGGCACAGTACCATACATGTTTCACAGGGTACATAATCGGTGCATTGATGAATATATATTTCACGTCTCTAAAGAGATATTTTCCGTATTCCATCATGTCTGTTATAATAGATCAGAATAAAGACAAGCATGAGAGAAGACAGATAGCACATTGTGGTGGGATGAGCAGATGAATAAAGGTGCTCTAGGACAATACTTCTAGGAAGTGGGATTGTCAAAATCTGAGTGGAAGAAAGGATGCTTACAAAGCTAAGATAGAAAACAAACACATTCAATACAACACAAAGGATTTCTGGAATGGACTGGACATTAATACAGCACTCAAGCAATCCGCTGCTAAGGTGCTAGAAGGGGATATGGACAAAAGCTAACACCCTGAACCACTCTTTTAATAGATTTTCTCTCCCACCTTTGTCCCATAACGAGTCTCCCCACAACATTCCTACTACATCAACAACTTCCTACCATGTCAAATGGAATGGCTAGTGACAAGTCCACCTCTGACATTCTGTGTGGACTGCTCATAACTGAAGACCAAGGAAGGAGACAACTGAGGAAGCTACAGGCCAAAAATAGCTATTGGACCAGATGGAATCAGTGCAGGAGTTCTTAAGGACTGTGTTGACCAGCTTTGTGGTGTCCTCTGTCACCTGTTCAGACTGTCCGTAAAGGCATCAGAAACTGCCACTGCTTGCTATGGAAAACATGTTCCAAAGAAGGCAGACGCCTTGACTATAGACACACTTATGTCACACATCATGAATACCTTTGAGAGGCTGGTCCTGGACTATATGAGTCCTCTTGTGGTAGACCACCTTGACCCAATACAGTTTGGCAATTGGACAAAAATTGGAATAATACATTTATCTATCTGGCAGCACTGTAAGGATGATGTTTTTTGATTTCTCCTGCACCTTCAATACTATCCAGTCATCCCTTAAACATCGGAATTCCTGAAGCTTACGCTTTTCTTCACTGAATAGTTTATCTGGCAATGTTTTGTAATGAATTATATAAGTATCCAGTAACGGCGCACTGCTATAACGATAACGTGCAGCAAATACACTTGAGCATTCCAAATTTTCATCCTCTTTCTCTGTACGTTTAGCATTCGTTTGCACAGAGGTTGATGCACTTGCTGCTTCGTGAACAGCTATTCTTTTTTCCACCCTAACAGCCAGCTTCTTCTATTCTTCTGTTCGTATTTTTTCACGTTAAAACTGATTAAGTCAGTTTTTGTGTTGCAAGTACATTTTACTTAATTTTTCAGTTAAGCTGGCATTTAAGTCTTCAATCTGCCTCAAGAATGATTTAAGATATTTAGAGGTAGGGGAAGTGACGGTGAAGGTGGTAGGGGTGAGAACGGCGCCCATACGCATGTGCCGCATGGCCGTCCTGATGCAAACTGCAGAGAGTTGATTCTACAATAAAATAAAATTAAAATAAAAAGAGTAATAAAAATCATCACCCCAAGAGCAGTCACGTAGTATATGTGTGCCAAATTTCAGGTCAATAGGTCAAACAGTTTACGGACAGCCATATAAGACAGCGTATTATATAAGAAGATGAAATATCGTGTATTTGAAATACATACATTTCATGTTCTCTGTCTACAATGATTTGTGTAAATACAGAATGACAGAGGAAATGCTGAACACACGACTAATACAGAAAAAGTCTTCACACGTTATAGTAATGACATAATTTTGATGTGAAGTGTACTGTAGGATGTGTGAAGACTGAAGCCCAAATATCCAAGAAACACTTTCACAAAAGGTGTAACAAAAAAGTATGCTCTTAATTAAGTGACCGCACCACTGCATGTTTCAGGAGTGTGCCCTGAACCCCTCCTGTCGACAAAAGTCGACATCCGCCTTAAAAGAGTTAAGTAATTGAGAGGGGACACCGTCCAGGGGCAATTATGAGTATAGAGGCATTTCACAAAAACAGATAACAGAGACAATGATACATGCTCAACACTGTCGAAGATAGCAGAACACACTACGGAAAGAGATAGATCCTGAACAGGCAGTTATGACCGATGACCTGATAAAGATAATCTTATTTACAAAAATTGTTGTTGAATTCTTGCATTCGGGACATATGCCAAAGAATTTTCTTTTTGCTTGTTTTTCATTTGTTTATCTGTCATTCTTGAGACACGGCCACAACTGAAATTTGAATTACTAGCAGCAAGCAAAACAAATGAGGACTTTACTTGGCAACCTAGTTTACAAATAACACCAGAAATAAAGATTTCAGGATTCATTTCAGATTCAGAGGTAAACTTCAAATCCCACATTAAGCAGATGTCAGTGGAGCAGGACGGTGACAGAAGTCTGTCTCTGAAGCTGCTCCTCTGTCTGGAGATGATCCTGTTCAGTGGATGCAGTGGATTCTCCATGATTGACAGGAGTCTGCTCAGCGCCCGTCGCTCTGCCACAGATGTCAAACTGTCCAGCTCCGTGCCTACAATAGAGCCTGCCTTCCTCACCAGTTTGTTTAGGCGTGAGGCATCCTTCTTCATTATGCTGACTCCCCAGCACACCACTGTGCCCATATCACTCTAGTAAGTCTGCATTCTTGTCCTTGTAATTCCTAATTATAATTTTACATTTTCTAGCACCGGTTTGCTCTAGTATTCTAAGCGTAAAGCATTAAAAAACTGGTGTATAAATAATTGACTTAGACTTGACTTGATTTGGTAAGGCAGCTTTCTGTTTTTATGCACAAAAATCCTGGGATACTTTACCATTAGAGATACAGGGGGCCAGAACAGTTGAACCCAAATGAATTGCTAAACTAGTAAAAACACATCAAACTACAAACACTAACTACTACAACTACTAAAAACATACCTCTTTAATCTGGCTTTACTGCCTCCTAGCTTAAGTATGCTGCAGTCAGTCACATCAAGGTGAGAGTATCCTGTTAATGTGACATAGTCATGGACTGTAGAATACCTAGGGGGGTCTGGGCAGTTATCTGGCTTTAAAGTCCCAAAGGTTAATTTTCTCTAACATCCAACCAACTTGCACATTTTGTTTCCTGTCCTTCCTGGCCATACAACCACAGTATTTCTTATTAAGCCAATGACGTGTTCCTTTTGTTGGACTTGCAAATGAACAATCGTCTTCACGCCGAACTGGAATCGTCCCTGCATAAATCAGACGATCTGGATCTGCATAATTAGATCTGGACCACCCTGTATAACTGTTGAATTGGATTTACTTTCTTTAGCAACTACTTTAGCTATGAACAGTGTAAAGCACTTTGAGCAACTTTCATACACTGTGTGCACAATTATTAGGCAAGTGAGTATTTTGACCATATCATCATTTTTAATGCGTATATTCCAACTCCAAGCTGTATTAACTTGAATGCTTATTGGATTTAAGCACGTCAGGTGATGTGTATTTGTGTAATGAGGGAGGGTGTGGCCTAAGGAGATCAACACCCTATATCAAGGTGTGCAGAATTATTAGGCAGCTAGTTTTCCTCAGGCAAAATGGGCCAAAAAAGAGATTTAACTGACTCTGAAAAGTCAAAAATTGTAAAAGTCTTTCAGAGGGATGCAGCACTTTTGGAATTGCTAAGATATTGGTGTGTGATCACAGAACCATCAAACATTTTGTTGCAAATAGTCAACAGGGTCGCAAGAAACGTGTTGAGAACAAAAGATGCAAATTAGCTGCCAAAGATTTGAGAAGAATCAAACGTGAAGCTACCAGGAACCCATTATCCTCCAGTACTTTCATATTCCAGAGCTGCAACCTACCTGGAGTGCCCAGAAGTACAAGGTGTTCAGTGCTCAAAGACATGGCCAAGGTAAGGAGGGCTGAAACCCAACCACCACTGAACAAGAAACATAAGTTGAAACATCAAAACTGGGCCAAGAAATATCTGAAGACAGATTTTTTTCAAAGGTTTTATGGACCGATGAGATGAGAGTGACTCTTGATGGACCAGATGGATGGACCTGTGGATCAGTAATGGGCGCAGAGCTCCACTCCAACGTGGAGGTGGGGTACTGGTATGAGCTGGTATTTTTAAAGATGAGCTAGTTGGACCTTTTGCATTGAAGATGAACTCAAAATCAACTCCCAAACCTACTGCCAGTTTTTCGAAGACACTTTCTTCAAACAGTGATACAAGAAAAAGACCATGATTTTTATGCAGGCCAATGCTCCATCACTTGCATCGAAGTTCTCCACTGCGTTGCCAGCCAGTAAAGGCCTTAAAGATGAAGGAATAATGACATGGCCCCTTCCTCATCTGACCTAAACCCTATCGAGAACTTGTGGGCACTTCTTAAACGCTAGATTTACGGGGGAGAAAAACAATACACCTCTCTGAAGAGTGTCTGGGAGGCTGTAGTCACTGCTCCACAAAAAGCTGATCGTCAACAGATCAAGAAACTGACAGACTCCATGAATGGAAAGGCTTATGACTGTTATTGGAAAGAAGGGTGGCTATATTGGTCATTGATTGATTGATTGATTTTTTTTAAATGTCAGAGATGTTTATTTGTAAATTTTGAAGTGTTTGTTTATTATTCTCACTATAACAGATGAAAATAAACAAGTGAGATGGGAAAATTTTCATTTTTCCTTTAGTTGCATAATAAATCTGCACACTAATAGTTGCCTAATAATTGTCGCACATATGTATTCCCCTGATGATGTTCACACTCACATTTCCGTTGTGAAACATTCAGGTTTCAGGTTTATTAACATTTTGGATTGACTGATAGCACTGTGTTTGTTCCATATTAAAATTAATCCTCAAAAATACAACTTGCCTAATAATTCTGCACTCCCTGTATATGAAAATATGTTATATAAATAAATGTTATTTTTATTAAATTGGATTGAACAAATGTCACGCATACGCCTCAGAGGGTCACTTTCTGAGCTTGTCAGGGGTAAGCATTACCAACCCAGGAAACAAAAGGGTGCAATCGCTGACTCTTCTGTCTCTTTTGTCACCCACAGCTCTATGAAGACACCCACTAAGGGCCCACGAGCAGACACTAATACAGCGCATTACCGCACCCACCACATGACAAATCAACTCAGGATCCCAGATTAAAACCCGAGTGACAACTCAGCACCACACTAGTTCAGGTGGAATGAAACAGTGTGAGGTTTTTTATGGTGGCTGGAATGTCAATTCTGCCACCAACCCCCAGGTTTTTCCTTGCAGGTTGGAGGGCCTACATGCAGGGCTGGATGCAGATTAATGTCATACCCAGGACAGCGCAATTGCAGGTTAAGGGCCTCACTCAATGGCCCAACGAAGTACAGTCACTTTTGGAGTTTTACAGGATTGAACCGATTACCAGTGCAGAGCACTAGCCTCAGAGCCACCACTCTGCATTACAAGCTACAAGCTATAAAAGCAAGGCGATTATTCGGGAGATGAGCCACCTGTGCTACACTGAAGCCTGACCACTCTCCAGAGCCTTTACATTACAGCCAATGACTATACATTTCATTTTTTTTTTTTCTTTTGCTTTTTAACCACGCCACTGAGCGCTTGTTAATTTCAGTAAACAAGGTGGCTCGGTTGGCACCCCAACATTTCAACTTGATTGCTGTCTTACCTTTGACCAACAACACAGACTTGAGAATGTTAAGTAGATAACTCCACAAAACATAACCAGTTGTTCCAGACTTAACATAAAGCCAACAACAAATGGCACAATTTAATGCCAGTTGTATTCAGTAGTAACAGTACAGGTAACTAAACAGAATAGGGAGTGGTCTCCCCTCGACTTTCTCGTATACTCAAATATGGGGATGGATGGGAGTAAGCCACAAGATAATGATGATATTTTTATATTATGTACATTAAAGAACCATCAAGAAAAAATCAAATTAATAATATATTGAATAATTATCCTTATATATAATTTGATACTATCCGTATGTATGTTCGCGTCAATACCTCGACTCAATACAAGTTAGAACCATGCAATGGGACTCTGTCTCTGTAGTTAGATCATAATGTGGCAAACGTGGACTCAGAATTGCATGATTGGCTAAGAATGTTTGAATGCTTCAGTGATGCCACTGGACAGCCGAGTATAGTAAGCCGGTGTTGGTCCGAACAGATGACAGTAAGTTCAATTGGTTTTTGGAACGTTGGTTTGGTGGCGCGTACTTTGCAGGACTAACATCGTCGACTAATTTAAACCCTTCGACAGCTCCAGAACCGTAAGTAATTTAGAATGTATCGCCCTTTGCTTGGTACGTCAAAATCTATCTTTGGGCAGTTCGGTTTTGGCATCCGTCCTTCTGACATCTATTGGCAAACTGAGTAATGATGGCTGGGTATTAACAACGGTCATTGTTTAAATTTTAGCCGATCTCAAATCTAAAATGATCACGCCAACATAATTATTACTCTGACTCTGATTAGAGTCATAAAATACGGTTTGTTTTGAAAATTTGTTTGCCAGAAAAAATCAAATGAGGTGCGCCGAAGAGCTGAGTTCACGTCTCGCAGCCCCGTTTAAACAGGAAGCTCTTCATTACATTGATCAAAAAGGTTTACTTTAAGCAGAAATCAGTGCCATGATAACAAAATCATTTCAAGGACTTAATAAAACAAATAATTCTTTGCAGAGAAAGTATGGATTTCACAAACGTAGAATTTGTAGCCCAATTCAATCGGGCTCCCAGTCGCTAGTTATAAAAGTAAAGTTGAATAAATCGGATTCTGCAGCTGCATGAATAAAAGGTAAAGTACCACTTCCAGTTAACAGCAATAGCCCAAAAGTTGATAGAAATCTACGTTTTGTACCCAATACTTGTATGCAAAATTTGGCTGACCAAAGTGAAAGTGTACTCAAGTTATTGTGTTTACACACACACACACACACACACACACGCACACACACACAAAGACATAATTCCAAAAATTGTATTTTCAGACTCAGGGAGTTCTAAAATGCCAAGATTCATCAAAATCTCGAAATGGAATTTTTGGACAATTCAATACTTTCCCCATACTTTGTATACGAGAAAGTCAGGGAGGTCTAAAACATCGAGATTTATCTAAATGTCCACATCTAATTTTTGCACAATTGCAATACTTTCCCTATACTTCTAAAATGTCAAGATTTATCAAAATCTCGACATTGAATTTTTGGACGATTCCAATACTTTCCCTATACTTTGTATACAAGAAAGTCAGGAAGGTCTAAAACATCAAGATTTATCTAAATCTTGACATCGAAACTTTGGACGATTACAATACTCTCCCTATACTTCGTATATGAAAAAGTAAAAAGGTATCATGCAATGATAATTTCAGGTTTCACAAGGTTGCAGTGTGTGTTTTACTGTAACAAACAATTATGTATAAAACTCAAATGCCAAATTATCTGTGTTTTAACAAAGATATGGTTAGCTTAACTCTCCTTAATGAATTAAAAATAAACTCACCTTAACATTTTCAGCCATGATCAAATCTCCATTTGAAAGACATCCAGTATGGACTCCAGAATCAAGTAAAAACTTAAAAAAGACAAGAGATGTAAATGAATACATATACCGTATACTTAAATACATAAATATATGTGTGTTGGTTAAATCCCCAATTCATAACAGGCACATTTGAACCCAGTGCTGCTTTTATAGACTTTGACTCCTGTTGGCATGAGTTATATTAGGCATGTTTAAGAATGTTACCTTAAATTATAGCCTAGAAGCTTGTATACATAATATACATTCATAATATTTAACTTTACAAATTGAAACCAGACAGGACTGCCCACTATCAACAATACTATTTGATATTGCTATTGAATCACTGGCTGTTAGCTTCTGCAGATAACCACAGATTCACATTCATCGATCTATGACAATTTTGGGAACAGGACCTTTGAAGGGAATTACAAAACAAACCCAAAACAGGATATTAAGGAGTATTTTATTAACTAAATAAAAATATGATAGAGGGCTTATATACAGAGAGACCACAAAAAAAGGAAAAAATAAACCTATTACTCCTGCTGTCTACTGTGTGGAGTGCCTAAAGCACCCAAACCTTTCTCACCTCTCTGATACTTCTTGAACTTCTGGACTTGCATGTTTCATCCTGTTAGGCAAGCTCTTTCCTCTACACCAAACCCGATATCAAGGTCAACTGAAGGATGACCAGAAGGATATTTTAAAAATAAGCATGAACTCCTGGAGAAGCTCCAAGGACCAATGTTTGGAATCAGGAGTGAGCTAAGAAAACCTTGAGGTCTTCAAACTAGAGATGCATGTAATAGCACTGGGTGTTCCTGCAGGTCTGGCACCCAACAACTACTTTAAAGACCAGGTCAAACCCTGATTATGTTCTCACCAGTAATAACTTGTGCCACAGAGTGATTACATAATTTAAACACAGTACCATGTTTTGGTGTTCCCACACTCCCACCACAGCATAATGCAGCCAAGCGCTGGTCCCTCATCACCCCATTCATACTCCATCTGTAATTCCTACTATGATGAACATTAGAACACTTTAGACGAGAATAGGCCATTCAGCCCAACAAAGCTCACCAGTCCTATTCACTTATTTCTTCCAAAAAACATCAAGTCAAGTTTTGAAAGTCCATAAAGTCCTACTGTCTGCCACACTACTTGGTAGCTTATTCCAAGTGTCTATCGTTCTTTGTGTAAAGAAAAACGTCCTAATGTTTGTGCGAAATTTACACTTAACAAGTTTCCAACTGTATCTTCATCAAACTCAGTTTAAAGTCACCGTCTCGATCCACAGAACTAATTCCCTTCGTAATTTTAAACATTTCAGTCAGGTCTCCCTTTAATCTCCTTTTGCTTAAATTGTTAACTCTAAGCCTAGCTGCTCTCCTGAGGACTTTATCCGGTGCTGTTATGTCATTTTTGTAGCCTGGGGCCTCATGTATAAACGGTGCGTACGCACAGAAATGTTGCGTAAGAACTTTTCCACGTTCAAATCGCGATGTATAAAGCCTACACTTGGCGTAAAGCCACGCACTTTTCCACGGTACCTCATGCCTTGTCGTGCGCAAGTTCTCCGCTCGGTTTTGCAAACTGGCGGCACCCAGCGTCAAAGCAATGGTACTGTTCTTGTGTGATTACTCATTATTTTCATGACGCGGCTTTATAAATACACAGAAACTAACCGCATATTGTTTATTAGTGTAATGCATCTGATTGTAATTAACTCGTAACAATATAATGGTCCAGGGAACAGCCATAGTATTCCAAATACCATAACTGCTTTAGCGTTGTTACTCTCACTTCTTCTTCTTCTTCTTTCAACTCCTCCCGTTAGGAGTTGCCACAGCAGATCATCTTTTTCCATATTACTCTCACTGCACGACTCGGAGTATTTATATCACTGTATCTGAGTGTGAATCACAGCAGCAGCTGATCGGAAAGAGAATTATCGGTATACAGCTTTAAGGACACGCTGTCTCAGCCACTGCAAAATGTTTTAAAGCCTTTCCTGTACAGACCTCGCAGTTCAGAAACAGTTTAATCCCAAGAACTTTAAATGCACTGAATCAATTGCTCCTTGTAGAACGGTTTGTACTTATAAGTACAATCACCTCACTGTAAACTTGCACTACAGTTATAATATCTCACAACCTGGGCCACTTTATAAAGCGTATTTACATATGATGACGATATCATTTTTAAGGTGAAATGCAGCAAAATATGTTTGTTAAATTATACACATAAAACTTTAACTTCATTTAAATAATCTATATTCTTCACTGGGAGTGTCGTGAAGGATAGAATAATTAAACATGTACTACGAAGATATTTCAATGTTCTTTAAGCGTTTTGAAGAATCGGCTAAGCTTACAGATGGCTTAACTTCTATTACAGAGCTGATTGTGTGGCGATCGGTTACTTGGGGAAAGAAAAGCAAGGACTCTTGGGGCGCCCACACCAATATATATTGAATATAAAACAGAAAGAGAAAATAACAACACAGCTAAAAGCATGCGACAAATTTCGACAAAAGATAAATGCTTGTCATGAGCACGAGGCTCATGAAACACATGTTTAATAACGTGCTTTAGCTCCTATCATCATGAAAATGACATCACGTATACATCTCAGTATTTTAGTTATTCAGAGAGCTGTAATATCACAAATGTAATGGACTCTGTGTCCAGTTGGAGGAAGAGAGCCGGTTTAAGAAGCAAGTAGTGATTCACACACATAGATCACATACAGTAGAAGATCAAATACAAAACAAAGCATTTAACGTGCTACTTTAATTACGATGTAATTTTGAGAAACTGGTTAATTAAACGATTTTAAGATGAAGTTTATAATGTTCTACTAAATGACAAAATAAACTACGTGATTAAAGTGGAAAATTCGAGATTGAAGTTGGCATTTCGTGCTTTTTCCCCACCGTGTGCCTTTTTTCTCTGTACCCTAATAAACTTTCATATGACACTCAGACAGTGGGCTTACAACTCTTCTTTTCACGGCAACTTTGATATGTGACTTCTTTTTTATTTCAGGCACTGTGCGATTTTGTGAATGTGAGCTTTCAAGTTTCTCCAACACGCTCTGTCACTCGATCAACTTCATTTTGTTGATTATATCACGGTTTATTTGAACAAATAGTATGTTTTTTCTTTGCCTCCACTTGGTATTCGCTGAAATTCTTATATTTTCCCCATGCTTTTCCCATTGTCTTTTCACAGAAGGCTGCGCTTAAGGGCGATTTATATTGATTTGCATATTCAAATAGGCGTAATTCTGGGAGGATTTGGGGCGTTACAAAATGCACGTGCATGAGTGTTAGTTTTCACACTGATCGGATTTATGTAGCGGAAGAACGTGGAAGTTGGAGTACGCACAGATTCCTGCATCTGGATTTTTCTGTGCGTAAGCACATTTTGGCTTTTGTGCTTACGCCATGTTATAGTGCGAGTTCTACGCACGGCATTATACATGAGGCCCCTGGAGATCAAAACTGCACCCAGTACTCCAGAGGAGGCCTCACCAGTGTGTTATAAAGCTTGAGCAGAACCTCCTTTGACTTGTACTGCACACATCAAGGCGCTATATAACCTGACATTCTGTTAGCCTTCTTAATGGTTTTTGCACACTGGAGGTTGACAGCTTAGAGTTCACAATGACTCCTAAATCCTTCTAATAAGGTGGACTTTCAAGTTTCGGAACCCCTCATTGTGTGTTCAGACCTAACATTTTTACTTCCTATGCGTAATACTTGACATTTATTGACATTAAATTTCAACCCCTGTAGCCCTGAATCAGCCTAGTCACTCTTCTCTGGACCTTTTCTTGTGCTGCTATGTCCTTTTTGTAGCCTGAACACCAACAGTGGACCCAGGACTCAAGATGAGGCCTCACCAGTGTGTTATAAAGCCTGAGCAGAACCTCCTGTGACTGTACTCCACACAGCAAGGCGCTATATAACCTGACATTCTGTTAGCCTTCTTAATGGCTTCTGAACACTGTCGGGAAGTCGATAGCTTCGAGTCCACTATGACTCCAAAGTCCTTCTCATAAGGTGTACTCTCTATTTTCCGACCTCCCACTGTGTACTCAAACCTAACAATTTTACTTCCTATGTGTAATTGTTTACATTTGCTGACATTAAATTTCATCTGCCACAAATCTACCCAAGCCTGTTTGCTATCCAAGTCCTTCTGTGATGATATAACAGATTCCAAATTATCTGCTAATCCACCTATCTTGGTATCATCTGCAAACTTAATCAGCTTGTTACTTATGTTCAAATCTAAATCATTTATATATATTAAAAATAGCAGTGGCCCCAGCACTGACCCCTGTGGAACACCACTCTTAACATCAGCCAGGAAACTCAGACATTGATATGACAAACTCTTCATTAATTTGTTCAAAGCAAGGTCAAATTCAGCTAAGTACTCTAAATTACACTCACTGTAAGTACGATTATTCAAATCATGAAAATGGTTATTCAAAATGTAATCAGGACACAAAGGGTCTAAATACTTCTAGGAATGAGAAAATTCAATTTAAAAAATTAAACATTCAAACCTTTCTGAAAGTTTTTACTTTGTCATTATGGGTTATTGTGTATACTGAAGGGCAAAAATGGCAAATTTATCCATTTAAAATGAAATGTACAAAACAACCCACCACACGCCAAAACAGCTCAGGATCCTGATTGACATCCCTCCATGCAGACATGCGGTCTAGTCCCACCCTCTGGAAATGACCATCTATCTGCCGCAGCCAGGTGTTTACGTGGGCTTCCCCTTGGCCTGCTCCAGCCACTCGGGTCCTCAACAATGTGGATCACCCTCGGGGAATCGCGCCACATGGCCGTAGTGCCATAACTGACACTCCCTCACAATGAAGGTGATGCGCCTCATTTGGGACTCCATGAACAACACAAAGTCAAACCAGAGTTACGGAAAGATTCTCCAAAGAGACACAGTACGATTGGAGTCCAGCCTTCATCTCAGGTCACTGCATAGCATCCATGACTCACAACCATATAGCAAGACAGGAAGCACCAGGACTCTAAAGACTTGGACCTTCATCCTTTTGCATAGATATCGGGAGTACCACACACCCCTTTCCAGAGACCTCATGATCACCCATGCTTTCCCAATCCGTCTACTGAATTTATAGGAAGAGTCACCAGAGACATGAATGTCACTGCCGAGGTAAGTAAACCTCTTTGACAAGGTCGACAGACACTCTCTCTGCAAACAGACGCACTACTGATGGCCGTGCCAAAGAGGTCATTAAAGGCCTGGCTCTTGGTTTTTATCAGGAGCCTCACAAGCCCAGACACTCAGACTCCTCACTCAGTCTGTCGAGCGCCCCGATCAGAGCCTCCATTGACTCCACAAAGATCACAGCATCGTCAGCAAAGTCAAGATTAGTGAATCTTTCTTCACCAACAGATGCCCCACAGCCACTGGACCCCACGACCTTGCTCAATACCCAGTCCATACAAGCATTGAACATAGTAGGGGCAGAACACACCCCTGATGAACCCCATAATCAACTGGGAAAAATGCAGAGGTTCCGCCTCCACTCCGTACATCACTCACAGTACCAGTGTAAAGGCCGGCCATGATATCCAGCAAATTTGAGGGGATCCCACAAAGTCTCAAGATGTCCTACGCGGCAGCTCGATCAACCGAGTCATCAAACACTTTACGAAAATCGACTAAAGCTACAAAGAAACTATGCAGATATTCTTGTTTGCATTCCATGAGAATCCTCAGTGCCAGAATGCGGTCAATGCTAGACCTGTTAGGTGTAAAACCAGACTGCTCAAGTTGCTGGTAGGTGAGCAAGTGATCGCAGATCCTATTGAGGATGACCCCGATGACAGAGAGAGCAGTGTTATCCTCCTGTAGTTGCCAAAATCCAGTTGATCTCCCTTCCCTTTCCAACAGGGAAAACAAATCCAGTTTTCCAGTAAGTTGGGATGACACCAGTCTCCCAAATAGAAGCAAAGATTACTTGCAATGCTAGTAGGACAGCCTTAATACCAGCGTGTAGATGTTGACCCAGGATACCACAGATCCTTGTAGCCTTCCCTACCCTTAGCTGGTTCACCACCTGTGCAATCTCAGTGAGACTGGGTGGTTCACAGCTAATTGGAGCATCAGCCTCAAGAACTGTGGAGCTAAGGATGTCCAACGTCCTAGCAAGAGAATCAGCTTTGTACAACTGCTCAAAGTAGCCAGCACCAGCGGGTTACAACTTCATTGTCATCTGTAAGGACCGTTCCATCAGCCACTCTGACCGCGACTCTCTGAGAAACAAATTTGGATGTGCGTAACACTTAGATTCCTCTGTAAGCTGGACATGGGTCACTGGACCATAGATGGTGTGTCACTTGCTCACAAATTTCTCTAAAAAACACCTCCTTATCTGCCCTCAAAGCCCTCACAGATGTCCTTCTCAGTTCCCGGATCAGACCGGGGTTGCCATCGAGCCTTGCACTGCATCTCCTCTCGATGACATCCAGAGTGCCCTGCGAGATGAAACTCCTCCTTCTGGGAACACTGGGAACACCAACACAACACTGAGCAACCTTCAGGGTCTTGTTGCACCCAAATCTGTAAGTTCCTCACACAAACTTCATTCAAACTTGTTAGAAACAGTCTGATCTTGGAGTCTGGCCAGGTCCAGCCTCGTTTTCCTAGTAGATGGTAACCTACTAGGCCTAAGTTGGATCTTCAGAGTAGCAAAAATTCTGAATACTTTTTACCTAAAAGGTTTATTCTTGTTTTGATTAGATTAAATTAAAAATCAAGATAACTAATTGGGGTTTCCTCCAGGCACTCCGGTTTCCTCCCACGATCCAAAGACATGCAGGTTAGGTGGATTGGCGATTCTAAATTGGCCCTAGTGTGTGCTTGGTGTGTGGGTGTGTTTGTGTGTGTCATGCGGTGGGTTGGCACCCTGCCCAGGATTGGTTCCTGCCTTGTGCCCTGTGTTGGCTGGGATTGGCTCTAGCAGACCCCCGTGACCCTGTATTCGGATTCAGCAGGTTAGAAAATGGATGGATGGATGGATAACAAATTGGTATACTGATTAGATAAATACCTCATCACAGTCGGGTTGGCTCTCTGACACCTCATGTGCTGAGCTAATTGTAACAAGAGATCCTTCAGCTCTGCCTTTCATTTTGTCATCAGACATTATTTCTATGGCTCCTCTGTCCTTTAGATCCTTTCCTAAAAAAATAAATAATAATAAAATAGGCACTACGTTACATAAAGATTGACTCAACTAAAAACAATTCATTTTCCAGACATGCAATTCTAATCCTGGTAACACTGGGCACAAGACAGAAATCAGCTTTAAATGTAAATAATAACAAATATGCAATGGCTTTGCTGCATGAAATTTTTAAGAAATGACAATACTACAACCCTGATTCCGAAAAAAGTTGGGACGCTGTGTAAAATATAAATAAAAACAGAATGAAATGATCTGTAAATCTCATAAACCTGTATTTTACTCACAGTAGAACATAGAAAACATTTCAAATTATTGTTTGTACTATTATTCTAAAAGTGAAAAATTTTTAAAAGAACTATGAAGTAATCTGATATCTTTATACAGTAATCCCTCCTCGATCGCGGGGGTTGCGTTCCAGACCCCCCCGCGATAGGTGAAAATCCGCGAAGTAGAAACCATATGTTTGTGTAGTTATTTTTATATATTTTAAGCCCTTATAAACTCTCCCACACTGTTAACATTATTAGAGCCCTCTAGACATGAAATAACACCCTTTAGCCAAACGTTTAAACTGTGCTCCATGACAAGACAGAGATGACAGTTCTTTCTCACAATTAAAAGAATGCAAACATATCTTATCTTCAAAAGAGCGCCGGAGCAGAGAACGTCAGAGAGAGCGCTCGCTAAGAAAAGCAAACAATCAAAAAATCAATTTGTGCTTTTAAGTATACAGAAGCACCGCGATAAAGCGGCATTTTGTAGAGGAGCCTCCGTGTCCTCTGTGCAAACAGCCCCTCTGCTCACACCCCCTCCGTCAGGCAGAGAGAGTGAGAAAGATAGAGAGAAGCAAACAAGCACCGCACGGGAAGCATATCTTATATCATTAAGGAGTTTTAGTTAATATGTAATATGTGCTCTGATTGGGTAACTTCTAAGCCATCCGCCAATAGCGTCCCTTGTATGAAATCAACTGGGCAATCAAACTGAGGAAGCATGTAACCTAAATTAAAAGACTCATTGTCCATGAAAGCGTAACCAGCTGAAAAATCCATGATATATATTTAGATGTGCTTACATTTAAAATCCAGCGATAGAGTGAAGCCGCGAAAGTCGAAGCGCGATATAGCGAGGGATTACTGTATATAAAATTCTTTTTGCGTTTGAAACGGAAATTACGTATGACCACAGAACATATTATAATGCACTCACGTTTGAAACAGAAATTACGTATGACCACAACAGTCAGGTTACACAGAGAAAGTGAGACAGAAGCAGATCGAGAGAGAAGGCTTGCAGGCTCGCAGATCAACGTACAGTAATCCCTCGCTATATCGCGCTTCGACTTTCGCGGTTTCACTCTATCGCGGATTTTAAATGTAAGCACATCTAAATATATATCACGGATTCTTCGCTGGTTCGCGGATTTCTGCGGACAATGGGTCTTTTAATTTATGCTACACGCTTCCTCAGTTTGTTTGCCCAGTTGATTTCATACAAGGGACGCTATTGGCGGATGGCTTAGAAGCTACCCAATCAGAGCATGTATTACATATTAACTAAAACTCCTCAATGCTATAAGATATGCATCCCGCGCGGAGCTTGATTGTTTGCTTGTCTCTGCCTCTATCTCACCCTCTCTGACATTCTCTGCGCCTGACGGAGGGGCTGTTTGCTTAAAAGATACGGACGCTCCTCTAAAAAAATGCCGCTTTATTGCGGTGCTCGGCATATTTAAAAGCACAAAAGCACACGTATTGATTTTTTGATTGTTGCTTTAATCTCATTCTCTCTCTCTGACGTTCTCTGCGCCTGACGGAGGAGATGTGAGCAGAGGGGCTGTTTGCACAGAGGCTGTTTGCTTAGAAGATACTAACGCACCTCTAAAAAATGCCGCGGCAAACTTAAAAGCACAAGTATTGATTTTTGATTGTTTGCTTTTCTTTACTGGCCTTGAGCTCTCTCTCCCTCTGAAATTCTCTGCTCCTGAAGAGAAGATCTATTTGCATTCTTTTAATTGTGAGAAAGAACTGTCATCTCTGTCTTGTCATGGAGGACAGTTTAAACTTTTGACTAAAGGGTGTTATTTCATGTCTAGAGGGCTCTAATAATGTTAACAGTGTGGGAGAGTTTATAAGGGCTTAAAATATATAAAAATAACTACACAAACATATGGTTTCTACTTTGCGGATTTTCGTCTATCGCGGGGGGTTCTGGAACGCAACCCCCGCGATCGAGGAGGGATTACTGTATACGACAATAACAAGTGAGGGCCTCACAAACACCCGAACAACGTGCTGAATAGAATCGAATTCCACGGATGCAGTATTCACAGGCTACCACATCACACAGGCGTCAGGGTCTGTATATGGAGGGATTCAATTATAACACTAAAAAAGATTACTGCCTACATCCAAAAGTTATAGTAAGAGTACTGCCAAGCATAGAGGGTTAAATTTGAATCACGTGGGATGTGTTGTTCAGACGGTATTAATGCCATTGCCTCTTGACAGCCACAAATTTTTCCCTTCGACTCAGTGAGCGAAGCCACTGAGTAATCTGCTAGTCTATACATATAAAAGGCAAAGCTCTCACTGACTCGTCACTAATTCTCCCACTTTCCATTTAGGTTGGAAGCTGAAATTTCTTGTGCTCATTCCTTGCAGTGTACTTACAAAAGTTAGGCATGTTTCATGTCCTATTGCAACACTCAAGGAGGGGAAATGGGTGTACCCCCTAAACTGTATATATAAATAGGGGAAACCTCTCCTGACTATTTCTGTGACTTCCAATATATGTAGGAAGCCCAAATTCCCCATGCTTATCCTTTACACTGTACTTACAAACAGTAAGTATGTTTCATTTTGTGCTGTGCCCCATAACGAACTTTTGAAAATAATGTCTTCTTTTGGTGATTTTCACCATTATGCTGTAAGGAACTTTTGGAACTGACCTCTCCTTTTGGCGGTTTCGTTCCTTATTTCCGCTAACCGAGGATTTATTTCACAGCAGAGACGCACAAGGGCTGCCCCCGGTCTCCCTTCCTTTTTCCACACACCTACCACGTGGTTGGCTCCCTGCCTATATACATTAACGACATCCCGTGCTCATGTGCCTCCTCACTCTCTTCCTTACTTTCCTCGGCTGTTCGTCGTGCTCACTGCTCCCTTCTTCTTTATTTCACCGTTTCAAGCCTGTTATTGTTGGCCTTGCTTCACGTCTTCCTGCTGGTGAATCCTGCCTTTTCGTTTAGTTTCTTCACACTCTTAATCCTCCGGGCAGAACTCCGCATACTCTACTTTTGAAGGTTGCGCACCAATTATGTCACTATGAAACTTAAAACCACCAAAACATTGTAAACGGCGCCAGGCTTCAGTCCAAATCTCTGCACAAGAATCTCATTAAGGCGACTGTCTTCACTGGCGCTGGCTCAGGGGGATACCCTCTCATACCCTCTGACCTCCCATTCCAATTCAAACGCCTTCAATTTCCAGTAAGGGTCTGCTTCACTATGACAATAAATAAGTCACAGGGCCAGACTCTAAAAAAGGTCACCATTGACTGACAAAAGATGGGTTCTCACCTGGCCGACTGTACGTTACATGCTCAAGAGTGAGCTTAGCAGACAGCTTGGTCATTTTACAGGCCAAGGGCAGAACTGCAAACTTTGTTTACAAAGAGATCCTTACGTCCTAAAAATGTGCATTTCTCATACACGACATTTACAATCATAAATTAAACCTTTTACAATCATCAAATTCACTCTTAATACTAAAATAAGCATATGACAATTACATTGACGATGAGGTTACATTATCTTTAAAATGTTTCCTTTTCTTTTTCATAACTTCATTAACACACTACTTCTCAGCTGCGAAGCGTGGGTATTTTTCTAGTTCTAGCATAAAATACCATTAAATTCTCAAACCCATTTAATCCAGTTCAAGATCATGGCAGCCACAGACAATCCTTCTCCCTCTGACACACTAACACAGAGGACTTTTAGCCAACAAATCCTTTATCAGAAGTGTGTCAAGAAATGCGATGGGGGCTCCTTTACGCCAACAGCAATATGCCTGTATAGCACATGTCCAATGTTTTCTTTGTTTCTAATTTTGTTCCATTTTAGTCACTGTGGTGTCACTTCAACCACAGTTTTGGTGCATCTATGTATGCATTTATTTAGCACTAGAATCCATGAAGCCAACAAAACAATTCGAATTCCCAGCCCACATTAAATCCCTTTGCACCTCTCCATCAGCGTCTTTTGTTTTGTAAATGTGTCGATCAGCACAAGCAGCAAGCAGCCTGCTATCCCATCACCCACCAATGTAGAAAGGGCAGAAAGTTCTCTCAGTTCAGGTCTATTTACCTGCGTATTACTTACCTAGAGTTGTACAGGGTAAATAAGACGTCATTATTTGGAATACATGCATTTCATGTGTGTTCTGTGTCTGCAACAATCTATGTAAACACATTGTTAAAAGAGAAACATTTTTCATGTTTTAGTTATAATTGACAAAATGTACATATGAAGTGTATAATGTGTGAAGCCTGAAGTCCCAATATCAAATAAACACTTTAACAAAATATACAAATATAACAAAACAAGTGTGCTTTTATTCAAGACCACGAGGGGGCGACCACCCTGGTTGTGTTGGGGGCCACGGGTAGACGGCTTGGAAGCCCAACCCTGTAGGGACGTAAGGGCCCATGGCCACCGACAGGGGGCGCCCCCGTGCCTGAAGAACCCTGGACATCAGCACTTCCGCCACACCAGGAAGTGCTGGGGGGAAGAAGACTGGGGACACCCGGAGGGCTTCCGGGTACACAGCCGGCACTTCCACCACACGGGGGTGTGTCCGCGGAGGACTGCTGGGAAGCAGCTGAAGCCCATCCGGGCTGGTATATAAGGGGCCGCCTCCCTTCATTCGAGAGAGAGAGTTGAGTGGAAGAGGACGGAGCTGTAGAGAGGAGTGGAGACGGCCAGAAGGAAGGCACGGAAGACTGTGAGGCCTGGACTTTGGGGGGATCGGTGCTGGAGGCACTGGGTTGTGCACTAAAACAATTGTAAATATTTTGTAAATAAATGAGTGTGTTGGGTGCAAAACCATTGTCCGTCTGTCTGTGTCTCGTTCCACACTCCATTTTGAGTAGTGAGCTGCTCTTATTCTTACTATTATAGAATAAAAACATACATTTGATTGGAATCTGTAACAGCCGGTGTAAATTTAGTGTACTTGTAAAGGTTAGTGTTTTTTTTTTTTTATTTAGTTTTATTCTCTCAGTCATGTTTCACCCCTGATCTGACACTGCTGTTTTCAAATAAAAATGTGTTATAACAGAGGTGAACTCAGATGAGGATGAGGGTTCTACGTCGGAGAAAGAGAACACAAGCCCTCCCCGCAAGAAACATCCACTCACAAATATGAACAAGGCAGCTGCACCAGGCGTAAAGGCGAAAGATGGCACCATTTGGATGCAAGACGAGGTCCGCCGTCATCCTGCCAATCAGTCTGCCCCACACCTGTCCTTCAAAGAAAAAGCAGGGCTTACAGAACTCGCCAAGGTATCGTGCAAAGTCCTGTTTGTGATGGTCTTTATATTAAAAAACATTTATATGTTACTTATATAAAAGCCACATCGAATGTTATTTACCTAGATTTATTTACTTATCTTCCTACCGTGTAAAGTCACACGCAGACTGCAGAGCTTCCTCTGTTTGATCGACATGGGCATGCTGACAAAGTTCATGTGTACTGAAGTGACTTCAGCTGCAGGTAGAAGCTCCTGTTGCACCCTACCGAACTATGTTTGATCCTATTCAGGAAAAGATCCCAGTCGCCCCGTGGAAGAAACACTTTCTGAGACTAAGATAAAAAAGCTTATGAAACCGTTTCTGGACAAAGGCAGAACCGTAACAACAGCTGTGTGGAGCTTCCACCTGCAGCTGAAGTCACTTCAGTACACATGTACTTTGTCATGGAGTTGAATGAATGAAGAAAATGATTCTATCACATCACCAAAACCCGTGTTGGCAGGTTCACGGTGAGGACATGGTTTTACTTGTCTTGTCATTTTCTGACTCGCTTAATCTATACTATGTTCGAGGGACTTGGGGGGTGGGATAGCATAGGACACAAGGCAGGAACACAAGGCAGGAACAAATACCGGAAAGGGTGTCAGTTCATCAAAAGGTGACCATATATGCGCACACATGTGCTAATTTAGTGTCGCCACTTCACCTAAGCAGCATGTCTTTGGATAGTGGGAGGAAACCGGAGCACCTGGAGAAAACTCAAGCAGACACAGAAATGCGGACCCTGGTCTTCTAAACGCCTAGAAGTAGCCCTACCACTGCACCACCATGCTGCCTGGTGTTAGATGAACTTGATTTAATACTGTAAGTTCACCCAAACTGCGTGTAACCTTTGCGACCACAACAGTTTAAAAAAAACATTGAATATAAGGTTCTTTATTAAAACAGTTTATATCTTACACAATGGAAGGCCTGCCTCTCATATCCCTTCTCTTATAGACAGATAGAAAGGCAGACAGATAGAAAGGCAGACAGCTAGACAGATAGGAAAGACACAATAAGATAGATAGATAGATAGATAGAGAGAGAGAGAGAGAGAGTCACACACATGCGAATAGGAAGGAGCTGAATGGACTGAAAGAAGGTAATTCCACACTAGGTGGCAGGGTGCAGTGAACTTTCCTCTGCTTTCTTTCCAGACCAAATATGGGAAAACCTACCCAATTCTTATTCAAAGACATCACTTCCGGCTCCTGCTCCTAGAAAGATGTCACTTCCGGTTTGCCACCCTAGATGACATCACATTCGGAAGTTGCTCTATAAAGATGGTATTTAGTCCTGAGTAGTCAGTTCACTCTGAGAACTCAAACTGTGCACATCTGTGATTATTTAAACACCATAGTAGCCAGGTATAATATATGGGAGGCTGCCCCAAACTTTTCTGTGTGTCTGAGGTTGACTTATTTTACATTAGATCTATGACAGATGTGTTATTAGCCATTTATTCATCCATTGGCTAGAAGGACCCAATTAAATTACCTGCAGATAGATAGATGTGAAAGGCACTATATAACAGACAGACAGACAGACAGACAGACAGACAGACAGACAGACAGATAGACAGATAGACAGATAGATAGATAGATAGATAGATAGATAGATAGATAGATAGATAGATAGAACTTTATCACATTAATGATAATTTTGGATATCAGTTCAACAAGCATTATATTCTGCTCGAAGCTCATTCTCCAGCCCAGTGATGCCGAGTCCTAATGACTTGTGAAAGTAATGTTCTGTACAGTAAGTTCTCCATTTCATAATGTGATTACAAATCTAGAATCTCCATGCATTTCCAATGCATCACAACGCATGTGACATCTAAGGCACTGGGGTCATTTATGTTAAAATACCTATTAAGAACAGATGCTGAGCTGCAATTTTTTTCACTTTATAAATCTTCCATAGAACAATCAGTTTAGCACCATTTACTTCCATCGTAAGCTCAATATACTCAACACGGTCAATTCACAACATTATCCCTCTGCAAGAAAAATCTCATTAAATGAGAATGATAGTCTTGACAATTTGATTTGTGTCATTTTATTACATTTTTTATCAATACTTTAGCTTACTCATATGACAGATGAAAGGTTACAAAATTCAATTTTTATAGAATGGGTATATTTTTCTTTATAAGATTATATCCTTGAAATAATAAACAGTACAGTAAAAGGGTTATTTTGCTATATCTGTATGATTTACATTGCTTAGCAATAGAAATAGTAAGAGACTTTTTTCAAAGATTTTTGAAAGCTGCCAAGTATATTATTGCTGGCATGGTAACAGAGTAGTATTATTTTAAATAACTGTGTTTTAATCATAAAGGTACACCGTAACATAGCAGTTTGTGTTGCTGCTTCACACATCTAAATAATGGAGATCTAATCCTGCTCTGTTTGCACATTCTATCCATGTCTGTATGCATATTTATCAGCTGCTCCATTTTATCCACCACATGCCAAAAATGCGGGCATTAGGATGGCTGGTGACTCTAAACTGATCCCGTGTAACTGCCGATGATTGTCTCCTGGTGATGAATTGTTGTCCAAGCTTATGTCCAAAGCTGCAGAACTGGGCACCAACCTCTAAAATTGAGTTAAATGAATACTCTACCCAAAAAAAGTGTCTATTTTAATATATTACTTTCTGGGCATCATGGTGGCGCAGTGGTAATGGAGCTGCCTCGCAATGGGGGAAGAGGTTCTTATCCCGGTCTTCCCTGCATGGAGGTTGCATAATCTCCCAGGGTCTGCATACATTTCCTCCTATAGTCCATAGACATGCAGGTTAGGGGGATTGGAAATACTAAATGGGCCCATGTGTGTGACTTAGGGTGTGTGTGTGTGTGTGTGTGTGTGTGTGTGTGTGTGTGTTCGGCCTGCATTGGACTGGCATCCTGTGAAGGGTTTGTTCCTGTCTTGCACTCAATGCAAACTGAGATAGACTCCAGCACACACACCCGAGACACTGTTCAAGACTAAGCGAATTAGAAAATGACTGTTACATTCCCCATTGTCACACACGTGCAAGTGGGAGGCAGCTAAAGGGTCTGAGTAACTGTAACAAAACATTCGACCAGGGGGCGGCAGAGTGTGCTCTCTTTCTCAGTTCCCTACAGACCTTTCCCAGGAAATCCTGCAAGGTTCCGGCACCTCAGAAGACATCACTTCCGGTGCCAACCCCTTTGCTGACATCACATTCGGTCCAGAAGACATCACTTCCAATTCCGGCCCTTTTGATGACGTCGCTTCCTTTTCGGGCCTTTAAAGCCGCCATCTTTGTCTCTAACAATCAGTTTTGTTTTGGACTCTGTTCTATGCATATCATGCTACTAAAATTCAACTTTTGCAGGCCAGGAAAACAATATACGGGTGGCTGCCCCATACAACCTTAGGTAGCAAAACACGGTAGACGGTGATTTTTGCACGTCACGCCCTACTTACAAACAATTTAAAACAAGTTCATGGACATCTAGCCTAGCAGTTGTTGAAATGCTTTTGGTACACAAACTTCAGGTTCTCCCAGCTTTTAAAACCATGGCAAGCAGAACACGGAGCTTACAAGCAGCAGCTGAAGAAAGCCAGCAGATGATCCGAGCACCTCTCCTTAGCGTGCGTTCAGCCCTCACACCCCCACCCCCACTACTCCTCCTCCTCCTCCTCCTTCAGAACGCGCAGAGCGACAAGCAGAACAGGCATCTTGGCAGAAGAAGCATAAAGCCAGTAGCTGATCCGTCCACTTCTGCTTGGCGTGTGTTCAGCTCCCCTTCACAAAGCGATTGGCAGAGACGTGAAGTGGCAAAAATACAGCTGCTGTACAGGCTTTTAAGTGATTGACACAAAGAGCGGCAAGCACAACACACAGCTGACCAGCAGCAGCAGCAAGACACCATCTGAACAAATCGCATCTCTTTGGCATGTGTTCAGATCCTCCTTTACAACGCGAGCAGCATAATAAGTGAAAAAGATTTTACCACGCCTGGGGCAGGAAGTAAAGGACAAATATCGTTTTTACAAAAGTTTTAAAGTAAAAATGAAAATAATAGAAATGTAACAATTCCCATGAAAAGAACAATCTCTTTAAATTGTTTATCCGGTAAACGAAACCCATGGGTGGGCGAGCGAAGTGAGCAGGGGGCAGAGCTCCCTAGTAATAAAAATAGTATTAATTAATCCGCAATGTAGCGGGGGGTGAAATCGATATAGCGGGGGATCACTGTACTGGTGGGCTCAATAATCGCAAAGGGTCAGGTAGGCCAAAGAAGACCTCCACTGCTAAGCATAGAAGAATAATGGTAAAGAAAAAATCCCAAACGCCTGTGTGACATCTCAGAAACAGTCTTCAGGAGGTAGATGTGGCAGTGTCAGAGACGAAGATCCTCAGAAGACTTCATCAACAGAAATACAGAGGCCACACTGCAAGATGCAAACCATTAGTTGGCCACAAATACAGGATGGCCAGGTTAAAGTTTGCAAAAAATGACTTAAAAGAGCCTAAGGAATTCTGGAAAAAGGTCTTGTGGACAAAGGAAACAAAGACGGACCTGTGTCAGATTGATTGCAAGAGCAAAGTGAGGAGATGTTGCCACCACCATATTTCACCATAGGACTGGTGTTTCTTCAGGCATGGGCCGTGTTAGTTTAACACTACATAAGAGTTCACATTAAAAATAATGTACCACCTCATCTGTTAACCATGGCGGTGTTGGGGGTTTTACGGCTTGGGCAAGCACGGCTGCCACTGGTCCGGTCCTGGCACACTTCTCTTCAATGATGATGGAACTGCTGACAGCAGTGGCACAATGAATTCTGAGGTGTGTAGAGACATCTGATATATTTTGGTTTATATTTCCATTATATTTTGTTTCAGGACAAGACAACAGATGAACTACATTCAGGACAAATCAAAGCATGTCTTCTTCCCAGTTATACCTCACCTTTAAAACAGCTGTTACAACAAAGAATTGAAAATATGCTGGTGGCTCAATTACTTTATAACCTGAGAAAGGATGAACATCTAATTATCTTACAGCCTGGGAAAGGAAGACATAGCGATACCTCAGAGAACGTAAAGTTTTATTGAAAACGGACAGTGAATTAATTCTTCATAGTGACAGCCAGCCAATCAGAATATCTAACAATCACATCTTGCAAAATCCCCTAGTAGAATAAATATACCTCGTCTGAGGAGTGAGTGAGTAAGGAAGTAAGGAAGGAGGGAGGAAAAAGAAGGGACGAAGACATCACTAGTTGTCAGAAAAGCATCATGAGCAACTACGGGTGCTAGATCACAAGCCGCCTGCGACATTCATCCTTGTCATCTGTAACTTTATCATAAGCATTTTCAAAAGACTATATATATATCCAGAGTTATATAGTCTATCAATCCTATTTTCTATTATTCTTTGTTCCAGTGGTGGTATTATTATCTATACTAATAAAAGGTAAAGCCTTCACTGACTGACTCACTGACTGACTGACTGACTCATCACTAATTCTCCAACTTCCCGTATAGATAGAAGGCTGAAATTTGGCAGGCTCATTCCTTACAGCTTCCTTACAAAAGTTGGGCAGGTTTCATTTCGAAATTCTATGCATAATGGTCATAACTAGAAGCTATTTTTCTCCATTTACTGTAATGGAGTTGAGCTCGAAAGCCATGGGGGGTAGAGTTTCGTGTGACATCATCACGCCTCTCACATAATCACGCATTACGTAGAAAACCAGGAAGAGCTACAAAAAGCGCTGAAGAAAACATGCATTATATAATTAAGCAGACAGCGAAACAATTAGAAGCGAGCGAGTGACATATAAAACCATATTCAGCGGCTCACGTGAACTGGCGCGAGCGCAGACAAAAACCAACAGTTCCAAAGAGTGCTGAACAAAAACCGAATTACACTGCTACGCTCAAATAGACAAACCACACGCCCTGGCGCAAGAGTAAAGGCTTCGCCTCTAGCGCCGAGGTTCGATTCCCGAGAGGGGATGCACTAAGTATGTACGCACGCTTCTCGATTCATTTTAGCCTTGCATCCCCTTGGTTTGAGACGTATGAAAAAATATGCGGTTAACGCAGAAAGACAGATCACCAATTGAAGCTTTATTAATAATGGATACTTTATTCGCGATCAATGATTGTTTTGGTAAAGCCATACTCAGTGTATTCATTAGATGAACGGTAAAAAAGTAAGAGCGAGGGGAGGGTAACTTATTGAGGCACACAGACAAAACCACAATAGCACGCGAGCTCGATTTACTGTAGTGCATGTCAACTTGATCTGAATTGCACGATCACATTCGAAAAAATATTTCTTTTCAAGTTCTATTTAGTCCATATGTGTCAAACTCAAGGCTCACGGGCCACATCCGGCCCGGCGTGTAATTATATCCAGCCCGCGAGATCATTTTATATACTGTATTATTGTTATTAATGGCCCGGGGATATGAAGCGCTGGTAACACAATAAACTACAGATCCCATAATGCAGTGCTTCAGCTGCCTTGCCGAACACTTACCGCGTTAATCAAGTCTAGCTTATGATGCTGCAAGTTATTGCGAAGCTAGCCCACACGATGCCGAAGAGAAAAGGTGATTCTGAACATAGAGCCTTTAAAAACCGATGGGAGGCTGAGTATATGTTTACTGACATTGCCGGTAAACCCGTGTGTCTCATTTGTGGAGCTAATGTGGCTGTAATTACAGAATTTAATCTAAGACGGCACTATGAGACAAAACATCAAGATAAACTGAAAGACCTGAATGCAATGCACAAGATACAGAAAGCAGAAGAGTTAAAAAAGAATCTGACACTTCAGCAGACGTTTTAACCCGTGTAAAATCACAAAGTGATTTCAAGTGAAGCTACTTTTATGGGAGACACAAATGCACCAGTCGGCACAACGGTGTTCCCAAATACGCACTTTGCTGATTAACTAAGCGCACTGCGCACTGAGTTCGCACAGTGCTTTGGTGACTTTGAAGAACAAAAAAAGAATTTTCAGTTGTTTCACAACCCATTTGCCGTCGATGTGAAAACTGCGCCTGTGCAGATTCAGATGGAGGTGATTGAGCTGCAGTGTAATGGCACACTGAAGGCAAAGTACGATACTGCACGACCTGCACAGTTTATTCACTCCATTCCCGCAGAAATCATCCGTTTTAACAAGCAGCGAATTGCACTGATACGAAATAGCCTGCCCATTTAATTATTTAGGAATGGATAAATAAATTAAGATTTTGTACAAATAATGTTTTTCATTTTTCTTCCTTAATGGATTCTGGCACCCCCAGCAACAGTTGCTCACACCCCAAAGACTGTATATATGTGTATATATATATGTTTATATGTGTGTGTGTGTATATATGTATATATGTATATATGTAGATATGTATGTATATATATGTTTATATATATATGTGTGTATGTATATATTTATGTATTTGTGTGTATATATGTGTGTGTATGTATATGTGTGTGTGTATATATATATATATATGTGTATATGTATATATGTATGGATATGTATATATATACACTGTATGTGTGTGTGTCTGTATATATATATATATATATATATATATATATATATGTATATATATGACAGCAACACTCATCACTCACAACAGTGACAAAACAATTACATTGACAATCATGTTATGTTATTTTCAAAATGTTTCCTTTTCTTTTTCATTACTTCTTTAACACACTATTTCTCCGCTGCGAAGAGCGGGTATTTTGCTAGTTCCTGCAATAAATACCATGCTGCTTTTAACTTTCTATGCTTTGTCTTAATGTCTATAGAGTGATTGAATAAGGTAGATTTCTTTGAGCACCTGGTGCAGTTTGAGATTTGCCATATGCTCTGTGCTGCAAGGTTTATTAAGGCTGAGGGTGAGAGCTCCACCCAATAGTAGGGAACAGTACGTAAAGTAAGGCATTCTTGGATGACAAATGGCCTGTTGTCAAGACTGCTGAGCCTCTGAATGTTTAAATGTATTCTTGTAGACCAAAAGTAATATTTAGGTCTGAGATATCATTAAAACATCGTATGTTGTTTGTGCCAATAATAAGTAAAGTCTCATGAAGTGCTGAGAGAGTGACAGGCTGTGTTATTCCTAAAGCACTTGTGTGGTTTAAAGTGCTAGAAGTTAACCAGCTGTGTGTGTGTCATTCATGGGGCACTGTTGTGGTTAGGGTCTGTGTGTATACGTATTGCTATGTATGTGTGTGTTAATCTTAAAGTGTTACAGTAGACCAACACGATAACAAACTTGATGAATACACTTACCACTTAAAGAAAACAGGTAAAGGGTAAGTAGAGGAAAATACTACGATAATACAGTGACAAAGGTATGATAAAGGAAGAATCTTACCTAAATTATTATTTAAATGTACTCACCTATAGATAGATAAGTAAATGAATTAAGAAATTCTTCATATGTTTGTTCCGGGCTGTTGCAAAACAAGTCCAGGGCTTCCTGAATTATAGTCTCATGGTCCATGATTTTAAAACAATTTGCATTCAGTGGCATTGAAGCTATGAAGATAAAAAAAGAAATATAATTCATTTAAAAAAAGTTAATTCTAAAAATCATGTATAAATAGTGACCTACCTGTGACCAAAGTGCATTCTGAGAGTGCCATTATGACATGACATCACTTGCTGCCTTAATGCCCCCGTCATAACCCTATGCACAAGAAAACCACCTTTCGATTTCACAAAATATCTCAGTGATATTTTATATGTTAAACAGTGGATTCAGAACGCATTCAGACCGCTTCACGTTCTGCATACACAGTTCTAGGGGACCTGCACCTACAGCCTCCCTCCATGTTTACCCTCCTGGCACAGAGGGGGAAGAATGCAGCTCCCTTTCTGACCATCCCTTATTTTGATTCCAGGCCTGGTAACGGAGCAGGGTCCCTCTTACCCAGTCTATCACAACCAGAAAATTTATTGAAGGGAGTGGGGGGATCCCCATGAAGCACTGAGAGTTGCTGGTACTGGCCAACTTCAAGCATGGCCTGCAACACCAAACAAGCACCACCATGCTGTCATTTTTCCTTATTCAGCGCTTGAATCTCACTGTGTAAGCTTTGCAAAATATGAACACCATAACAATAGGAGAACGGATGGTGAATGAAAAATATTGTATTGTTACTGATAAGCTGCACTAGCCTGGGGATCCATCATGGAAATGAGCGGCTTCAGGGAGCCCTGTAAAACGGGCAACCTAGCCAAGGTCTCAAGACAATTCCATATTGTGCGGTCACAGTCAGTGATCATTTAAAGGAAAGCAAGCTATCTCAAAGAGCACAAATTCACAGGCACTATGAGTCTGTGAGCACCACAGCGTTACCTACCTGCGTTTGTCCCTTCCAAACTTTCTGTGTGACGCACTGATCAGGCTGCCTACCCTCAGCTACAGCACCCTAATGCTAAACTAGCTAAAGTATAAAATACCTTTTTTTATTTTTTTTTTAAACGTTTCCCACCACAGACAGTCACAAAGCAGCACATAATAATAAAGAAGTCTCCAACTCTCTCGTCTCTTTCTGCCTCCTCCACTCCTCCACATAAGCTTTGTCTTTCTTCATCTCGATTCTGGCTTGTCCATCTGAGACAGGAAGTTTCTTTTACCTTACACCTGGGAGTACTTCCGGGTCTTCCGAACACGTGGTCCAAAAGGACTTCCAGGTGAGATGAAAACCCCATGAAGTAGGGCTTCCCCAGTCCCTGTCCCCCAACATGGCTATACCAAATTACAGATCCTAATGTGCCCTGTGGGAATCCGTGGTGCCACAGCCGGCCAGGAGGGCTCCCCTCTAGAGCCCCAGGGAAGGCAGTGCCATGCGGGTGCCTTCTCCCATGGTCCTTTCATCCAGCTGGGTAATGGCCGTGGTCGCCTGTCCCAAATGTTAAAGAGCAACATACTTTTATTGTTGCTTTAACTCTTTCAAGGCTGTCGACTTTTGTCAAAATTCAGGAGTAGAGGACAATAATCAGCCCTTACATTTTAGTTTGACCCTCTTTGCTACAAGGAAAGTTAAACAGCTTTGTTGATTTATGCTCGATTCCCTACACGTGCATGAGTAGTGAAGAGCAAACAACCTCTAAAATGGCATCGACATCTGTCAAGAGACCAAAGCGAATGTGCAAAGCAAAATACTCCATGGACGTTTTACGTAATTTCGTTAAATAGGACTCAGACTTGTCAGACGCCGATTTTGATGCAAGTGATCTGGAGATGAATATTGAAAATGAAAGTGAGGTACCGGCATCAGCTGATCGGTTGCCAGCTGATCGTGGTGCTGAACAGGTTTGTGTAACTGATGCACCCACAGCAGAGTTCACCTGGGAGGACCACCACTTATGATAATAAAAGGTACAAACCATATTGCGCCAGACTGTGACCGCCACCCACTTGCTGTGCCAATGCACCTAACCTAACCTGTGTCTTTGCACAGCAAGTGGGTGGCGGTCGCAGTCTGACGCAATATGGTTTGTACCTTTTGTTATCATGAACTCTGCTGTAGGTGCATCAGTTACACGAACGTGTTCAGCACCACGATCAGCTGACGACCGATCAGCTGATGTCGGTCCCTCATTTTCGTTTTCAATATCCATCTCCAGATCACTTCAGCCAGCCCACCGTGCATTCCTGCTGACCACCTAGGTGTCCCCACTGCCTCCAGACATGCCGAACATGCGCCATCGGCAGCCACAACACATACCAACAGACGTTTTATGTTGATTTATGTGTGAAAGCATCGCTTTGTGTGCTTTTCAGAAAACCGCGTTTTTTGGAAAAAATATTCAGCCCTCAAAGAGTTAAAGCAATTCCATGCTTCATTATCTTCAGTTGCATAAAATATTTTCAACAATTTAAGAAGCAGTGCAAGACAAACTGTGATGAAATTTTGACAACAAATAATTTAATTTTCACAAACACATTGGATTTCTGATGCAAAAGGCCATTACGATGGAAGAATCACAAATATAATGCATGTCTAAAACAAAAGTTTCATGATCATTAAGCTCCTGAAAGATGACTGTAAACCAGGGTCAATTCAGTTTGTCCAAATATCACCTCAATTTACATGAGGAAAAAATATGTAAAGAATAATTACTTAAATTTTTAAAAAGTGAATGCTTCAAAGACACCGAATGCTGCACAGTGGTTTAAATTGTGAGTGATGTCACTTAAGCAGCTTGCAGGTGTCAAAACTGTTTTCTTGTGCATAACGCTCAGTAGGACATGTGGTGACATTCATTACTTTCTAAAGAAAAAACAAACTGAACCACCCATCTGCCTTAAAGAGTTTGGCTGTTAAGACTCGAAGAAGTAGCCAATGCGCCATCATCGCCATTCAAAATGACGCGTGTTTTAAAGAAAAGGCCACAAACAGGAAGCAATGCATTTATTCACTCATCCTCTCTGTTGTGCTTCACTGGTGCCCTTGGGAGAAAATATGGCTTCTGCAAAGAGAGGCTTACGCCACTACCAGCAAACATACACATACACATACACACACACACTCGGAGGCTACTTTAATAGATCCATACTAAGATTTTGACTTTGGTATTGATACCATCCTTTTTGGACCTCAGCACAGATACCAGAACTGTCCCAAAGCAAACAACGGATAACTCCAAAATCCCCAGCCTCCATTATGTGTGACACAAGTGCTAAGTACCTTGGGGAACCATGTCACCAGGCCACACTATGCACCTCTTTCCTCTTGATGCCATAAAGTCCTGATCATGTCGAAGCAACTGGGGGAATGGGATTATCCCTCATGAAGTTACAATCATATCAAAGCAATTAGGGATTGGAAGATTCCCCATGAAGAGACAATAGCGTCAAAGAAATAATGGTGGGACAGGCCAAACGAGGTCCTGATCACACTGAAGCAAGTACTTTCATTTAATGAAGGCTCCCTTTCCACAACTGCGTAGTAGTAAGTGTCGAGGGAAGGGGTTTGGATTGAGAGGAAAGCTGATGTTTACTTCCAGTACCAAAACACCTGAAATGCTGGTACCATATTCTTTTAAAATTTGAGAGTTTCAGTACTTTTCCAATACTAACCAGTAGCAGCTAGTACTTTATTTTGCCTGCAAATCAGTCTAAATTTGTTGAATGCACTAGATGTTTGAAGCACTTCTTATTGATTCTGGTCTATGATGACTTAATAGCATCACAGGGTTTCAACATATGTTGCAGTTGTGAATGTCCACCTCATCCCTGCTGGAATGAAATCTGGCGACTGGGCAGGCAATGGAAGTAAAATGAAGTCACTGCCATGTTTACGGTTTACGACTGTTTCATTAATGTTAGGTAGAATGCCCAGAGGGGACTGGGCAGTCTCATGGTCTGGAATCCCTACAGATTTTATTTTTTTCTCCAGCCATCTGGAGTTTTTATTTTTTTTTGCTTTTTCTATCCACCCTGGCCATTGGACCTCACTCTTATTCTATGTTAATTAATGTTGACTTATTTTATTTTCTTACTGTGTCTTTTATTTTTTTATTCTTCATTATGTAAAGAACTTTGAGCTACTTTTTATATGAAAATGTGCTATATAAATAAATGTTGTTGTTGTTACGGAACCAATTTGAGATCAAGGCGGCAGATGTGCAGTGGATGTAAAAAGTCTACACACCCCTGCCAAAAATCGCAGATTTTGAGAAATAAAAAATGAAACCAAGAGAAATCCTGCCAGACCTTATTCCACCTTTATTGCAAAATTGCAATCTAAACAAAGAAGGTGAAAACAAAGTAGAAACAATTTAGTGAAAAGGGGGGAAAAAAAAAACCTACACAAAAGTGGTGTCAGTAGTGTGTAGACCCTCAAATAATCAATGATGTGGCTGTGTTCAGAATCAACCAATCACTGTAAGTCTCATCTCAAATAGTCGTTAGCAGACACCTGACATCAATTCAAGAGGCTCTGATTGAGCTCAGATCAAATTTGACTGTTCCTGTAGCATTATTCTAAAATCTATTTATAATATCCATCCATCCATTAACCAACCCACTATATCCTAATTACAGAGTCACGGGGGTCTGCCGGAGCCAATCCCAGCCAACACAGGGCTTAAGGCAGGAAACAAACCCCGGGCAGGGCGCCAGCCCACTGCAGATTTGTAAAATCTACTTGTCTTATTTCTATTGTACTATTATATTGTATTGAGGATTACTTGTGTTCTGTTCTGTGTACTGTATTGTAAATTACCCCTTTTATTTGACACCCACTGCATTCCCAACCTACATGGAAAGGGGTCTCTCTTTGAATTGCTTTTCCCAAAGTTTTTTTTCCCTACAAAGGTTTTTTTTGGGAGTTTTTCCGTTGTCATCTTAGAGAGTCAATGCTGGGGGGCTGTCAAAGGGAAGGCCTGTTAAAGCCCATTGCTGCACTTCTTGTGTGATTTTGGACTAAACAAAAATAAATTGTGTTGTATTGTATCTGGATGGGAAGACCACCTAGCAAAAGCTGCTGGAAGAGGTGTTGGTGAGGCCAGCAGGGGTCACTTACCAGATAGATAGATAGATAGATAGATAGATAGATAGATAGATAGATAGATAGATAGATAGATAGATAGATAGATAGATAGATAGATAGATAGATAGATAGATAGATAGATAGATAGATAGATAGATAGATAGATAGATAGATAGATAGATAGATAGATAGATACTTTATTAATCCCATGGGGAAATCCCCATACTCCAGCAGCAGCATACTGATAAAGAACAATAGTAAATTAAAGAGTGATAACAATGCAGGTATAACAGACAATAACTTTGTATAATGTTAACGTTTACCCCGCCTGGTGGAACTGAAGAGTCGCATACTGTGGGGTCTCCTCAGTCTGTCAGTGGAGCAGGACGGTGACAGCAGTCTGTCGTGAAGCTGCTCCTCTGTCTGGAGATGATCCTGTTCAGTGGATGCAGTGGATTCTCCATGATTGACAGGAGTCTGCTCAGCGCCCGTCACTCTGCCACGGATGTCAAACTGTCCAGCTCCGTGCCTACAATAGAGCCTGCCTTCCTCACCAGTTTGTCCAGGCGTGAGGCGTCCCTCTTCTTTATGCAGCTTCCCCAGCACACCACCACGTAGAAGAGGGCACTCGCCACAACCGTCTGTTAGAACATCTGCAGCATCTTATTACAGATGTTGAAGGATGCCAGCCTTCTAAGGAAGTATAGTCGGCTCTGTCCTCTCTTGCACAGATCATCAGTATTGACAGTCCAGTCCAATTTGTCATCCAGCTGCACTCCCAGGTATTTATAGGTCTGCACCCTCTGCACAGTCACCTCTGACGATCACGGGGTCCATGAGGGGCCTGGGCCTCCTAAAATCCACCACCAGTTCCTTAGTCTTGCTGGTGTTAAGATATAAGTGGTTTGAGTCACACCATTTAACAAAGTCTTTGATTAGGTTCCTATACTCCTCCTCCTGCCCACTCCTGATGCAGTCCACCATAGCAATGTCGTCAGTGAACGTTTGCACGTGGCAGGACTCCGAGTTGTATTGGAAGTCAGATATATGTTGGCTGAATAGGACCAGAGAAAGTCCAGTCCCCTGCGGCGCTCCTGTGCTGCTGACCACAATGTCAGACCTGCAGTTCCCGAGACGCACATACTGAGGTCTGTCTGTAAGATAGTGGATCCTCAAGCTCCAGTGCAGTGACGGGGACACTGTACTGGAAATATGGCACCATCCTTCAGGTCAGATATAAAATCAAGCTCCTAACTCTCTGTGGTCATTAAAAATCCCTGGGCATCTTTCAAGAGTAGGGTTCATTTCAACATCCAAGATAAATTGCTCATCACAGCCTCGCCCACTGCGGCCTCCTAATCTTCCCCTAACTATCTCTCACCACTGCACCATCTAATATCTAATGTGTGGTGAGCCTACTGGCAAATAAATGGCTGCCATCCCAACCTCTGTGTGGGTGCTACACATTGGCGGTGGTTGAAAGGTTTCCCCTCTGTCTATGTCAAGTGCTGTGAGTGATGAGAAAGGCGCTATATAAATGTAATTGATGATGGATCTGTGAGGCAGCTGAACAGAGAACTGCTCTTTCATATACCACCCATCCATTATCCAACCCGCTATATCCTAACTACAGGGTCACGGGGGCCTGCTGGAGCCAATCCCAGCCAACACAGGACGCAAGGCAGGGCACCATCCCACTGCAGGACACACACACACACACACCAAGCACACACTAAGGACAATTTAGGATCACCAATGCACCAAACCTGAACTGTGGGAGGAAACCCACACAAACATGGGGAGAACATGCAAACTCCACACAGGGAGGACCCGGGAAACGAACCCAAGTCTCCTTACTGCGAGGCAGCAGCGCTACCCACTGCGCCACCGTGCCGCCCACTTTCATATACCATTTATTCAAACTAAATAGAAATTATGATGACTAGCTGTAACTCATGATAAAGAAAGAAAGTGCATTCGTTTGGCTTGTCCCAGTTCAAGACCCGTGGCTTCATTTTTAAAAGACCTATAAAACAAGCCCTGGAACATCTGCTAACCGATTTTCACAGAGAAGGGATCCCCATATCTGAGTAACAGTTGAGTGAGAAGTAACCACAATCAGCAACCAGATGACTGAGACAAAGCCGCACAACAGGTGAGCTGTAAACTTCATAGACAGCAATTTGTTTTTATTGTAATGCACATGTCATTGAAACTCGCATTCATTAAACTGTTTAGGAAATACAGAAGCTCGTCCAAATGGTAAAACATACCGCCTACACACAGCAATGTACAGCAATTGGAAGTGCGAGCCATTCAGTCAATCCTTAATCAAGTTTGTTGCAGTAGCTAATCTATCCACTGTCCCAATATTCTGTCCAAATGTATTTTAAAAGCCATCGTGGCCTCCCTTCCTTCCTTCCTACTGATTTTTGACTTTTGCTCTTGAAAATTTTGACCTTGATTTTTGTCTCTCGTTCTGTGCTGTTTGATCTCCTAGTTTTGACCTTTTTCGGCTTAAACATCTCTCTCCCAGGTGTCTCTCTCTCTGAAATTTGTTGCCGATTTGCTGACATAACACAATGCAGCTAAGACATTAAACTAAAGAACAAGGCTACCATTCCAGTCTGAGAAAGATCCAAAGCAGATCACCTCATCTGTTAAACATGGCGGTGCTGGAGGTATTATGGCTTGGGCATGTATTGGTGCCACAGGTCCTGGCACACTGATGATGGAACTGCTGACTCCAGTGGCACAATAAATTCTGAGGTGTGGAGAAACATCTGATCTACTTGAGATCCAGTAAAGGCCTCCAAATTCATTGGACGGCACTTCATCCTACAACAAGATAAGGAACCAAACACACTGCTGAGATAACACACAGATGTTTATCAAAGCTAAAAAAATGGAAAATTCTTGAATGGCCAAGCCAGTCACCTTATTGAAATCCAACTGAGTAGGCCTTCCACATGCTGAAAAGAACACTTAAAGGGACAAGCCCCCCTCCCAAACGAAACAAGCAGGAGCAAAAGATGGCAGAGCAACACCAGAGAAGACACTCAGTACCGCTTGACGTCTATGAATCGCAGACATCAAGCAGTCATTGCATGCTGGGATATGTGACCAAGTCCTAAATATGGCAATGGCTTTCATAGACTTGCCATTGCTGTGTCCAAACAATATGGTGCCCCCCTGAAATGGGGGGGTACCGTGTAGAAAAAGTGTTACTGCAAAGCAAAATAACTGCAAACGCCCTAAAATTAAAGTCTGCTATGCACACTTTATTCACATCGGAACTTTTATGATTTGTAGAGCAGAGGGGTAAGTCAAGGAAAAAAATTAATCTTTGTCCCAAACACTATAGAGGGCACTTAATGCCCATTAATGTTATCACTGGTCTGTTAACCCTTTAAAACTCAGTTCCCAGTTCAATTTGCCAGCAAGCCAGAGCAACCAGCTCATGACCACTACCGCCCCCTAGTGAATCAGCGTCACTGTCCCCGGGATTCACCCGCTGAGGTAGACTAGCCTGCAGCCATCAGCGATGGCCTCTGTGTGCAGCCAGTTCAAGTGCAGTTGGCTCGGCGATTTACTGAATTTCATCAATGGCGTCGGGTACTCGTACATATAATAAGAGATTGTTACAGTAGTTTTCTTTATAGTTTTTACAGTTCATTAGCAGTGTGTAAAATGATCAGTGTTGAAGTAATTGTGATGCTCTTTGCATGAAAAAAAGTACGTGTTCCATTAAAATTTCACTTTTTCTTGGTGAATTGTGACGTTTCCTTAAAAAGTGTAGCAAAAAAATATTTGGTGTCCGGGGGTGCATTAACCCCCACAAGTATGTGGCGGTTTAAGGGTTAATAACAGAGAAGAGAAAGCCAAAACTCCAGTGAGCAGCATCCCTGAGGGATTATAAACCTTTAAGGGTCTATGGAAGAGGTCACTAACAGGCAGACCCAGAAGCTGCCACATACGGAACCAGACTTGAAGCCAAAAAAGAAGGTAACGATTTAAAACCTGACGGGGCGCTTCTATTTTAGCCGGCGCAGCGTTTGTAGTCTTTATGGTAATGTTTTAGTGGATGAGGAAATGCATAGACCACTTGTATGCCCAGGTCTGAGGAAAGTAGCCTTGTACATCTTGACCATGTTTGGCTCCACACACAACTGCGAGGCAGCTTTCTTCACAATGAACACAATCAAAACTAAATATCATTCCAGGATCACCAGTTAACACCTCCACATGTCTATGAGAACGGCTATGACTCCAATCAAGCCCAGGTTTAAAATCCTGGCAGGACAAGCTAGAGCTCAATTCTCTCACTGAGCAAAAAAGTGGGACGATGAATATAAGAGGGGAAGAAAGCGAGCATTTAAAACTGTTTAATTGTTAAGATGTGTTGAGATTTATTTTCTGTAAAATTGGTTGAGACTGTTGAGTCAAGACGTGAAACAGAAAAGGGGAAATTCAAGCTTTTTCTCCATTTATTTTATTTTTCTAAAGTGAAGCACTTTATTTAACTCTTTTAGGGCGGATGTCGACTTTTGTCGACAGGCGGGGTCGAGGGCGAATGTCGACAAAAGTCGACATCCAGGGATAGAGGGCAACAATCAGCTGTTAATGGCGACAAAACTCACTGTCACGTCACAGGCATTCTCTCTGTGCTTGGAGGAATGTTAGACTCATTGACTCAGCCACTGATCCTTATATGTGCGCGAGTTGCGATATGTAAACAAATGTAAACAAAGGCAAGATGGCATCAACATCTCACGAGGGAGCGAAGCGAGTGCAGAAAAGACAACACTCGGCAGATGACATTTTGCGCATTATCGCGGAGTCGGACTCTGATTTTTCACAGTCGGATTTCATTGACAGTGATCAGGAGATTGAGCAAGAGATTGAGGAGCCGGCATCAGCAGATCGGAGACCAGCCGATGCCACCTCAGCTGCTCGGCTGGCAGCTGAGTGCATTCGCGCTGCCGATGCACCTACGGCAAGGTTCGCGTGGGAGGAATACCCAGAAATTGATCCGTGGGAGCCGAACTGGCTACCGGACTTCACAAGAAGGCACGGCTTGCTGCTGGTCACAACGGACTACAAGCCGCTGGACTATTTCAATCTTTTTTTTCCTGAGGCAGTGTTTCAGCCAATATCCGACGAAACAAACAGGTATACAGAGCAATTTTTTGAATCGCGGGATGCGTTTGCTCTGCATTCTCATTTTTCGAAGTGGAAACCTACAACAAAAGACGAGATGAAGGGCTCTGTGGCATTGCAGATAGAGATGGACTAGACTGGCGATATAATTTCAGGGAGCATTGGTCCAAACGTACTTTGTCACCTGGTGGCTTTGGACAGGTAATGCCGCGTGATAGGTACGTGCTGCTGCAAAGCTTCATTCACTTCTGTGATAACCAGAAGCGAATCCCAAGGGGTGAACCAGGCTATAACCCCATGTGTAAAGTTCAGCCCCTGCTTGACATAATGGAGCCAACATATAAACAATTTTATCAGCCTGGCCGTGATTTGTCTGTGGACGAATCAATGATCAAATATAAGGGACGGCTTTTTTTCCGCCAATATATGCCAGACAAGCCCACAAAGTATGGCATAAAGGATTGTATACTGGCAGAAGCAAACATTGGTTTCTGCCCAAAAGTAATTACTTATACTGGAAAGCATTCCTTTCAAAGAGAGAACTGTCCCTTGACAAGTCAGGTTGTGCTGGAGCTGCTTCAGGGCTATGACCATTTGGGTCATGTGGTGTACATGGACAATTTTTACACATCACCAGAATTGTTCATGGAGCTACAGAGCAGGGGAATTGGAGCTTGTGGCACGGTGAGAGTGAACAGGAGACACATGTCTTTACAGTTGAAGCTAGAGAGGCTGGAAATGTAAAAAGGTGACAGTCCTGTTTTCATGCGGGTGGATAACTTGGTGGCATTGGCATGGCATGATGTCAAACGGGTGACTTGTCTTACTACAATTCACTCCAACAATTTATGTGAGAAAGTAATTTGTTTAAAGGGAAACCCAGAAGGTAGGAAGCTGGACAAGCCCGTTGCACTTGAGGAGTACAATTGTAAAATGGCTGGAGTTGATCGACTGGATCAGATGCTGGGGTCATATGCTTACGGCCATAAGTCCACCAAGTGGTACCACACTGTGTACCATCGCATGCGTGAGATTGCACTCACAAATGGATATATATTATTCAAGCAGGCAAACAGTGATAGCACTATGACTGCGGCAGATTTCCTCAAGAAGGTGGTGGACAGCTTGCTGGCAGATTATGTTGAAGTGACTTTGGCAAAGCGAGGAAGGCCATCACAAAGAGCAGTGCCAGACAGGCTGACTGAGCGCCACTTTCCTGCAACATGTGTGGACAAAAAGTACAAGCCTGACTGTGTTGTGTGCAGCAACAGGCAACTGAAAAGGAGGCACCAGTGCAACACGTATTGTAAGCAGTGCAACGTGGCAATGCATGCAATTGGCTGCTTTGAGCGAGATCAGACGTTACAGGACTTTGCTGTGTAACATGTACAGTACAGTATGTGAAATAATATGTTAAATTATATAGTATGCAGGCTAATACAAAATGCAAAACAGTTATGTTAGTCAAAAATAAATATTTTTTGTGGATTTAATATGTTAAACAATTGTTTTGTGTTCTTTTTTCAAAAAAAATTAGTTTTTGGAAAAATATTTAGCCCTGTGAGAAAAGAAACAGAAACAAATTAGGCCTAAAACATGCACAATTTTCAAATTTTATTTATTTTGTCTTATTTTGAAATGCAGCCCTACTTTTATTTAGTAAATTTAAGAACATTATATGCTGTGACGGAACATTATACATCTCTGCAGTCATACATACATGTTCAGTTTTGTGTTACGTGACAATAAATATTGTCAAAAAGTTTTTGAATTGTACTGAACTCATTTGATTTTTAAAGTCTGGTATTGACTACATGCAGATGCTGATACAACTACTAGGCTACTTAAATATATATGATACTAAACAGTTAGACAACATGATCTTCCGAACCATTGCTTCAAGAAATGTTCCCCTAATTGGACCTCTTTAAATTTTAGTTGAATACCCTTGGTCTATGGTCATTTATAATGTAAGCTCACAAAGTCAGATTCGGTCACAGATCAAAAGACTTTATGCCAACTGGCCACCCACCCCTCTCCTGGGCAATCTACAGTATTATAAAGAGTACAGTGAGCAGTCTAATAAGTAAGCAAAATTTCACCACAGGAAACCATGAAGAGAAACAGAACAGATAAGGGTGAGTAACAGTTCCTTAATATTTTAATACTTTAACGTGTTGTTCAAATAGCTAACAAAAAGAGATGCAATATGCACAGCTAAGCAGCAGCTCTAATCAGGGTATACTAGACTGAAGCAGTTATTCTTCAACCTGAGACCAACTAAGCTTGTCTTGCATAAGTGGTTCCACAGCTTTGTGGCCAGTAACTAACTCTTCAATTCCACCTGGGGGGTATAAACGTTAATATTATACAAAATTATTGTCTGTCTGTTATACCTTCATTTTTATCACTCTTTAATATTGTTTTTCATCAGTATGCTGCTGCTGGAGTATGGGAATTTCCCCTTGGGATTAATAAAGTATCATCTATCTAACTGCTCAAGCTAACACTGATTTTTATTAACCTGCTCCTTAAAATTCTCAGAAGAGCAACGTCTTAAAGAAAATGCGCGCTCTGTTTTGTATGCAGTAAGTTCAAAATGCACATTCTAACTGTACAAAAACTAACATGATACCCGTTTCTAATCTGACATCTAAATTACAGTTAACACAAGCTCACCTCCTGCACTTCAAAACAAATACTGTGTATACTCGCGTTTAAGTTCTCCCGAGCATAAGTCGTTGCTTGATTTTACCGTATAATTTCCAGTATTTATAAATGTTGGTCGTATAAGTCGAATGTGGGAAAACTCCCGCTATTGGTCCAAGAGATTATGACATGCTAACGCCCACATGAGAGAGTAACCACGGAGCACACATTACCTTTTGTTTTCTATGTATTGTGCCTACGTTACCAAACGGTAATACCCAAACTATTCTGAACTGACGTTTGCACTGATTTGTGTTTTTTGTATCCCACACCCTCATACACCTTTATTCGTAAGAGAATCCCTTATCTATAACGGAGTATTTAAGATTTAAATTAAACGTCATGGAAGTGGCAAAAGAAACTTGGTAACTGCGCTGCTGCAACAAACTTTGATGTGTCTGAGAAAATGATGCAAGATTGGACGACGAAAGAAGATGTAAAAAAAAAAAAAATTATGTGTCGCATTTTTGAACAGGGGCGGCACGGTGCTGCAGTGGGTAGCACTGCCGCCTTAAAGTTAGGACACTGGGGTTCGCTTCCCGGGTCCTCCCAGCGTGGATTTTGCATGTCCTCCCCATGTCTGCATGGGTTCCCTCCCACAGTCCAAAGACATGCAGGTTAGGTGGATTGGCGATCCTAAATTGTCCCCAGTGTGTGCTTGGTGTGTGGGTGTGTGGTGCCCTGCACGGGATTTGTTTCCTGCCTTGTGCCCTGTGTTGGCTGGGATTGGCTCCAGCAGACCCCCGTGACCCTGTAGTTAGGATATATAGTGGGTTGGATAATGGATGGATGGTTTGTTGTACAGGCGTATAAGTTGGGGTCTGATTTTATGATTGATTTTTCGGGTTTCAAGACCCGACTTAAACACGAGTATATATGGTAATCCACCTGAAGCTAAGAATGTTTCGGTTCTTGGGTTCGTGTTGGTAAAGCCAGCAGGGGCCACTTACCCTGCGGTTTGTCTGTGTGTGGATCCCAAACCCCAGTGCAGTGACAGGGGCACTGTGCTGTAAAAACTGGCGTTGTCCTTTGGATGTGACATAAAACCGAGGTTCTGACTCTCTATGGTCATAAAAGATGCCCGGGCATCTTTCAAAAAAGTTTAGCATTTAAACTGACTTTCTCTCGATGCTTCACCTCCTAATAGCGAATGAGTGGTGAATGTACTGGTGAAAGAATGGCTGCTGTTGCATCATCAAGGTGGATGCTACATGTCGGTGATGAATGCAGTGGCCCCCACTATCTACGTAAAGCACTTTCTGTAGGTTAGAAATGTGCTATATGAAAATAAAATTAATTGATTAGCTAGCTATCGTGAACTATCTTACAGACAGACCGCAGTATGTGCGTCTCGGGAACTGCAGGTCTAACATTGTGGTCAGTAGCACAGGAGAGCCGCAGGGGACTGGACTTTCTCTGGACCTGTTCAGCCAGCATACATTGGACTTCCGATACAACTCGGAGTCCTGCTACGTGCAGAAGTTCGCTGACGACACTGCTATCGTGGGCTGCATCAGGAGTAGGCAGGAGGAGTATAGGAACATAATCAAGGACTTTGTTAAATGGTGCTCAAACTCAAACCACCTACACCTGAACACCAGCAAAACCAAGGAGCTGGTGGTGGATGTTAGGAGGCGCAGGCCCCTCATGGACCCCATGATCATCAGAGGTGACTGTGCAGAGGGTACAGACCTATAAATACCTGGGAGTGCAGCTGGATGATAAACTGGACTGGACTGCCAATACTGATGCTCTGTGTAAGAGAAGACACAGCCGACTATACTTCATTAGAAGACTGGCGTCCTTCAACATCTGTAATAAGATGCTGCAGATGTTCTATCAGACGGTTCTGGCGCGCGCCCTCTTCTACGCGCTGGTGTGCTGGGGAAGCTGCATAAAGAGGGACACCTCATGCCTGGACAAACTGGTGAGGAAGGCAGGCTCTATTGTAGGCATGGAGCTGGACAGTTTGACATCCGTGGCAGAGCGACAGTCGCTGAGCAGACTCCTGTCAATCATGGAGAATCCACTGCATCCACTGAACAAGATCATCTCCAGACAGAGGAGCAGATTCAGAGACAGACTGTTGTCACCGTCCTGCTCCACTGACAGACTAAGGAGACCCCACACTATGTGACCCCTGGGGTAAACGTTAACATTATACAAAGTTATTGTCGGTTATACCTGCATTGTTATCACTCTTTAATTTAATATTGGTTTTGATCAGTATGCTGCTGCTGGAGTATGCGAATTTCACTTTGGGATTAATAAAGTATCTATCTATCTATCTTAACTAATACATGGTAGAACAGTGGTTAGCACATTCTTAGTATGGAATCTTGCTCCCAGTTGTTCTCTGTGTGGAACTTGCTTATTTTCCCCATGTCCATGTGAGCTTTCCTCTATTAAGGTTAAGGTTAATCCAGGGCATGCATGTGGTACCCACCTTCAATCCCATTGTGCCAGGATAGGCTCTGCCTCACTCCCCTGAACTGCATTAGCCAGATGGAAAATGTAACGTCATTTTTTAATAGCTCGTTGTCACCTCTCCTAATCGTGCTTTTCATTTATTTCTTTTTTTTTTTTTTAAGTTTCTCTAACTTCCTTGTTATGATACTGCATTCTCAATTCTTTCTAAAGTCATTCCTTTTTGTAACTGTCATCAGCAAGCAGAGTACAGGTGCAGATGATTCATTGGCACCTGTGTTTATTCATGACCATGGAGAAATTAGAGTGGCAGCTTCACCAAAAAATGAAAAACTGCACTTGTAGACACTCCTGGAAAAGCGACATTCTCACCACCGAGTATTAAACTGGCAGACAATGTGCAAAACTAGGAAAACAAAAAGGTTCCAGTTTTAATCGAAGGTTCTACCAAAGGGGAATATGTCTGATCTACATCAGTTTGATTTTTCTGAATTGATTTGAGAAATACTGCATATAAAACAATCCAACAGAAAAGAAATTGTAACTGAATGTCACCGTACTGAAAAAAGTTTCTAAACGAATGACCAAAAAATTTCCAAAAAGACCTCTCACTTTTTTTTTTTTTTAAAATGCTTCAGATATCCTGTCATCATGCTTTAAAAGCCTTTAAGGAAACTTTATTAAGACACATGCTCTGCAGTGGCACAGGCAGCTCTTAGCGGAGTGGCACTTGGTAGCCAGCCCATCTGTTTCAGGAGTCACAGACAGTTACCCAAGAGCTCTCATCTGTAAACTGTCACCACACACTCTCTAACACACACAGACACGCTTTCAAATACAATCAAGGAATACTGCAGAAGACAGGTGGAGCATACAGTACCTTACTTATCCCAGTATTGTTAGTGCTGCTTCACTGAGGTAAGAACTTGACCTCCGTCACTTTCTGTCATCGGTCGTCAGGGTCGGGCTGTCCTGTTCCGCTCTGTGGGGTCAGACAAGGCGAGAGCGCTTTAAAATACAGCTAAGCCAGGCACCATAGCGTGTTCAGTTACAGAGAAAAACACTCCATTGTCATTTCAAAGAACACAAAATCCTCTTTATTAAACTTCATAATAATTAATGTGCACTAATGGAATGGAATGTGAATAATTAATGTAACTAAAACTGTGCAAGGAAAAAAGGGGGAGAGGAAGGCAAAATTGTATACAATCAGAGCACGGGAACAAAAATAAAAAAAAAAAACAAGTTTGGAAATGATTCTTCTATTGTTAGGTTTTATAAATTACACTTTAATGTAATAAAGATACTAAAATAAACAAAGCTACCTTAAAAAGTTATTGCAAACATATCTTAGGTCATCAGAAGCTCTTTAGGATTTTGCGCATTTCAGCTTACTGTGTGTCCCGTTGAAAAGTTATATAAATAATTAAATGTAGTAGCAGACTTGTGTGCAAGAAATAAAATTAAACGCAGACCCCTTGAAGGGACTGATAGTCAGTGTTTGTGATACTTATTAAAATGTGGAATTGTGCAGCAGAAATCATCACATCGATAAACAGATCAATAGATAGATCCGAATTTCTCCAAAGTGGGGACACACATCTTGCAAAATTAATACCAATTATTTTTTTTAATGTGTTTCAGAACACGCTGTATATTGAGCACTAGACACTTTGAAATATATATATATATATACAGTATATATATGTATATACATATACATACATATATATATACATACACATATACATATATATCCATATACACATATACATACACATATATACATACACATATATACATATACATATATATATATATATATATATATATATATATATATATATATATATATGCATATACATATATTATATATAACATCCATTTACATCCATACAAGACATTTATGTTACAATGTAACAGCTATTGACTTCAGAAACCCACAACCTCAATATGGGCATACAAATAAAAATACTAATATTTAAAAAGAAATTATTAGTAGATAAATGCTATTTTGTCTTTTCTTTCCAGCACCAAGCAAATTTCAGCTTACTGCATGTCCTGTGGGCAGCACGGTGGTGCAGTGGTAGCGCTGCTGCCTCGCAGTTAGGAGACCCAGGTTTGCTTCCCGGGTCCTCCCTGCGTGGAGTTTGCATGTTCTCCCCGTGTCTGCATGGGTTTCCTCCCACAGTCCAAAGACATGCAGGTTAGGTGGATTGGCGACTCTGAATTGTCCCGTGTGTGTGTTTGTGTGTGTCCTGCGGTGGGTTGGCACCCTGCCCAGGATTAGTTCCTGCCTTGTGCCCTGTGTTGGCTGGGATTGGCTCCAGCAGACCCCCGTGACCCTGTGTTCGGATTCAGCGGGTTGGATAATGGATGGATGGATGCATGTCCTGTTAAAAAGTTACATAAATAATTAAATGTAATTGCAGACTTGTGAGCAAGAAATAAAATTAAACACAGACCTCTTGAAGGGACTGATATTCAGTGTTTGTTATACTTCTAAAAATGTGGAATTGTGCAGCAGAAATCATCACATCGATAAACAGATCAATAGATAGTTCCGAATTTCTCCCGAAGTGGAGACACACATCTTGCAAAATAAAACTAATTTTTTTTTTAATGTGTTTCAGAACACGCTGTATATTGAACACTAGATGCTTTGACACATATTTATATACATACATTTACGTTACAATTCTTTGGCTGTGGACTTTAGAAACCCACAACCTCAATATGGGCATAAAACTAAAAACACCAATATTTAAAAAGAAATTATTAGCAGTAGGTAAATGCTATTTTGTCTTTTGGAAAATATTTTCTTTCTGGCACCAAGCAAATTTTTCCTAATTTATAAACAGCAATACAGCTTTCTAATATTTCTGCACTTTTAAAGTACAAGATACACTTAACATGAATCCCTCAGTGTTCCCTTTCACAAATTAATTTTGGAAAATAATCCAAACTTGCGAATTTTTCATAACTGCTTATTATATGTAAATGCATATTTAATAATAATAATAATAAAAACAAATACATTTCCTGCAGTGGGCTGGCACCCTGCCCGGGGTTTGTTCCCTGCCTTGCGCCCTGTGTTGGCTGGGATTGGCTCCTGCAGACCCCCGTGACCCTGCAGTTAGGATATAGCGGATTGGATAATGGATGGATGGATGGACAAATACATTTCATTTATGCAGACCAATACCATTAAGGTCTTGTTCAAAAAGCGAACGCCATTATACACCAGGGTTCAACTTTAAGATTAGGGACCCTGGTGTACCTGGCCTTACCCCCACGAACCTTAAGTTCAGGGTTTGTAGTAGGAGCAGACTAGTCTAAGACAAACAACAGGAAGGACAATTTTAATATTAGGCGTCTGCTTTTTGAACAAGACCCTACTATTATATTTGATGAATTACCTGATTCATGAAAATAATTAAATCGTTCATTATCAAATTTCCCTTACAGGAAAGTCTTTGGATAGGAATAAATAAAAATGATCATGGAACGTTATTTACAGTATACACATTCCAGTAATGGACTGTCTTATAGATTCGAGAGAGAAAACCCTTGAAAGTTTTAGAAAGATTTGCGTCCCCCACACTCCACATTACGAAATTTAAAAATGATGTAAATCAGTATAACTGGAAATTTGGAAATGTGTGGTAACTTACACTAAATGTATGAGCACTGTCGTAACAAACAAACATTTGTATGGTTAAACGGTTAAACTACGCTAATAAAGGCCATAAGTAACAAAGCGCACTTTCTCGTAGTTCTGAATTAAATTACAGTTGGCTAATGCAAAACATAGCGAAGCTTTTTTTTTCCAATCTTTCCTTTACGGCTCCTCTACAACCCGCTGATACTATACTCGTGTGAATGTTTATTTATTGTAATCGCAAAAAACAATACGATACGGACGTAAATTTACGATAAGTTCATTTATAAACAAATATTTCTCTCAAACCTTCTCTTCTTTAGCGTTATCCAAAAGAATAACCACCAACGCTACACAAAATTAAAAAGGTTGAAAGCTTCCGACATCGCTTAGCAACGAATTGACCGTCGACCTGCAGAGGAAAGCTGGGATTTGTAGTTCATTCCTTGATGTTGGAACCGAGCGGTACGATGAAGTTAAACTAACTACATTAACCATGAGACTTTGCGCAGAGCTATACCACTTTACGATAGGGAAGACTCTTTTTGTCGCAGATGTGAGGAGAATGAATTGGAAAAAGTGTTGGAGTAAAACGAAAGAAAGAAAGAGTTTTAGCAAGTTCGTATATCAAAAGTCTATAAATGAATCTGTAAATAATTTAAATCTTTACTGTTCATGTTAGCTGTACTGCTTTTTCATTTTAAATACGCTTAAATATAGAAAAACGAGCACTAGAATATTCTATGCATACAGCCACTATAGTTACAAGTGTTTTGTGTAGAGTTTTCAGAACATGGGAAAAAATGAAAATTTAAACAAAGAAAAACAAATTGAATTATTAGTATTGTTATAAAGCAGATTTATACAATTGGTAACTATCAGCTATTATATAAGGTCAACTATGGTATTTCAGCTGCTGCCCCACCAATAATGCATTTGTCTGTACTGTTAATTTTATTATTATTTTTTAATAGTATTTTCTGTTGAGGTTGTGTAAAAGTTCTCATGTTTCTGCATTTAGAGCCCTGGCCTGGCAGGTGAAGTGTTGTTACAATAACAGTCGGGACTCTCCTGATAGCAGCTTCCTTGTTTTAAAAGAATACTCCACCCAAAAAAATACTTTTTTTTTTTTTTTGTTACTTACCCACTGTAGTTTGTAGTGAAGCTTGAAACAGAAATGTTAATTAGATTGTTTTTTCTCCAGAGCGCTTTCTAAGAAGCCACTGGTGACCAATGCTGTGCTCCGGTGACTCTTCCTACCAAATCAGTAGACGGATTACGAGAGCATGGTTGGTTATGAGGGGTGTGTGATATCTTTGCAAAAAGACAAAAGTCCAAGTCTTTAGAGTCCTGGTGCTCCCTGTTTGCGAGGCATGGACGCTATCCAGTGACCCGAGACAAAAACTGGACTCCTTTAGGTACTGCATCTCTTCAGGGAATCCTTGGGTACCTCTGGTTTGACTTTGTGTCATTGCTGAGAACCTGAGTGGCTGGACCAGGCCAAAGGGAAGAAGAAACACTGATCTAATCTACAGTCATATGAAAAACTTTGGGAACCCCTCTTAATTCTTTGGATTTTTGTTTCTCATCGGCTGAACGTCCTTTTAATATCTGACATACCTTTTGGAAACAGTAGGATTTCAGCAGTGACATTAAGTTTATTGGATTAACAGAAAATATGCAATATGCATCATAACAAAATTAGACAGGTGTATAAATGTGGGCACCCAACAGAGATATGACATCAATACTTAGTTGAGCCTCCTTTTGCTCCTTCGAGACTCTCGACGCTGTCCTCCTATAGCCTGTGATGAGTGTCTGGATTCTGGATGGAGGTATTTCTGACCATTCTTCATACCAAATCTCTCCAGTTCAGTTCAATTTGATGGACAGCCTGCTTCAAATCATTCCATAGATTGTCGATGATATTCAAGTCAGGGGACTGTGACGGCCATTCCTGAACATTGTACTTCTCCCTCTGCATGAATGCCTTTGTAGATTTCCAGCTGTGTTTTGGGTCCTTGTCTTGTTGGAATATCCAACCCCTGCTTAAGTAACTTCAACTTTGTGACTGATGCTTGAACATTATCCTGAAGAATTTGTTGATATTGGGTTGAATTCATGCGACCCTCGACTTTAACAAGAGCCCCAGTCCCTGAATTGGCCACACAGCCCCACAGCATGATGGGACCTCCACCACATTTGACAGGAGGTAGCAGGTGTTTGTCTTGAAATGCGGTGTTCTTCTTCCGCCATGCAAAGCACTTTTTGTTCTGACCAAAAAACTCCAATTTTTGTCTCATCAGTCCAAAGCACTTTGTTCCCAAATGAATCTCACTTGTCTAAATGAGCATTTGATACAACAAGCGACTCTGTTTGTGGCGTGAGTGCAGAAAGGGCTTCTTTCTCCTCACCCTGCCATACAGATGAGCTGAATTGTAGAACGATGTACAGATACACCATCAGCAGCGAGATGTTCTTGCAGGTCTTTGGAGGTGATCTGTGATTGTCTGTATCCATTCTCACAATCCTGCCTCTCATATGCTGCTCCTGTATTTCTATTGGCCTGCCAGACCTGCTGGGTTGGTTTAACAGCAACTGTGCCTGTGGCCTTCCATTTCCTGATTCCATTCCTTACAGTTGAACCTGACAGTTTAAACCTCTGAGATGGCTTTTTGTAGCCTTCCCCTAAACCAGGAGACTCAACAATCTTTGTTTTCAGATCTTTGGAGAGTTGCTTTGAGGATCCCATGCTGTCTGTCACTCTTCAGAGGAGAGTCAAAGGGAAGGAAGCACAACTTGCAATTGACCACCTTAAATACCTTTGACCACTCATGACTGGACACTCCTGTCTATGAAGTTCAAGGCTTAACGCGCTCATCCAACCAAGTAATCAGCATTGAGCAGCGACAGGCATTCAAATCAGCACAATGACAAGGGGACCCACATTTGTGCACAGCCAGTTTTTTTTTACATTTGATTTAATTTCATACAACTAAATATGAAAGACATACCACTGTCATATTTTTTGTTGAAAGTAGAGTCAATTATTATGCAGTCTGAGAAGGGTTCCCAAACTTGTTCATATGACTGTATATAAATAAAATCGTAAGCCGTTTGTATGTATTTGTTCGCCAATGACACAGAAATGACTGAACCAATTTTCACAAAATTTTCAATGTGTGTTTCCATTCCTCAAACTTACAATTTTGACCTTATGGCGTACCACAGAGAGGGGTTGTAATAGAATGGGGTTGGGCAGCCCAAAATCAGCGACTATATTCCTTGAGTTCTTATTACCCTCAAATTCTTCAGGAGGCTAGTGAGTACAGATATAAACCCTTGACTCATATTTTTTGGAAGCCACTGTGCACTGGAGAGATTCCGAAGGATTGGAAAATGGCAAATATCTTCCCATTATTTAAAAAGGGTAATAGGGCAGATTCAGGCAACAATAGGCAAGTAAGCTTAACATGCATCACAGGAAAATTAATGGAAGGAATTATTAAGGATAAGATTGAGCAACACCTGGTGAGGACAGGAGTTATTAGGAACAGTCAGTGTGGGGTCAGAAGAGGGAGGTCGTGTTTTACTAACATGCTGGAATTCAATGAGGAGGAAACAAAAGGATACGACCAGAGAGGAGCAGATGATATGATTTATCTTGACTTTCAGCAAGCATTTGATAAGGTGCCACATGAGAGGTTGGGCATCAAGCTAAAAGAAGTGGGAGTTCAGGGTGATGTTTTTAGATGGGTGCAGAATTGGCTCAGACACAGGAAGCAGAGGGTGATGGTGAGAGGAACCTCATCAGAATTGGCCGATGTGAAGAGTGGTGACAGGCAGGGGTCAGTGCTGGGGCAGCTGCTGTTTTTAATATCTATAAATGATTTAGATAGGAATATAAGCAACAAGCTGGTCAAGTTTGCAAAAGATACCAAGATAGGTGGATTAGCAGATAATTTGGAATCCGTTATATCATCACAGAAGGACTTGGATAGCAGGCAGGCTTGGGCAGATTTGTGGACAATTAAATTTAATGAGGTAGCACAGTGGCGCAGTGGGTAGCACCGCTGCCTCACAGTTAGGAGACCCGGGATCGCTTCCCGAGGTCCTCCCCGCGTGGAGTTTGCATGTTCTCCCTGCGTCTGTGTGGGTTTCCTCTGGGTACTCTGGTTTGCTCCCACAGTCCAAAGACATGCAGGTTAGGTGCATTGGTGATTTTAAATTGTCCCTAGTGTGTGCTTGGTGTGTGTGTGCAGGCTGGCACCCTGCCCAGGGTTTGTTTTCTGCCTTGCTCTCTGTGTTGGCTGGTATTGGCTCCAGCGGACTCCCGTGACCTTGTAGTTAGGATATAACGGGTTGGATAATGGATGGATGGAGGAAAATTAATGTCAGTAAATGTAGAGTATGACACATAGGAAGTAAACATGTTAGGTTTGAATACACAATGTGCAGTAGGAAAACTGAGAGCATGCCTTATGAGAAGGATTTAGGAGTCATAGTGGACTCTAAGCTATCGACTTCCTGACAGTGTTCAGAAGCCATTAAGAAGGCTCACAGAATGTCAGGTTATATAGCGCCTTGATGTGTGGAGTACAAGTTACAGGAGGTTCTGCTCAACCTTTATAACACACTGATGAGGCCTCATCTGGAGTCCTGGGTGCAGTTTGGGTCTCCATAAAGACATAGCAGTGCTAGAGAAGGTCCAGAGAAGAGCAACTAGGCTGATTCCAGGGGCTACAGGGGATGAAATTTAATGTCAATAAATGTAAAGAATTACACATAGGAAGTAAAAATGTGACGTTTGAATACACAAAGTGGGGTCTGAAAATTTAAAGTCCACTTGATGAAAACGATTTCGAAGTCGTAGTGGACTTGACACTATCGATTTCTTGACAGTGTTAAGAAGACATTAAGAAGGCAAACAGACTGTCAGGTTATATAGCGCCTTGATGTGTGGAGTACAAGTCACAGGAGGTTCTGTTCAACCTTTATAGCACACTGGTGAGGCCTCATCTGGAGTTCTGGGTGCAGTTTGGGTCTCCATAAAGACATAGCAGCACTAGAGGTGGTCGAAAGAAGAGCAACTAGGCTGAGTTCAGGGCTACAGGGGATGAGTTAGGAGGAAAGATTATAAGAGCTGAGCCTTTACAGTTTAAACAAAAGAAGATGAAGAGGAGACCTGACTGAAGTGTTTAAAATTATGAAGGGAATTAGTCCAGTGGATTGAGACGGTGACTTTAAAATGAGTTCATCAAGAACACGGGGACACAGTTGGAAACTTGTGAAGGGCAAATTTCACGCAAACATTAGAAAGTTTTTCTTTACACGAAGAACGATAGACACTTGGAATAAGCGACCAAGTAGTGTGGTAGACAGTAAGACTTTAGGGACTTTCAAAACTCAACTTTTTTTGGAAGAAGTAAGTGAGTAGGACTAATGAGCTTTGTTGGGCTGAATGGCCTGTTCTCGTGTAGAGTGCCCTAATATTCCTGTAAGGTGAAAGGCGTGCACTGGGGCTGATGGGAGGACAAACACTTCTACTTGCCAAAGTGCATTACAGACAACGCACTTCAAAAAACCTTACAGGACTTTCTCTAGTGATGGTTATCTTATCTCTACATTTTATTAGTTCATTGTTCTTTTATTTCAGGGTTAACTCATCTCAGGTGTATTCATTTTGCTAACATTTGAACAAAAAGGTTGTTAAAATGAAAGAAAAAAATCACTTTGCTGTCCCAATATAAGCGAGAGTATTTTTCAGTTTCTATGTTACAGATTGCCTGATGATGGCCTTGCATTTGTAATCTATTTAGGTAGTCATTTCACCCTCCTTTCTCCTGTCTCAATCTATGGCTAACACGGTACAACACTCTACTACTGGCCAAAATGGAATCTCTTGTAAGACCACAGTTACAATGTTTTCTTCCCAACTTATTTGGATAACAATTTCACTTTCTCTCTGGATGACAGATTTCTTTCTAAGAGTTTGTCTTTTTTGTCTCATTGTGGGTTGTGTGTAGCCATGTTGAATTTTTATTTATACCTGAGCAACAGATTTCAATAGCTAACGTTGGTGTCATCTTGTTTTTTACAGCTCCCAGGAAGTGCTGTGACATGTCTCTACATTTGGTGTCCTCTGTCAGCAATGCCAACCTCATCCACTCTGGATTCTCTCTGCTGAGAATCGACGGTGATGTGTTTTTGTTTGGTCAGAAAGGATGGCCTAAGCGATCCTGTCCCACTGGAGTCTTCAACGTCCATTTTAAAAATGGAGAGCTGAAATTGCGCCCCATTTCCTTTTCAAATGGGTCCTGTTATCTGCCTCCACTAAGATACCCAGCCATAACACGAATGGGACCCGAGTCTAGCGAGAAAGAAAAATATCTCATTCATGGTGGTAGGACGCCCAACAATGAGCTCTCTAGTCGTCTATACATCATCTCTCAAGATAGCAGAGGTTGCAACAAGAAGGTGATTCTCCAGTGCATCGAAAAAGAGTTGGTGGGCGAGGTTCCAGAATCTCGTTATGGCCACACAGTCAATATCGTGCACAGTCATGGGAAAACAGCTTGTTTGCTTTTCGGTGGGCGATCATACGTCCCTTCAGGACAAAGGACAACTGAAAACTGGAACAGTGTTGTAGACTGTCCTCCTTTAGTCTTTCTAATCGACTTAGAATTCGGTTGCTGCACCTCGTATAACTTGCCTCAGCTAACCGATGGTCAGTCATTTCATGTCTCCCTGTCTAGGAAAGACTGTGTATATGTTCTTGGTGGTCATACACTAGCAAGCGACTCTCGACCTCCCAGGCTTTTCAAGTTGCGTGTTGAACTCCTTCTGGGGAGGCCAGTCATCAGCTGTGAGGTTCTCACTGGTGGCATCTCACTCTCCAGTGCCATTGTGACTCAAGTGGGCCCAGAATCTGAATTTGTCATCATGGGTGGGTATGAATCCGACAATAAGAAGCGTCTGGAATGCAACACGGTCATTCTGGACGAGAGTGGGATACACCTCACTTCGAGAGAATCGCCGGACTGGACCAGTGAGATAAGGCAGAGCAAGACTTGGTTTGGGGGCAGTATGGAGGAAGGCTCAGTGATCCTGGGCGTCCCCGCTGAAGGAAGGCAACTTCTATCTGAATCAAACTACTTTTATTTGGTCAAATTCCGCCAAGAAGAAGAAGATCCATTGCAGAACTGCAGTCAAGAATCCACCGACCAAGAGCAAGAAGACACAGCTCAGTTAGAAGACTCTGAGGAGTTGTATTTCAGCCGGGAACCGCATGAAATCGAAGATGATGACACCTACAATGAGGACGATGAGGAAGACGAGTCTCAGGCAGGGTATTGGATCAAGTGTTGCCTGGGGTGTGAGATTGATGTGAACACCTGGGTGCCTTACTATTCCACTGAGTTGAACAAGCCTGCCATGATTTTTTGCTCCAGTGGTGAAGGAGGCCATTGGGTTCACGCCCAGTGTATGGATCTGTCGGAAACGGTGCTTGTCCGCCTTTCTCAGGAGAATACCAAGTACTTTTGTGTGGATCACGTGGACATTGTCAAAGGGCTACAGACACCACCACAGAAGCTGCCTCCGCTGAAATCTCCACTCATGAAGATGAAGAATCGAAAGGTGCCTATTAAAATGAAGATGACACCAACAAAGAAGTCCTTCCTCAGAAGACTATTTGATTGAGCTTATTGTATTAGGTTGCAACCAAAAACATGAATACATTTTACCTGTAAATGACCATGACATATGTATTTGTTTAAGGCATTGTTGTACCGTGCGCCATGTGTTGGCTGGGATTGGCTCCAGCAGACCCCCGTGACCCAGTAGTTAGAATATAGCGGGTTGGATGATGGATGGATGGATGGGTGGATGCTGTACCCTTCTCAAATTTCACTATAAATCTTTAGCATGTAAAAGGAAATATCCTAAGATGTTTTGTGAGATGATTGAATTGTAGCCCCTAAATTGAAATAAAGCAACATGGCTCAAACGTTGCCATCCACATACACTCCTGATGTTGTCTCCTTTGTAACACATGACTTCTAAACCATAAAGAAGACTTTCTACTGTTCCTTTCCTTTCAGATTTCCCAGAGTTCTTTTGAGATCTCTCCACAGATTTTCAATGATGTTTAGTGTCAGGGGACTGTGAGGACCGTGGCAAAGCCGTCAGCTTGCGGTATTCCATTGTAGATTTTGAGATGTGCTTCAGATCATTATCTTCCTTTGCATTCTGCATTACCCGGGGTCTCCTAACGATGACTATGAGCAGGCCATAGCCCTGATGAGCTAATGAAGGTCTGAGACCACCTTGGGAAAAGTCATCTGAGACCTCAGATATCTTGGGGTGCCTAAACGTTTTCACTGTACAGTTATACAAAACAGAAACAATACCCTAAGCTTGCATGAAACGTTGAAAAGAAATGTGTCCTCTTGAACTCGATGTCTTTGGGTGATTTATTCATCTTCTGCTCAATTAACTCTTTGAGGACTGAATACGGTTTCACACAGAAATCAACATAAAACGTCTGTTGCAGTTTGACAAGAATGTGCGGCGTGCTTGCTGCCAAGTTGTCTTCACGTGGCTGAGGCATTGCAATCTGGTTTCTACCTCTTACCATTGTTAAGTGGCACATCTTCCTGGCGAACGTTGCCGCAGGCCAGCGGTTCTCAAACGTTTGTATTTCGCTTCCTAGACCCCCTTTTCTACCTGGAATAATTCTGCACCCCCTGTATAATATAAGATAGATGAGAATAACCCATGATACAACTAACAAAGGTATGATACTCGTGCGGTGTCGCTGTATCCCATCATTTTTACTTCCATAAGATTTGCCTGTGTTCGGCTAACTTCAATGAAATATTTGCAATTTATTTTTATTAAGTGCTTAAATAACTGTTAAAATGCCTTGTCTGTTTTTTGATAGTAATTCTAATCCCTAAAACAAAGAATAAATGATTTATTCTTATTTAATTACTTTTTTATGTAAAGAAACAAATATGTTTTAATCTTTAAAAAATCTCGTAAACGAGGACACAGATTGTCAATCTGCGCGAGACAAACGTACTTTCGTCTGATAAATATACCGCTGTTAGTTGTATCATGAAAATAACCGAATACGCAGTAAATTATTTAACTCAATTTGGCAATACTGGCTACGCTGTCAATTATGTGAATTTCCCCTTGGGATTAATAAAGTATCTATCTATCTATCTATCTATCTATCTATCTATTATATAGTGCCTTTCATATCTATCTATCTATCTATTATATAGTGCCTTTCATATCTATCTATCTATCTGTCTATCTATCTATCTATTATATAGTGCCTTTCATATCTATCTATCTATCTATCTATCAATGTGGTGCAGTCGCGCCGCATTATCACCTGATCTACTGTTACCCGAATGTTTGCGACAGATACCGATACGTCTCAAAATTGAAAATACGCGCCTATGAAAGCAGCAGCAACGGCGCCGCTCATCACTTAGATCTATGCCTTAGAAATCCATCCATTATTCAACCCGCTATATCCTAGCTACAGGGTCACGGGGATCTGCTGGAGCCAATCCCAGCCAACACAGGGCACAAGGCAGGAAACAAACCCCGGGCAGGGCGCCAGCCCACCGCAGTTGCCTTAGAAATGTTTTATTTTAATTTTAGTTATAATGCATTCATTGGGATTATATGCTTGCAAATTTAAATTTGAAATAAAAATGTACAAAATTAATTGTGATGTCATTTATTCGATGCCCCCCCACTTGTACAGGTTCAGCGTGCCCCACAGTTTGAGAACTGCTGCCGTAGGCGTATCAGCTACATGATAAACCCATTCAGCACCATGACTAGCTGGGGAGCAGTCAACTGAAGCTGGAACCTCAAATTCGTTTTCGATTGCTTGTATCAAAATCGGAGTCCGACAAGTCATAGTCCAGTTCAGAGATAACAGGAAAAACGTCGTCCACGCAGTAACAACAACAACATTTATTTCTAGAGCACATTTTCATACAAATAATGTGGCTCAAAGTGACGAAGAAAGAGAAAAAAGACAAAATAAATTAGAATTAAAATAAGGGAACACTAATTAACATAGTGTAGATTTTATTTTTTCTCTCCGGCCGTCTGGAGTTTTTTTTTTTTTGTTTGTTTTTTCTGTTCTCCCTGGCCATCAGACGTTACTTTTATTCTATGTTAATGAGTGTTCTCTTATTTTAATTCTTACTTTGTCTTTTTTCTCTTTCTTCGTCACTTTGAGCTACATTATTTGTAAGAAAATGTGCTCTAGAATTAAATGTTGCTGTTGTTGTAACAGTAAACTACATTGCTACAAAATTTGTGTGACAGTACGCGTAAAAAGCCAACGTTAGTGCGAAGGTTGAGGCTGCTTCTTTCTCACCAGATCAGAAATTCTCGGGGAAGTCTTTGTAAGAGCACAACGAAGATTGTCTTCTTCAACAAGTCTACTTCTGTATTTAGACTTGATAGCCAACAAGCTGGAAAACCCTGTTTCGCAAAGATATGTTGTTGGAAATGGAAGAAGAAATGCGTAAATCTCTGCATATGACTGTTCGATGTACAGTAATATAAATTGTTAAAAATAATAAAGTTACGACAATTAAAATGTTTGAAATTATTCTGATTTAATTGTCTGCAACATCTATCTTTGAATGACAATTATAGTAAAAAGCTAGTAACTACCAATGGAAACAATTTGTACAATAACAGGTTTTACACATTAGAATAGACAACACCCATATTTCCAGTGGTCTTAGGCGACCCCTGGCAAATCGTCATTCGACCCCCAGGATGAGAACTGCTGAAATACAGTCATGTCATCTTCTTCTGGAATATCGTCAAAACTCTTCACATTCAAACCCTGAATTCCAGCCTGAATTTCTTGCTACTCCTGCCGCTTTGCAGATCCTCCAGGATCGAGGTGCGTACTTCGTTCTTTGATGAATGGTTCGATGTGGTGAAGCAAAATGCCGACATACAAATTTATTCATGTTGCTTTGATATTCAAGTGTCGCATATTCCCAAAGTAATGACACGATACGTTTGAAAAGTCTCACATACCATCTTCTGTGCCGTCTTTATTTTTTTTTGCACCTTCACAATACCATCACAATGTACGGCGGCGGCGTATTTGAGCCACAGAGAAAAAAAATAAGGACAAAACGAAAATGATTAAAGTGGAAATTTCAACTTTAAACTCGAAATGTCCACCTTACCCTCATAAGTTATTTTATCATTAAAGCAGACCGTCATAAACATCATCTTAAAACTGACCCAGTTGTTAATCGTTACGTAGTTCTGGGGCTTCCTCCTGACCTGACAGCAGCGGCAAGCAGCATCGCCACACAGAACACGTTACATTTATGATATTCCAGCTCTCTGTTCATTTAGAGTTCTTAGATTTATACTTGATACTAGTGATGGGAAGTTCAGATCATTTTAACGACTCAGACCTTTGAGTCTCGTTCAGCAAAATGAACAAATCATTTTTCGAGTCATTTCGTTCAATTCTTTTTCCGGCTCAGACTGCATAGGTTAAGCTTATGGGGCTGTCACGTGATGAACGAACGACTCGAACCCGAAGACTCGAGAGATGAACTAATCAATTCTGTTTCTGGCTCAGACTGAGTTAGTTAAGCTTATGGGGCTGTCACGTGATGAACGAATGACTTGAACCCGAAGACTTTAGAGATGAATTAATCAATTTTGTTTCCGGCTTAGACTGAGTTAGTTAAGCTTATGGGGCTGTCACGTGATGAACGAACGACTCGAAAAACCCGAAGACTTGAAACAGGTGAATCAATTCCAATACAGCAACTATAGGAAGTTGCGCAAATGCGACTGAACGAATCACTCCCACGAGACGACTCGTTCTTCCCAAGTCACATTAAAGATTCGTCCAAAATGAACAAATTGTTCAAGAACGACCCATCACTACTTGATACCACTTTCATGATATAATGCATTAAAATATGTATGTGCCATTTTACTGATAAATTGTTAACTTTGTTTAAATAATGAATACTGGTAATAGTTACAGATATGGGCTGGCACGGTGGCAGAGCAGTGGCGCTGCTGTCTCGCAGGGAGTCACGTCCTTGGTGTTCCCTGCCTGGAATCTGCAAGTTTTCCTGGTGGGTTTTCCATCCAAAGACATGAAGGTTTGGGGATTTGGTGAAACTACAATGATGCCAGTGTGAGTGTGTGTGTGTGTGTGCTTGTGTTCACCTTGTGATGAGCCGATGCCCCGTCCAGGGATTTTGTTTCTGTCTTGCGCCGATGCTGCTGGAATGGGTGCATCCCCTGAATTCGTCTGTGACAGATGGCTGGGGTAGGTTGCTTGGGCATGCAGTAGGTGTCAAAAAAATAAAGGGGGTCAATACAACACGATACACAGAACAGAACACAAGTCATCCTCAGTCTCTACATATAAAAGGCAAAGCCCTCGCTGACTCGTCACTAAGTCTCCCACTTTCCATTTAGGTGGGAAGCTGAAATTTCGTGTGCACATTCCTTGCAGTGTACTTACAAAAGTTAGGTATGTTTCATGTGCTATTGCAAAAATGGGGGGGAAATGGGTGTACCCCCTAAACTGTATATAGAGATTAGGGGAAACCCCTCCTGACTATTTCTGCGACTTCCAATATACGTAGGAAGCCCAAATTTCCTATGCTCATCCTTTATGAAAAATCTGAATACAATGAGGACTAATTGAGGTCATTGATGTTAGGTAGAATGTCCAGAGGGGGCTGGGTGGTCTTGTGGCCTCGGACCCCCTGCAGATTTTTTTTTTTCTCCGGTCGTCTGGAGTTTTTTTTTGTTTTTGTTTTTTATGTCCTCCCTGGCCATCGGACCTTACTTTTATTCTATGTTAATTAGTTGTCCCTAATTTTAATTTTTATTTATTTTGTCTCTTTTCTCTTTTTTCATCATGTAAATACAGATATCATCTGTATGACAATCCATCCATCCATCCATCCATTTTCCAACCCGCTGAATCCAAACACAGGGTCACGGGGGTCTGCTGGAGTCAATCCCAGCCAACACATGGCACCAGGCAGGAACCAATCCCGGGCAGGGTGCCAGCCCACTGCAGGACACATACAAACACACCCACACACCAAGCACACACTAGGGCTAATTTAGAATGTGCTATAGAAATAAATGTTGTTGTTGGGAATCTTCTCTATCATCTTTGCACCCCTAGATTGAGCCCACTCAATATTTGCCCCCCACTCTCCTTTACAGAACTGTTCAAGTTCGATCACATTGGATGGTGAGCGTTGGTGGGCTGCTATCTTCAGATCTTTCCACAGATTTTCAGTGTGATGTAGCGTCTGGCCACACCAGGACATTCACTTTTTTCTCCTTCTGCCACTGTGTGCTCAGTTTTGCTGTGTTCTTTGGCTCGTTTTCGTGTTGAAAGATGAACATTCTGCCCGTCGTCACCTTTCTGGCAGAGGGTAGCAGGTTTTCCTCCAGAATTTGATGGTATTTTCCCCCATTCCATTGTTCCTTCTACCCTAACGAGAGCCCCCCAACAACAGGATGCTGCCCCCTCCATGCATTACTGTAGGTATGGAGTGTTGAGGATGGTGAGCTGCATTGGTGTACCGTTTGGTTTTGAGGACAAATAGTTTGATTTTGGGCTCATCGGACCAGAAGATCTTTTCCCACTTGGCATCAGAATCTTCAAGGTGCATCATGGCAAACAAGCCTTAATGTGGCCTTTCTTGAGAAGTCCAACCCTCCCGAACAAGCCACAATGGTGGAGTGCTTGTCAAATTGTTGTCACATGCACACCATTAATGACCACTCTGTGCCATCAAATCCCGTAACGCCTTCAAAGTGGCCATTGGGCTCTTGGTGGCCTCTCTGACCAGTTTTCTCCTTGCTCTTCCATCCAGTTTGGAGGGTCCTGGTAGTACCAAGCACTTCTTTATGATGGACTTTACTGGGCTCCTTGGGATTGATGAAGCCTTTGAGATGTTTTTGTCTCCATCTCCTGCCTTCTTTCTGTCCACAACTCTATCCGTGAGATCTTTTGAAAGTGACTTGCCACCCACAGTCAGTTGTTTGCTGTCAGTTGCTCTACCAAGCAAGCGGATGAATGTCCAGGAACGGCCTCACTAATCGCACTCATTACAACTGATCACAAGTGGAAGGAAGCCAGTAACCGCAATGGAAATGGTGGGCACTGACACCTGATTAAGTTTAGGAGAGGGGGGGTCCTTTATGAATCTCAGGATTTCTTGTTTTTGACTTTTTTAAATTGTTCTGAACTGTAGCTGTGATATCTTTCACAGGATGTTAGAGATGGCATTCAGTAAGTAAAGCTGGCAAAATAATGGCTTGTGGGTTTTCATTTAAGGCTGTAAAGCAAACAAAATGGGAATATTTAGAAGGGGGGGATTCTTTTCTATACCCACTGTAGGTCAGCATGGGTCCCCAATTGGCAACGCATGGAGATATCAGTGAGGACGTCTGTACAGCGGTGCTAGAAAGGGTCTAAACCTTTTAGAATTCTTTGTATTTCATGCGGGCAGCATGGTGGCGCAGTGGGTAGCGCTGCTGCCTGGCAGTTAGGAGACCCGGCTTCACTTCAGTTTACATGTTCTCCCCCGTGTCTGCGTGGGTTTCCTCTCACAGTCAAAAGACATGCAGGATAGGTGCATTGGTGGTCCTAAATTGTCCCTAGTGTGTGCTTGGTGTGTGTGTGTGCAGGCTGGCACCCTGTCTGTGGTTTGTTTCCTGCCTTGAGCTCTGTGCTGGCTGGGATTGGCTCCAGCAGACCCCCGTGACCCTGTGTTAGGATATAGCGGGTTGGATAATGGAGGGATGGATGGATGGATTTCATGCATAAATATGACCTAAAAAAGTCAGGCAGCTATTCAGTCAGTCATCGTCCAACCCGCTATATCCTAACTACAAGATCACGGCGGTCTGCTGGAGCCAATCCCAGCCAGCACAGGGCGCAAGGCAGGAAACAAACCCCCGGGCAGGGAGTCAGTCCACCGCAGCCTAAAAAAGTCACCAGTCTAAAAATGAAGACAATCCAGTTAACCAAATGACACAAACATTTGTCGTATTATACCTGTTCAGTTCATTTATTGTGGAAGGCAACTCAATGTGACAAATTTATATGAGACAAAGAATTGGAATCTTCTCTCAGTATCCGGAGTGACCACCTTGTGCGGCAATAACTTCAATAACAGCCGACCTCAGCATATTTATACAGAAAGTCCTGCCGAGTTCAGTCACTTTCTAGCAACGCCGTACTGAGGGCCTCACTGACGTCTTCATTTTGAAATCGCAGCTCGAGATGTCCAGTTTTTTAAAGGCTGATCACATTTTAGGTCATTTTTACACAGAAACGGAGAAAATTCTAAAGGCTTCAAAGGACCACAGAAATGGACAAAGTGACACTGACCACTGGCAGCTCAGCACAACTCAGAATACTCTCTTCTGTTGTGTTCAACTTTTATGGACAGAAAGCGGATGACAAAACAGACTTTTCCTATCTGAAACACTTGACGCTTCTGTTTGTTTTTAAATGTATATTATTTTTTTTTGTCCCATAGCTTTACAGTCAGAGCTTGTTTTCTTTGTGCTTCTGTCGTTCCAGTCAAAAGTGACGGTTTGAAAAAAACAAGTGCAGGTGCCGCAATTTATCAGCAAAATTTGAGTATTTTTAATAACACATGTTAAGAAACACCAGCTGCATGTGAGCCCTGGAAAAAAACATAAAAACTAAAAGAGATAAATAAAGGAGACGAGAAAAACACACACAGTGAAGGTCGGCCTGTTTTCAGCGGTCGTATTCAGCTGATTATTTCATGAAAAGTTCAGGGACAACATTTCATTTTTATTATTAAACAACAGCTTTAAACAGTTTGATCATTCTTTAAATGGTCATCTGTGCTTTACCCTGCTTTGAAAAATTCAAAGGGTTCCATTCCAGAAAGTCTCACAAACTATAAATATATTGAATGTAAAAAATTATTAGTATTGTTATGATTATGATTATTATTAATGTCATTTCTATCTTCATATTTCATGAAATGATTAGCACTGAACAGCAAGTAGTATTTAAAAGAAACAAAACAGTAAATGACATAACAAGTGACACAACTGAGACCACTGACATTCATAAAGGACCAGCATGGAACACAACAGATAGATAGATAGATAGATAGATAGATAGATAGATAGATAGATAGATAGATAGATAGATAGATAGATAGATAGATAGAGTGAAAGGCGATAGATAGATAGATAGATAGATAGATAGATAGATAGATAGATAGATAGATAGATAGATAGATAGATAGAAAGGCACTATATGATAGATAGATAGATAGATAGATAGATAGATAGATAGATAGATAGATAGATAGATAGATAGATAGAGTGAAAGGCAGTATATGATAGATAGATAGATAGATAGATAGATAGATAGATAGATAGATAGATAGATAGATAGATAGATAGATAGATAGAGTGAAAGGCAGTATATGATAGATAGATAGATAGATAGATAGATAGATAGATAGATAGATAGATAGATAGATAGATAGCTATGAAAGGCACTATATAATAGATAGATAGATAGATAGATAGATAGATAGATAGATAGATAGATAGATATGAAAGGCACTATATAATAGATAGATAGATAGATAGATAGATAGATAGATAGATAGATAGATAGATAGATAGATAGAGATAGATAGAGATAGATAGAGATAGATAGATAGAATCACAATAAATTAGCAAAACTATTTACAGCAGAATGACAGTGAGGTGCCATGCAGACGTATTGCTGTTGATATAAAGAAGCCATGCCTGTGTTTCTTGAATAATTTGTTGGCTGAAAGTCCTCAGTGTTAGCGTCCCTTTTAATTAGCTTGTTGGTTCGGTGGTCCTCTCCTGAAGTGATGTTAACAGCCCTGCACACCACACTTGCCATCACATAGTTCTAGAAGATATGAAGGATGTCACTGTCCACATTAAAGGAGCTCAATCTCCTAATGAAAAAGAGCCTGCTCTGTCCTTTCTTCTCTAGTTCTTCTGTGTTCTAATACCATTCCAAGTTGTCATTGGTGTGGACCCCCAAGTAATTGTAGGAGTGGACCACCTCTACATCCACTCCCTAAATACCGACCAGACATAGGAGCTCTTTGGTGTGGTAAAAGTCAATAAGGAGTTCCTTGGTTTTGCTGATGTTCATTTGCAAACAATTCTCTTTGCACAAACAAACAAAGTCCTCCTCCTGACTCCTCTCCCTTGTCTCGTCCCCCCTTATTAATTCTCCCCATAAGTGCAGAATCACCTGAGGTTTTCCACAAGTAACCTGACCTGCTCTTATATTTCTAGTCAGAGGTGTGCAGAGTGAAGAGTAAAGCAGACAGGCCTGTTCCTTGTGGTGCTCCAGTGTTGTTCACACTGTCCTTGAGTCTCACAGATGGTGGTCTGCCAGGCAGATAGTCCATTATCAGGACCCCACAGGCTCATCCACCTGCATATCTCTGACTTGACGCCTTAACAGGGATGGCTGGATGGTATTGATGGCACAGGAGAAATCAAAACACATCATCCTCTTAGTGCTGCCATCTTTGTCCAGGTGGGCAAGTGATTAAGGAACCTATTGAGGGTGACCCTAGCAAGGACATTACCCAGCACCGAGAGCAGCATTATCCCCCTGTAGTTGCTACAATCCAGACAATCACCCTTCCCTTTCCAGATAAGGATGACAAGTCCTGTTTTTCAGTCTATTGGGATGATGCCAGTCTCCCAAATAGAAGCAAAGATTGCTTGCAATGCCAGGAGGACAGCCTTACCACCAGCCTGGAGAAGTTCACCCCAGATACCACAGAACCCTGCAGCCTTTCCCCCCCTCAGCTGGTTCATCACCTGTGCCATCTCAGTGAGACTGGGTGGTCCACACCTAATCAGAGGATCAGCCTCAAGAACCGTGGACCAGAGATATCCAACGTCCTAGCCGGAGAATCAGCTTTGAATAACTGCTCAGAGCAGCCAGCCCAGCGGGTCACAACAATTCCACATAAATGAAAACAAATACATGAAAACAACAAAAAAACACCCCTGTACCCCTACGGCGACATTACATTAAACCACAATCACAAACAACCCCCCCACATGCATAGTCCATGGAAAACAGCACCGGATGTAATAAAATGATAAAAATAGTACGTCCAAAGGTCTGTACGTTGAAAGGGAATGAAAAGGCAGTCCTACCGGTAGACACTGTAACGGTGAAGACGGGTGGTGGACGGTCCAGGAGTGCTCCTTTTCTTGCAGGAAAGCCATGAATCTGCTATCAGTCCTCAGCACACAGGCAGACCGAAGACGATCAGACCCCAACAACGAAACAATCCAATGACACAACAACTAAATACGCTTAATCAACAGAAGGCAGCCGGACAGAACAGGTACACTGAACACAGAATACAAAAATAAAACACTTTTTCTCTTTGGACACCTGCCCTCCTTTTAAGAGCCACTCTGACCACCTTTGAACCCAGACAGAAGACCCGAGGGAGCCTCAGCAGGGACTGCTGGGAGACGCAGTTTTAACTTATAGTAGCACTGCTACAAACTGAACACGAACCTCCGGTCAAGTTGTGGCTTACAGTCCATTTATAAAGTTTTCACTTTTCACATTTCTTATGTTGTAACCTTTTGCTAAAATCATTTAAAATATATTTTGTCCCCTTATCAGACAACACTCAATACCCCTTGTGACAGACAGAGGAAGCTCTCGTCCTCTTGAACCCTCAGACTTGACTCCAGACACCAGGTAAAAGTCCAAACGTTGACTTTATTAATACACAACAGTGCACAAAGGACCCTCCTCTCCATAATACTCATAAATACAATAATAATTCTCAATAATCACAATCCACCACTCCCAGACGCGTTAAGCTCAGCTCAACTCTGGGATCTCCCACAGTCCTTTTTATAGTCCGTGACTTGGAAGTGCTTCTGAGCCCTCAGTCCATGTGACTTCTTAGCACTTCCGGGTCAGATTAAAACTCTTCTTTTCTTCGTCAGCCTGGAAGCACTTTATTTCTTCCATCCTCGTGACCTGTAGGTACTTCTGGGCTGTATGAAAAACAAACGTCTCTGTGTCTCCCTGCAGTGACCCCTGGCGGCCCCGACGTTATCCAGCAGGGCTGTGTATTAAAGCCTTATAGTCCATGATGCCCTGCTGGAATTCAGGACCTCTCCACGTTGCAGGGATGGCTCCATCTGGCGGCTTGGGGGTATTTGCCGTGGTGACTTACCGGCCATAGACCACACCCTGAATGACAAAATAACTAATAAAAATAAATCAAACCTAAAATGTCACATTGGCACAAGCATGCCTGAGGAGCATCCCATTGAGATGTTTGGAGTTCACCTGTGGTCAAGTCACTTGATTGGACTGTTTAGGAAAAAGCACACATCTGTCTACAGGTGGTCCGCAGATGAGCAAAAACCAAGTCATGAGGTTGAGGGGACAGTCGGCCGTGCTTAGAGACCGGATTGTGTCGAGGTGCAGGTCTGGGGAAGGCTACAAGAAAAGGAAAAATCTGCAGCATTGAAGGTTCAGAAGAACACAGTGGCCTCCATGAATCTTAAATGGATGAGGTTTGGAACAACCACAACTGGAATATCGCATTGACACAAATATTTAGATGCTTTGCTGGTTTGGACATGTGAACTGGTTTGGACATGTGCAGAAGAGAGATGCTGAGTATATTGGGAGAAGGGTGCTAGGAATAGAGCTGCCAGGGAAGAGGAGAAGAGGAAGGCCTAAGAGAAGGTTTATTGATATGGTGAGAGAGGACATGCTGGTGATGGGTGTAACAGATCAAGATACAGAGGACATAAACATATGGAAGAAGATGATCTGCTGTGGTGTCCCCTAATGGGAGCAGCCGAAAGAAGAAGAAGATTTAGATGCCTTGCTATGACACATGAAATTTGTCTCAGATGCATTCAGTTCTATTGATCATCATTGACGTGTTTAGTGTTCACCTGTGGACTGTTTAATTAGATTGTTTAGGAGAAGCACACACCTGTCTACAAGTGGTCCGCAGATGAGCAAAAACCAAGTCATGAGGTTGAGGGGACAGTCGGCGGTGCTTAGAGACCGGATTGTGTCGAGGTGCAGGTCTGGGGAAGGCTACAGAAAAAGGAAAAATCTGCAACATTGAAGGTTCAGAAGAGCACAGTGGCCTCCATGATTCTTAAATGGATGAAGTTTGGAACAACCATAACTCTTTTTAGAGCTGGCCACCCAGCTAAACTGAGAAAAAACTGGAATATTGTATCGACACAAGTATTTAGATGCTTTGTTATGACACATGAAATTTGCCCCAGATGCATTCAGGACAATGCTGAGTATGTGACTGGGTACATTAGCACCTGTATTGACAATATCATGCCCACAATACCAGTCAGGAAGTTCTCCAACCAGAAGCCCTGAATAAACAGTCAGGTATGCCACATGCTGTGTGCCCGCTCTCTTGCGTTTAGATTAGGCACTGAGACGGAGTACAAAGCTGCGAAGTACGGACTAAGAAAAAACCATTGCAGCAGCCGAGAGGCAGTGCAGAGAGAAGCTGAAGGGCATCCATTCTACTGCTGACTCTGGGCGTATGTGGCAGGGCCTACAGCACATCACAGACTACAGGACCTCCACCAGCACAATCAGCTCCACTGACAGTCTGCCAGATGATCTCAACACCTTCTACACCCGCTTTGAGACATCCAGCAACAGCACAGAGTGGAGGCACACACACACTTGGACCAATCTCCTCCAATGGTCTCACTTTTGCCTTATGGCCTGGTTCTCCATCATTGTTAGTCACCAAACTGTTCTTGGATGGTTGGGAGAAGTTGCTCTCACAGGATGTTTTGGTCCCATTCTTTATTCAGGGCTGTGTTTTTAGGCCAAATTGTGAGTGAACCCACTGCCTTGGCTGAGAAGCTACCCCACATGTCATGAATGGTCTCAGGATTCTTGACTGTCGGCCTGACACAGGACTGATGGTAGCACCATTCACCTTTTCTTCTCTGGATGCCCCAATTAATAGGAAAGGGGATTCATCAGAGACAATGACTTTCCCCCAGCAGTCCTCAGCAGTCCAGTCCCAGAATATCAGTTTCTCCCTGATGTTTCTCTTGGCTTCTTTGGTGCCCTTCTTGATGCCCACCAGGCCATCCTCCAAAAGTCTTCACCTGCCTCCTGCCATTCCTGAGCAAGCTCTGCACTGGTGGTGCCCCCTGATCCTGAGCCATGAATAAAGAATGGCACCAAAACATCCTCCGAGAGCAACTTCTCCCAACCATCCAAGAACAGTTTGCTGACCCACAATGCCTTCTCCAGTATGATGGAGCACCGCGCCATAAGGCAAAAGTGGGAAGTCAGTGGTTCGGGGGAAAAAAACATCAAATTTTGAGGTCAATGGCCAGGAAACTCCCCAGAACTTTAATCCCATTGAGTTTTTGTGGTTAATCCTCAAGAGGCGGGTGGACAAACAAAAACCCACCAATTCTGACAAACTCCAAGCATTGATTATGCAAGAATGGGCAGCTGCCATCGGTCAGGATTTGGCCCAGAAGTTGATTGCCAGCCTGCTAGGGTGAATTGCAGAAAGGCCAACACTGCAACTATTGACTCTTTGCATAAACTTCATGTCATTGTCAATAAAAGCCTTTGAAACTTCTGAAATGTTTGTAATTCTACTTCAGTACACCATAGAAACATCTGACAGAAAGATCTAAAGACACCGAAGCAGTAAAACTTTGTGAAAATTAATACTTGTGCCATTCTCAAAACGTTTGGCCACTGTAGCCATTGAAAAAGAGATTTGAGTGAGTTTGGAAAGCGAATGGCCTGAATGGACAGGTGTAAGGAGCACAAAATGAAAACACGGAGTACTTAAAATCTTTTATTAATGCTAATATGAATAAGAACAATGCACTTCACAAGTCTATAAAAGCACAATCAAACTGGTTTAGTACAATTGCTGTAAGAGCATCAACAAGTGCATATTTAATTTAATAAGAGTACATAAAAATTCATTAACATTGTTAAACAAATCATATACTGACAGAAGCAATTATAATTCTAATACATGTTTCAAAGAATGTTTCCATGACAGAATAATAGAAATGCTTTTTAAAACCTCAGACCAAAGTTAAGCAAGGTAATGACCGAGCTACCATTAGACAATATTGTCAAATTCAAACAAATTTACAATTTACAAAAAGCCATCACATTGACGCGATTCCGCTATTTAAGATAAAATAATACAACTGAGTGCTTCTTCCCTGTGATTCATACAGCAGATCAAGACGTTTTGCTACAATGACCTGACGTGAGGTAGTGAGGTGAGACATGTGAATAAAATGAAAATGGAAAACCTAATGGACCTTCCTTTACGGGGCTCTGTACCATTATGATAAAGTGCGACCATTGTAGGGCCGACGTCCGAGCTAGCTTGATTCATCATAACCTTAGTGATCAAACAGATTTATAAATGCAGTTCAAAAAGAGTACAGGGTGGTCCAGATGATGTCCACATGCCAGGACCATCTACTGTCCACTGTCACCCGCGTACGCCGGGGAGGCAGCTTAAGGGCTCTGGTGATGGTAATTACCTGCCAAACTTTAATCGCAGGAAGAGGTTCACGAGTTCTCAAAGGCCTTCGTTTTGTACCTCAGAAGGAAGGAAATCACAAAGTGGTTCCATTAGAACATACATAAGAACAAATGAAATTTGACAAACGAGAGGAGACCATTCAGTCCATCAAGGATGCTTGTTTAACTAATAGTTAAGCTCTCCCAATATCCTTCTTAAAGGTTTCTGCTCGTCCAGACTCCCAGAACTAACTGTGGTATGAAGTGCTTCCTGCTTTCAGTCCTCAATGCACTTCCCCTTCATTTCCACTGATGTCCTCGATGGTGTGATTCATCCTTAAGCTGAAAGAATGTTGCTGGATCTGCTTCATCGTAGCTTTCCTTGTTGTAAAAGCTAGATTTATTTATTATAACATTAAGGAACACATCAAATTTAAAACACAGTTCATAACAGGATTGGGGCTTGGGGGTCCAGATTTTTCTTCTAAATCCACTAACTTCCTCAAACAGTTCTCAGGAATGAATTAGAGCAGACATTGTCTCTTCTCTGACTCCAGCAAATGATCTACATTGTCCCTAAAATTGGACCAACCCAGTCCAGAAAATCATCATCGAATTGTTTAAATATAATGAATGCCCTCTATTTCTTCAAATGGAAAATGTGAACTGATGGGCATTAATTTGACTGAGACGACGGTAGAGTTTGTTTCCTTACTTAAGCACTAATGGATCCTTCTTTCACGAGTGAGTTTAGTAAAGAGAAAAATCGCCCGATTGAGATGATGGGTTGTCCATATATCAAACCGATACAGGACGGTCCTGGAGGGAGACCTTACAAAGTGCTCAGTTATCAAACTGCTATCAATTGAAAAAAAAAGGCCTAGGCATTCTTGATCTGGACAGGTTGAGTGCCAAATGGACCTCCTTTGAAGGTAAACTGTGTTCTCAAAGGTCTCCCCAGAAGGAATGAGCTCACGGATCACTTCTAGTGCATTCTGTGTTATGAGGTAGCTTGGTTTATTCTAACTTCAGTAAAAAGAATCTATTTTATAATCACAATTCAATAGCAGTATTGGCCAACCCCACCCGTTGTTAATTTTTAATCACTGCTCCTACCGAGAACATTTCACCTTGTCGGGACTGTCTTACATATGCAGCAGTCAGATGGATAATGTGGGTATTTTACAGTAAATTAATTCTTCCTTTCATCCAACATTTTCATAATCGAGTCCTTGTTATAAGCTGCTTTTATGTTACTCGCCTTTGGCTGATGTCTAATGAAAACAAACAATTGGCGGAGCCCTTTATGGTCCAGCGGTTAAAGCACCCAATAAACGCAGTGTTGTGTGATCTGATAGAAGTGAACTCGCATGATTCCATCTGTGCTTGCCGTTTTAATTTTAATAGACACGGATGATGCAGCACATAAAAAGCAGTCGTAAAAAAAATGCCATTTGGACTTAAGAGCTTTCCATCGCTATCAAATCAATGTTCTAGGAGGAGGAACATAAAATATTCATTTTTCATGTATAGGATCCGACAGCCAACAAGCGGATCAGTAGGCAAGGCATTACCCTTTATTCATCCTTCATCTTGAAAAGAGACGCGTCCACCCTTGTACTTGTTTACAAGGCTTACTGCGAAAGAGTGCGATTAACAAGTTCGGAAAGGCTTGTCCCACAGCCATTGGCATAATCTGTTAAATCAATCAAAGTAATGCGGTAAACGCGATAATAATTATTATTACCTTAGCAGAAGGAAAGTCCTTCAAAATAAATGTGAAGAAAATCAACGCCGGTGCTCACTAAATGCCTATAATGCTCAATTGGCAACTCCTTCTAAAAGTAAAGGCTTATAATTTATTTAAAAAAAAATAATAAAACTGCACTATGTTTGGCAGCTATACTAATATAATATCATTAACTATGTAGGCAAAGCAAAGCTACTCATCCATTCACTTATTGCACCCACCCGCTCTGCACTATGCCGGCAGGGGAGCACATTTTGCAAGCTTTGGGGCAGAAGGCGGGCAGCATCAGAGAATTTGCTTTGAGGCGCTATATAAATAACATGTTTTATTATTTTTAATACATTAGTTATAAACACCAATTTAAATTTTGTCTTCTCGAGCAGTGAGGCTGCATCATTAACCACTGTGCCGCATTAAAATATTACATTTAATTAAAAGAAATGATAACTAGAAAATGTTAAAATGCATCGCATAACAATACAAAAACAGGATACGGGACCTCGAAAATGGGCCGAAGTAAAAAAAAAAGGAGGTTAATTTAAAATGATGCTGCTCACAGCTTCAGAAACCTACGGCCCCATGCATAAAATATGCTTACGCTTGGAAATTTATGTTAATCATGTCTTACACAAAAGTCGGGATTTATAAATCACTAACCTGATGTGCAAATTACTTTCAAGGGTAGATAGATAGATAGATAGATAGATAGATAGATAGATAGATAGATAGATAGATAGATAGATAGATAGATAGATAGATAGATAGATAGATAGATAGATAGATAGATAGATATGTGAAAGGCACTATATAATAAATAGATAGATAGATAGATAGATAGATAGATAGATAGATAGATAGATAGATAGATAGATAGATAGATATGTGAAAGGCACTATATAATAGATAGATAGATAGATAGATAGATAGATAGATAGATAGATAGATAGATAGATAGATAGATAAATAGATAGATAGATAGATAGATATAGATTTTAGCATAGTTGGCAAGTGTGTATTATGCATTTGCCACATGAAGCATAGGCATTAGGTGTTAAAACCATCACTGAAGACATCAACAAGTCATCTACCTGAAGCTAAGCATGTTCGGCTGTTCGGATTGTCCAAGTGCTGGCTTGGATGAGAGACCAATCAAAACAACCATAGGTTGCTACTGGAAGTGGTGTTGTTGAGGCCAGCAGTTGACGCTTACCCTGTGGTCTGTGTGTGGATCCCAATGCCCCAGGGCATGGATGGCGACACTGCGCTGTTAAAGAATGGTGCCGTCTTTTGGATGGAGGTTCTGACTCTCTGTGGTCATAAAAGATCACTGGGCATCCTTCATAAAGAATAGGATGTATGTCCTGGCTAAATTGCCCACCATGGCCTAGTCATTCCAACCCTTCTAATCATCCCCTGTGTCTGATTTGCTGTCTCTCTTACCACTTCACCTCCTAACAGCTAATGAGTAGTGAATGTACTGGCATGCTGAATGCTGCTGAATGCTGGTGGTGGTTGAAGTGGCTGTCCACGCTTTATGTAAAGAGCTTTGAGTAATGAAAATAGCCTTATATAAATATTAAGAATTATTATTATTAATATTATTATTATAATTATTATTACTATTGGTAGTAGTAGTAGTAATATTAGAATAACTGTCACTTGGGTCACATTCTGATGATTTTGAACTGTTTATAGTTTTACAGTTTATTGACATGTTCTCCCAATCCAGTGGTCTTCAGTGTCGGTAATAATGCCTGATGTCTACACTTAATAATAAGCTGCCTTATCCTTCAGATGAGACATAAAAACCGAGGTCCTGACTCTCTGTGGTCATAGAAGATCACAACCTGGTAATTTTGGCCTCCTTTTCATCATCCCGTCTCTAAATTGTTGTGAGTGTACTGATTTAAAATAGCTGCCATCGCCTCCTCCAGGTGGATATTGCACATCGGTGGTTACTGAATTATTGAAGTGGCCCCCCAGTGCCCATGTAAAGCACTTTGAAGGTTTTGAAAAGAGTTACATAAATGCAATGTCTTCTTCTTCTTAGTATTTAGCCTATAGACAGGGGGTGTTGCATGTTGTACGACAACACTGGTGATGGCAGGCTTACACAAGGAGTGAATTTTCAAGGATTGTGATGATGATTTGGTTTTTGGTAATGACTGCCTTTTAAGCCCATTTAAATTTCTTAGAGCTGTTTTCTTGAAGTTATGTGATGAAATGGAACCTACGCTCCAGAGAACATCAAGCGATCCCTGTTCCATTACATGTTTTAGGGTAATTAGAGAGAGGCAGTATACTGTGTGAACTGGTTGACCACTCACGAATCGCGCTCTTGTTCTTGAGTGGTGTCATGCCATCTATATGGGATGGTATAATTAAGATGCTACCCAGATGTATCCAATTTCCTGAATATCAGGGTCAGCAAGCTGAGAGCAAAAGGCAATTTTTCTGATTTTCTTAATGTAATTGGCATAGTCAGCTGCGCTCACAATCATAATCTTTCTTCACCAGTATCTTATCACTTAAACAGATCCCTAGCGACTAAACCAACTGAAGATTCTTGTCTTAACTTTCTCTCAGCTGACTCTGCAAAGACAAAACATTTCTGGCTACTAACTCATTCTACCACTTCCATGGTCAATGACATTAGTCAGCACACAAGGAAATGATTTTTTTAAATGATCACATCATTTCAGCGTTAACCTTCGATTTCCTCAGAACTCGAGAGAATCTATAACATCAGTAGGATCATCTTCAGTCTCTATCGGTGTGATGGTGGCTTCAATAGCTTTAACCGAATTCTTATGTGCCTCCATAAACTTCTGGAGGTACTTTGAAGTATACAGCCAGTGATGTTTAAGAATGTCTTCCAACTCATAGCACTTGGACTGTCGAGCATTCATTTTACGAAAACGACGGAAGAGTTTATTTCCTGACTCGTTTCCTTCACTGGCCCAAGCACCGATGGATCCTTCTTTTTCGATGATTTCGGGTACGTGAGCCAACGTCTTGTGTAAATAGTTGGTGATCTTTCCATCATAGCGATAACTGAAAGTGGAGGAGAGAAGCTCTGCAAAGCGCTGCGAGTTAAAACTATATCTACATAGCAGGTCAGGGCATTCTTTAAGTGGACAAGTTGAACGCCAGACAGGTTTCATTTGAAGGTAGAGGTTCACGAGTTCTCGAAGAGCTTCTTTGCGCTCCTCTGAGGGAACGAGTTCACAAACTGCTTCCACTGCTTCACTGGTTATGAGTTTGCGAGCAAAATTTCCGTTCATTCTCATAATTGGTTTTAAGTTCATCTTTTTCCTCAGTTGCTTGTCCAGAGCCGATTGCCATCTTTTTCTTTCCTCTTTTGGGGGGTTGGGATTTTGGAAGACTTCCCCAATTTCATCCTGGAAAATCTTGTAAAACTCAGCCGCATTTCCAATGTCACAGTGGAGTGCATCGATGGAAGGGTGGGTCTCCATGAAAGGTTTGGCTGAAACGCCTTTGACTCTGTCCCGGAGGTCATCAGCAGACTCTGAGAATGGGTTGGACCTCCAGATCTCGTAACGTTCCAAGTTCTCTTCGTGACTTCTAGTAATGGTGTGGAGAATCATGTTTCTGGATGCTTCAACCCTGGTAGAGTCACAAAGTGTGCATATATACGTCGACCCAGAGGCTTCTAATCCCTCTAATTCTCTTACCAGTTTTTCATCGTAGCCTGTTCCTCGGAAAATAAAGCGAAAACACCGAGAAAGTCCACCAATGTCTAAAATTAATCGACTCTCCTTCATAGCTTCTCTTTCGGCCACCACAGGGCCTAAGATGGCTGTTAATGTCTCATGATCCGACTCATCAGCAAACATCAGGCAGAGTGGCTTGCAGCACAGTTCAGAATTAGGCTTGGACTCTTGAAAGATCATAACGTTGTTGCCCTCTTCATCTCGTGTCGCAATTGACATAATCGTGAAAGAGTAGCGCACAGCTTTTTCTGGTAGTGCTGGACCACCACCGTGTTTTTCACTTACATCTCCCATTCCATCACATGACTCTTTTACTGTCACTGTAAAAATTTCGGTGGAGGAATCATCCAACTCATGCTCCTTTATGCCTTCAAGGATATCCTCCTCCAGGTCCTTGAGAGCAGCAACCACGGCGACATCATAACGGAACCTACGAGCAATAGTGTCCATCTGGGCGTCGTCCACTGAAGCTTTCCATCCTGACAGGCCATCGATGATGCCTACTTCTGTGTTGCTTGAGACATTTTTCAAAGACGGTTGCCACTCATACGGGTGATATCCTGGCAGAAGTGCCTTTTCTGCATTTCGGAGGGCATGCAGGGGCTGGAAGATTTGCCGTCCACTTGTCGCTTTCACTGTGCGGTACATTTTGTGGTACTGACTGCAGCTGAGAAAGGTGTTGACTCGAATTGCTAGGCAGACTGCAGGGTGTAGGCCGGAGCCTCGTCCTGTGGAGTGCAGACAAAGAGTTGGATGCAATTAGTAAATGGTATACTGTTAATACAAAAGCAACAAACCAAACTATCAGTTAATTATCTATATTGGAGAGACCCCGGGGTCCGGACCCAAGAGGGTCATGCTCCTCAGATGGCAGAAACCTGTTCATGGGGGCGGGAATATCTGGAGAAGCTGATTATAAAAAACAGATCACTGAGCGGCATGTTGGAGGCAAAACACAGCACTTAGAAAGAACTTTGACCGTGTGCCCGCACTGGTGAAGCCCAACTGCTTGGAATGCATGGCTGGTGGCAAACCTTAGATGTGAAAGCTGGACTTGGGTCAGCTCATGGGGCTTGGGGGGTATAGCGTGGCATACGGGGTGCCTCTGATGCCAGGCTAGAGGAATGAGGTAGAGCAGAGTGATGTGTTTGGACAGACAAAGGAGCAAAGTAGCTGGGAGCAGGTGTTGGCCCAGAATCAAGGAATTTGTTAAATGGGGTGACTCAAACCACCTACAACTGAACACCAGCAAAACTAAGGAGCTGGTGGTGGATTTTAGGAGGCCCAGACCCCTCATGGACCCCGTGATGATCAGAAGTGAATGTGCAGAGGGTGCAGACCTATAAATACCTTGGAGTGCAGCTGAATGGTAAATTGGACTGGACTGCCAACAATGATGCTCTGTGCAAGAGAGGACAGAGCCGACTATACTTTCTTAGAAGGCTGGCATCGTTCAACATCTGCAATAAGATGCTGCAGATGTTCTACCAGACGGTTGTGGCAAGCGCCCTCTTCTAAGTGGTGGTGTGCTGGGGAGGCAGCATAAAGAAGAGGGACGCCTGGACATACTGGTGAGGAAGGCAGACTCTATTGTAGACAAGGAACTGGACAGTTTGACATCTGTGGCAGAGCTACGGGCGCTGAGCAGACTCCTGTCAATCATGGAGAATCCACTGCATCCACTGAACAGGATCATCTCCAGACAGAGGAGCAGCTTCAGAGACAGACTGCTGTCACCGTCCTGCTCCACTGACAGACTGAGGAGACCCCACACTATGCGACTCTTCAATTCCACCCTGAGGGGTAAACGTTAACATTATACAAAGTTATTGTCTGTTATACTGCATTGTTATCACTCTTTAATTTAATATTGTTTTTTGTATCAGTATACTGCTGCTGCATTCTGTTAATTTCCCCTTGTGATTAATAAAGTATCTATCTATCTATCTATCTATCTATCTATCTATCTATCTATCTATCTATCTATCTATCTATCTATCTATCTATCTATCTATCTATCTATCTATCTATCTATCTATCTATCACTGTTATGATTTAGGCTGAAGATTTAGTTTTGGTAGCCTTTTCCTGTTAAGGAAGCCATGTTGTGTACTGTTGTGAGTGTCACGCCCCTTGTTTCTAGGGGGTGTGGTCTCCGGGGTCATAACCTTGAGTTAATCAGCAGGCGGGGTGTAGGTCAGCCTTTTGCTCCGAGCCTTATCTGAACTGCGAATAAAACCTTACTTATATTTTTGACTTCACGTGTGATTGCTTTTCATGTCTTGCCTGGTTTTCGACTTATTGCCTGTTATTTGACTGTGATTTCTGAGTCTGAGTTTCAATCGCTTCATTTATTTTTATTTTCCTTCATTTGAAAATAGTTATGTGTTTTTCCTGCCGAGTCGGGACAATCACAGAATAAAAGAACATGAGGAGCAGATGAATAACTTGTACCAAATGTCTCTCTAAGGCATGCATCTTGTTTATGAGTTATGATAGAAACGGACAATCATTCTAAAGCCTAAATCGATGTCCATACTTTAACAAGAAAACACAAAGCACACAAAATCACTTTCATCTTGGCACAATCTGATTCAGCCACCAACCCGACAGCATGTCTTTGGAACAGAGTCAGTTCCGGCACACTTGCTGTTCTTCAAATTCAGTTTCCTGCTTAAAAGCTCTGTTGGGAAATGAGAGCAGCCAGGGTCCAGTCAATACTTCCATCCATCCATCAGTCTTCTAACCTGTGTTACGTTTGCACGTCCTAGGATCTCATTTGAGGTATGGGATAACCTGCCATTGAGAGAGGGGGTGCAATCGCTAACTGTTTCTTCTCCTTTTCTCCACACAGCTCCAAGAAACAACCCAGTGAGGACACTTTGCCCCGCCCCTTCCAGCCTGCATAATATAAGAAGCCCGGACACCTGGAAAGAGGCGTCATTTTAGAAGCTGAGTAGACTGGCGGATGGAGGTCTTATGAAGGACTTGTGATGGCCTATAAGCCTATTTTTTTGTTTTGCCCCAAGAAGGTTCTATAATTGCATTAGAAAGGCACTTAATTAAGATAGAGACTGGTATTAGAAGGGACAGTCTGGTTGGTGTCTCAACTATTCTTCGTTGTTGCAACCTGTCTTTACTGCACCCGGCCACACCTGTTTATCCAGTTTTGTCAATTCCTGCAACATAGGACATGAAGTGGTATCCAATCGGCATAGGGCTGCTCCACTGCTATGAGAGGTGACCTCCTGGATTCCTCCCTATAGATGTATTTCAAGCATGTCCATACAAGAGGAGACCTTGGGGTCTACCTAGGACATCCTGGAGAGATTTTATCTCTTTGCTGACTTGTGGACACCTCTTTATCCCATGGAGGAGTGACAGGGAAAAATGATGTCTGGGTATCATTGCTCAGACTTCTGCCTCTGTGACATCCATCCATCCATTATCCAACCCGCTATATCCTAACTACAGGGTCATGGGGATCTGCTGGAGCCAATCCCAGTCAACACAGGGTGCAAGGCAGGAAACAAACCCCGGGCAGGGTGCCAGCCCACCGCAGCCTCTGTGACATGGATCTGGAAAAGCATCAGAAAATGGATGGGCATTTAGTTTTCTATTGCAGGTTGGTCAATCCTAAATGTTGATATGCTACAATGTCCTTTCTTAGTGGATACCTTCTGACCTGCCAAATTTTAGCTTTTTAACAGGGGGGACATGCAGGTGATGGGTGTGATGGAACAAGATGATGAGAACAGAAAGATATGGATGGAGATGATCCGCTGTGGAAACCCCTAACGGAAGCATATGCTTATTTTAAGATTATTGATGGGAGTCCTAACATTAAAAAGGCTCTCCTTGGGGCCCTAATCTTAACCCTACAATTAATTAATAAAATTGATATAAATAATAAATTATTTAGTATTTAAGCCAAGTTTGTTATAAAAAATTTTTATGGGATATAAAACTGCATTATTAAAATATAACCAGTAGGGGTGTTTTAGTGTATAAACCTTGCTGGTTGACAGCATTGACAGTATTGCTCCCAAATATAAAAAATATTTATTTAGATTAAGAGAAATACGAGATTAAGAAATACAAAAAAATGTTAATAGGTTTCTCTAATAACTATGATGGAGGCTGGTATTTGGCTTGATAAAATAAGCATTTATTGAAGGGAACAGTTGTACCAGAGCATTGCCTCAAGGCACATATCCCTTACCCTAACCCTAATCTTAAACCCTAATTTCTAAATTACAGCCAATCTTTTAGAAGGCTAATAATGATAGTACCTTGCATGATGGCCTCCAGCTCATCTGCCTTTCTGTGCTCGTTGCCAGCTCTCAAGGCCAAGAGGAACATTGTGAGGCACACTGATTTTATGTCTCCACCTTCCTCTTTCTCTGCAAACATCTTCACCTGATGCTTGAGCTCCCTGAGCCGGTGCTTCTGTGCCCGACGGGTCAAGGAGAGCAGGTGCTGCCGCGGCCGGCCACCTTTGTTGATCGGTGAGTAGGCCTCGTTGGCTTTGAACTCCCGGTGACTGAGCGTGTGCGGTCCGTAGTCTTCAAGCTTCACCTGCTCTCCGCAGTCTTCGGAAGGGCAGCGGATATGTAAAGACTGCAGGATATTCAGGAAAGATTTAGCCGGGGGAACCAGATTGGAGGAGCAGCAGGCAACTCGGCACACGGGACAATGGGAGCCCATGACTTGGGTATACTTGAGGATGCAAGACCTGCAGAACAAGTGCTTACATGAGTTCTGGATGGGGTCCGCCACTATGTGGCCACAGATCTGGCAGCTAATGGAGTGGACAAAGTCCACGGGGTAGTCAGCGGTCAAGAGACTGGAGCTGAGGTGTGTTTTTTTACAGCGTGTGATGGTCTTGACCCATAAATTCCTCTGCCGTTGGAGCTTGGACCAATGTTTTGGTTGACCCTCATCTTTGGCGTTCCGCCTTCTCTTCTGTTCTTTCATCTCCACTTTTGCTTTCTTCATTAGGTGAAGGCTTTGAGGAGTTCCTTTCCGCTTGACGGAGCCTCTGGGGAAGCAAAGCTTGCAAAGAACAGAGTGGGGTCTCCACTGTGGTATGCGGATGCGAGAGAAGCAGCAGAAACCCCCTCCTCTTATGGCTATCTTCCAGCAGCTGTGGCAAAAAAAGGTGGGGTGGACAGTCTCAAGGTCACTGGTGACGTCCACCTTGAACACCTTTAAGATGACTTCTGGCCAGCTGCTGGCCCTGCAGCCCATCTTCCTCAACTTCTCCCTGCTCATGGTGTCCAGTAGCCCTTGAACTTCATATTCAAAGTTGGCTTGATATTTCTTCAACGTGGAGCCACAGAGTCTGCACAGCATCCTCAGATTATTCATATGTGCATCGATTTCTGCCAGCTTTAGGTCCAATGAATTCTTCTGGATGGATTCTTTTGACTTTCCACCCAAGCAGAGCTTCATGACGCCAGCAAGGCCCGGCCTCTCGTTGAGCATGTCGGCGTCCTTTGGAGATTCGGACTCAGTCACGTCTGGCGGTTGGTTCTCTTTTTCTGGACACAGTGGAGCTCTCTCAATGGACTTAATGCGGAACAGTTTGAACTTCCAATCCGAGAATTTGGAGTACGGATGCTGGATTTCTGAAGGCACAGGGCGCCAAGTAGTGTCTGCCATCTGTGCTGCCATGCCAGCCAGTGATGGAGTCCTAGAAATAAAACCAGGAATAATATGAGGCTAAAACAATCAGGTCTGGGCAAAAGAGCAATTCTTTGGAACTTCTATCATTCCAAACTCTATCCATCCAACCCTTATTAAACCCACTCAAATAAACTGCTCAAAAATTTAAAGGACCACTTTGAAAAGACATCCGATCTAAATGGGGAAAATAAATCCTGTGAGATATCTCTGCTGATATGGCCTGGGGAATGTGTTAGGAATGAAAGGATGGCACATTGTTTGATGGAAATGAAAATGATCAACCTACAGAGGGCTGAATTCCAAGACACCCCGAAAATCAAAGGGAAAAAATGATGCAGCAGGCAGGCAGGCAAGTCCATTTTGCCAAAACTCCAAATCGTACTCAGTAGTTTGTATGCCCATACCCCACCTGAGGGCTTGTATGCATGCCTGACAACGTCGGGGTGGGGTGCTCCTAATGATTTGATGGATGGTGTCCTGGAGGATCTCCTCCCATATCTGGACCAGGGCATCACTGACCTCCTGGACAGTCTAAGGTGCAGCCTGGTGGCATCGGATGGACCAAAACATAATGTCCCACCCAGAGGTGTTCTATTGGATTGAGCGTGGGCCAGTCAATGGTATCAATTCCTTCCTTCCTCCAGGAACTGCCTGCGTACTCTCGCCATATGAGGCCAGGCTTTGTCGTGCACCAGGAGGAACCCAGGAGCCACTGCATGAGCATAGGGTCTGACAATGGGTCCAAGGATTTCATCCCAATACCTGACAGAAGTCAAAGTGCCGTTATCTAGCCTGTAGAGGTCTCTGCATCCCTCCATGGATATGCCTCCCCAGTCTGACCATCTCTGATCCACCACCAAACCGCCCATGTTGAACGATGTTACAGGCAGCATAACATTCTCCATGGCTTCTCCAGACCGTTTCACATCTGTCACATGTGCTCAGGGTGAACCTGCTCTCATCTTTGAAAAGCACAGGGTGCCAGTGGTGGACCTGCCAACTCTGGCATTCTATGGCAAATGGCAATCGAACTCCACAGTGCCCACTAGAGGATGTCAGGCCCTCAGGCCACCCTCATGAAGTCTGTTTCTGATTGTTTGGTCAGAGACATTCAAACCAGTGGCCTGCCTGCTGGAGGTCATTTTTTAGGCTCTGCCAGTGCTCACCCTGTTCCTCTTTGGCCAAAGGAGCAGAAACTGGTGAGTCCTGCTGATGGGTTAAGGACCTTCTACGAGGGGCCCTGTCCAGCTCTCCTAGAGGAAATGCCAGTCTGTCTCCTGGAATCTCCTTCATGCCCTTGAGACTGTGCTGGGAGACGCAGCCAACCTTCTGGCAATGACAGGCACATATTGATGTGCCTGCCATCCTGGAGAAGTTGGACTACCTGTGCCACCTCTGTAGGGTCCAGGTATGGCCTCATGCCACCAGTAGTGACACTGACCGTAGCCAAATGAAGATAAGGAGGGAAAAATGTCGGTGACCTCCCTCCAGCTGTTAAACCATTCATTCCTGTTTTGGGGGTCATCTCATTGTTGCCCCCTCTAGTGCACCAAAGCAGTTGAAACTGATTAGCAAGCCCCTCTGCTACTTAACTGACCAGATCAATAGCCCAGAAGGTTCCTTTCATTTTTGCTGATCAGTATACATTTCAAGGTTATGAGGAGCTGCAGCTTGTCCTGGAACCTGCTCTACTGGGGATGCCAGTCCACTGCAGGGCACAGTCCGTCATACAGGGCCAATTTTAGACACCCCAGACCACCTGTCACACATGTGCCTTTGGGCTTCAGGAGGAAAGGTCAGAAGGGTAATGACTAAACCCAGTGACCTCCATCCCAGTCCAAACCTAGGAGAAAATCCAAAATGAACAGACAAGTAAGCCATGCCTACCACCCTTAACGTATAGTAGCTCATAGAGTTCTTCACAAAACCGCAGAACATACAGACGCAGATTTCTGGGAGCCAAACCCAGTGCACTATGGTTCAGGGGCCGCACCGTTGACCCTTTGGATCTCCAGTCATCCATTTTCAAATCTTAATCTTATCCTATTCTTGGCAGTGCAGCTCCACATCCATTACGACAAGGAAGGAAGCAGCCCATTTGAAGGAATGCTCAAATGAATTGAAAACCTTCACCCACAGGAGAACGTGACTGCTTGAAGGTTGATCTTTGATAGCTCATGAGACTTAAAAGAGATTCTCATTTATGTGTCATTAAAGAATCAACTTTGTTGCAGACGTTTCTCCTAATATTCTTCTAGAGAAATGGCTTTAGATGAAAAGTAGACGTGAGATACCACTGAGGTAAAAAGGGACAAAATTGAGAATTTGGTTTGAAAAGCATTTTGTGAAGTCTTTTTCTATACTGTTGTAATCTCTTTCAAGATTTCCTATTGTTTACTTATTATTGGATTGAGGCCTTTATCTGAGTTGATTTACAACATCTGAGATATGATTGGGTACATTTCGTTTATATTTCCAATCGGAGCACAGGAAGGTGACGTGACTTATTCGTAGTCAGATGGTGTCAGCGGTGGGATTTAAACACTAAAGTCCAAACTCTTAACCGCTGTGTCATATTGCCTATCGTATCTTCCAGAAGGACTGTGATCTGATTGGAGCACAGCAATGTAAATCTGAGCAACTAATAGTGTTATTTAGAAACAAGGACTGCAATTTTGTAATTGTGTTTCATGCATGTACCGTGTCACAGACGTGCGCATGGGAGGCAACCGAAGGGATCAAAAGGGATAATTCTATTCCAGACCAGGGGGTGGTGGAGTACAATGTCTTTTAACAATCAATTAACATCCGTCCATTTATCTAAATATAGTATAATTTAATTAATTAATAAACCTGTCCATTAAACAAAATGATGATTACATTTATTATCAACTAATAAGCATATATTTGCCTAGCAAATGAAATGTCAATTAGCTATCAATTTATATTGCCCATCTATTTCACTGAATATCATTCTTTTTATTAATTAATTTCCATCCATTAATAAAATAATGATTAGATTTATTATTATTATCAACTAATGAGCATACGCTTGTCAACTAAATTAAAAGTCATCTCACTATCAATAAACATTCACTCATTAAATGGAATGTCATTTAATTAATTTTTAATATGAAGTTAATATGATTAATAATGTTAATTAATATACATCCATCGATTAAATAATTATTACATTTTTTATTACCTAATGTGCATACATCTGTCAATTAAATTAAATGTCACTTCACTATCAATCAACAGCCATCCATTAAATGGAATGTAATTTAATGGATTAATAATTAATATACAGTACATTCATCAATAAAGTAATTGTTACATTAATTATGAAACGATAAACATCCTTCTGTTGAATGAAATACGATTTAACTATCAATTAATGTCTAACCGTCCATTACATTCAATATCCTTTATATAGTTATTAATACCCATCCATCCATCAACAAACTAACCGATTAATAAAATAATTATTATCCCACTGCTAGTTAAACAAATTGATATTTTGCTATCAATTAACATACCTCTGTCCATTACATTAATATACATCCAAAATTAATTATTACATTTATTATCAGTAATTGTATTTATTATAAATATGCATCTGTCTAATGAAGAAATGTCATTTAACTATCAGTTAACATCTATTAATTAATAATTAATTAATACCCATCAGTCCATTACATTATTAGCAACTAATACATATCCATCTTTCTATTAAATGTAATGTCATTCATCTATCAATTAACATCCATCCGTCCAGGACATTAAGTATTGTTTAATTAATTAAATTAATTAACATCCATCCATCTATTAAAATTAATATCAATTAACTAATAATGAATTAATACCCATCAATCCATCAACAGAATAATTATGGCATTATTAGAAACTAACACGTATCCATCTTTCTATTAAATGAAATGCCATTTAAATATCAACTAGCTATCATCCATCCGTCCATTAAACTGAATATAATTTAATTATTCACAAATTTATATTCATCCATCCAACAAAATGAGTTAATAAGAGTCCACCTGTCTATTACTTGAAATATCATTAAACAATCAGTTAATATAATCCATTAAACTCAATGTGATTATCTTTTTAACATCCAATAGACCACCAACTAATAAGCATATATTTGTCTACTAAATAAATTCATTGTCAATCCACATCCATCCATTAAACTGAATGTTGTTTTATGAATTACGAATTCCTACCCATCTATCTAAAATAATAATCATCCATCCATCCATCCATCCATCCATCCATCCATCCATCCAACTGAAGGCACTTAGCAAGCATCATGTCTGAAATGGCAACGACAACACCTGCAGGGGGCGCCAGCCCAGAGACAAGTGTGTAACCCTGGTTACATCTGCAGTGGTCCGGTGCCACAGTTGGAGCAGAGGTCCTACTTTTTAAATATCAAATAATAAGTAAGCATCTCTGTATTGAATGAAATGTGTGCCTACTTTTCAATTAACATCAAACCGACTGAGCAGTAAACAGAATATTATTTAGTTAATTATTAATGAAAAACCCTCCACATCAGTAAAATAATAAATATATTCATTGTCAAAGAATTTGTATCTTTCTGTTCATCCAAAGGAGTGCCAATTGTTATCTACCCATCCATTTTCATGCCCTCATCCCCACACTAACTATCTCTCATTTTACTTTTGGGAGTCTCTGCCCGTCTCCCACTTCACCTTCTGCCCCCTTTATAATTCAATTCTTACCCAGATTTCTGTTCACTGCCTTCATGGTGCTGTAAATCCCTGACCCTGTCCCCTCGATGTGACAAGTGTATGACAATGCTAAGCGCTGGCGTCCTCTTACCTTGTTATCTTGGTTTTGTTTTGTTTTTTATTGTTTATTCTCTTGAGAGTGGCTCACATCTGCTGTGCCCCCCAAGCCGTGCATGAATGCCCCCGACTGGAGGAGACGCTGGCGGGTGTTACAGTCAGCTGCCGTGTTGTGCACAGTGACCCTCCGAGCACAACAGCCGTGCCCTTATATGCAGTGAACAAAGAGGGTGCGCGCCCACCACAACAACACAGTGTCAGCCGCACTGCAAACCGCAAGCCGAGTGAGAGAAGCCGCGGACCCTCACCTGCCATGTGGTTTAGGTGTTAGGAACGTATTTCTACTGTGCAGGTGTCCGGCCTCGTATAAGGAGGTCTTCATGAACTGGCTTTGTCTTGGCAGCATTTCTAATTTGTTCATTTATTTCCAGTGACTTCTTATTCCTCTTAAAATGAACATCCTTGCTTTGAAACTTTAAAATGATATTACACGGAGCTGATTATTGACCTTCACCATAGCAAAGAGTCTCTATGCCCAGTCATGATTCAGGGTGTGGATGATGAGGTGGTGCACTGCTACAAGGACTTGGGGGTCCACATTAATAACTGGCTGGACTGGTCCTGTAGCACAGAGGAACAAGAGAAGAAGCGGCAGAGCAGACTCTCTGTTCGTAGGAGACTGAGCTCCTGTAACGTGTTGAGTGACGTCCTTCACATCTTCTACAACTCTGTGAGGGTCAGCGTGGTGTGCTGGGCTGGTAACGTCACTTCAGGAGAAGACCACCAGATCAACAAGCTAATTAAGAGGGCAGGCTCAGTTAGGGACTCAATCTGGAACCCCTGTAAGTCGTACTGAAGGACAGAACTGCACCAAAACTGTGTGACAATACGAGCAAAGCTGTACATCCTCTCTGTGACCTGCTGACATGGAGAACTTTCAGACCATCAGCAGGCGTCTGTCAAGAAACCTCTGGGGCTCCGACAGAAAAACAGCTGGAGAGCATCTGACTCGGATGGAAGTGTGAAGTCTTCTTTCTTTTTAGTATTCTCGTGTGTATTTACTTATTTATTTATTTACTGAGCCTCTCTAAAGGATACATTTCACTCATAAGATCAAAAGAAATGTAACAAACGAGAGGAGATCATTCAATCAGTTTCTCACTGATTTCACAAATACTTCATCTTTCCCAATACAGTAGAACCTCTGATCCAAACACGTACAAATTGGGTTACGATCAAAAAGTTTGCCAAAATTTTGCATCTGTTCACAACCACACGCTCTGGTGGCGAACAAAAACTCTGGCGGCCAGTTTCCCTACGTGTGTTCGTACGCGCCAATGAGTCCCCATTCTCCGTTTTCCATTTTCTTTTGTTTGCATATACTGGGCCTAACAAAGCAGCTGATGTTGCAAAAGGAGTTACGATGTTAACCAGGCAGAGGCCTCAAGTGCTGGAAGAATCGGAAAAACTGATGCTAGTGTGGCTGAACGAGAAGCAACTTGCCGGGGATAGCGTAAGCGATGCGATCGTACGCGAGAAAGCCAGGAAGATTCATGACGATTTGCTGAAAAAAATCCTTCTTCGAGTGGCAAAGGTGAGGAATTTAAAGCCAGTAGAGGATGGTTTGAAAAGTTTCGCAAGTGAAGTGGCTTTTAATTTTTTTCCCTGTGCTTAAAACTCATAAAGAAAGTGTTTACAGTGAGCAGTTTGTAAGGGTCTAGCGCAAACTCTTACAGCGTTAGCGTTCTCTGTTGTTCAAGGTTTTCTCAGTGTTATTCAATCTTTTTACATTTAGTTAAATATTACGCCATGCATTCTATGGTATAATTAACTATTTTTGTGCTTAAAAATTATATATATATATATTTACATACAGATCATGCGGTCTGGAACGGATTAATTGTATTTACATACAATCTTATGGGGAAATTATGTTCAGGTCACGTCCAGAGTTTTAGAACGAATTACAGTTGTGACCAGAGGTACCACAGTATCTAATTCAGATAACTCTTAAACGTGGACAACTCCATGGCTCGGCAGTTTGTTCAACAGTCCTAAAACTCTTAACATAAAGAAGTGCTTCCTGGCTTCTGTCTTAAATGCACTGCCCCTTAGTTTCCATTGGCGTGTCCTTGAGTGTGGGATTCACCGATAAGTGGCTGGATAAACTTTATACAAAGCCTTTAAAGACTCAAAATACTGGGATTGGGACGCCATGGAATATCCACTGCACAACAGTAAACAGAGTCACAGTGGGACAAGTCATTACAACTCAATAACTAACATCTGTCTATCTATCTATCTATATATCTATCTATCTATCTATCTATCTATCTATCTATCTATCATTATATAGTGCCTTTCACATCTATCTATCTATCTATCTATCTATCTATCTATCTATCTATCTATCTATTATATAGTGCCTTTCACATCTATCTATCTATCTATCTATCTATCTATCTATCTATCTATCTATCTATCTATCTATCTATTATATAGTGCCTTTCATATCTATCTATCTATCTATCTATCTATCTATCTATCTATCTATCTATCTATCTATCTATCTATCTATCTATTATATAGTGCCTTTCATATCTATCTATCTATCTATCTATCTATCTATCTATCTATCTATCTATCTATCTATCTATCTATCTATCTATCTATCTATTGTGGAAAGCAGCCCGGACACAGACAGGCAAACACTGATGGTTTACACCCAAGCACACATTTATTATGCATTATTTATATACAAGTGTGCACACAAGCCAGTGCCCCTGCACCAAATCACCCTCAGTCCAGGCCTTTCACAATAATGCCTCTTCTCCTTACCGCCTCCACTCCTCTCCACCAAGCTCTGTCCTCTTCCACCCGACTCGAGCTATCGAATGGATGGAGGCGGCCCCTTTTATGTTCACCCGGATGTGCTCGAGGTGCCTCTCGATGAACTCATGGTGTCCGGGTGTGGCGGAAGTGCTAATGTCTAGGACTCCTTAGGCATCCGGGCGCACCCTGGCGGTGACCACGGGCCCCTAAAGGGTTGAGCTTCCATGCTCTGTTCCCATGGTCCCCATACCAACCAGGGCGGCTACCCCCTAGTGGTCTATAGTAGGCGTAATCCCTTTTCTGGTCCTTCCGGGCATCCTGGCTGGGTACTGCCCCCAGGCGTTTGCCACACTATCTATCTATCTATTATATTGCGCCTTTCCTATCTATCTATCTATCTATCTATCTATCTATCTATCTATCTATCTATCTATCTATCTATCTACTTGCCATTCTACCTAATGCAATTGAAGTTTTTTAGAACATTAGATCAATCTGGATGACAATATGCCAGTCAGCCTTCATCATTCAATGCATTCAAAGCTCGCCAGTCCTCTCCAATTATTTCATCTGAAACACATCAAGTTGAGTTTTGAGAGATGAGAAAAGTCTTCCTGTCCACCACCCTACTTATTCCAAGTGTCTGTGGTTTTCTGTGTGAAGAAAAACTTCCTAATGTTTGTGTGTGATTCTCTTTCAGAAGTTTCCAACTGTGTCCCCGTGTTCTTGATGAACTCATTTTAAAGTCACCGTCTCGATCCACTGTACTAATTCCCTTCATACTTTCAAACACTTCAGTCTTGTCTCCTCTTAATCTTCTTTTGATTAAATCAGCCGAGTTGCTCTTCTCTGGACCTTCTCTAGTGCTGCAAAACTGCATACAGGACCCCAGATGAGGCCTCACCAGTGTGTTATAAAGCCTGAGCAGAACCTCCTGTGACTTGTACTCCACACATCAAGGCGCTATATAACCTGGCAGTCTGTTAGCCTTCTTAATGGCTTCTAAACACTGTCAGGATGTCGATAGCTTAGAGTCCACTATGACTCCTAAATCCTTCTCGTAAGGTGTACTCTCGAATTTCAGACGCCCATTGTGTATTCAAACCTCACATTTTTACTTCCTATGTGTAATTCTTTACATTTCCTGACATTAAATTTCATCATCCACAAATCATCCCACGCCTGTCTGCTGTCCAAGTCCTTCTGTGATTATATAACGGATTCCAAATTATCTGCTAATTCACCTATCTTGGTATCATCTGCAAACTTTACCAGCTTGTTCCTTATATTCTTATCCAAATGATTTATTTATATATATTATAAACAGCAGCAGCCCTAGCACTGACCCCTACTGGTCATCACTCTTAACATCACCCAATTCTAATGAGGTTCCCTTCCACATCACCCGTTGACACGCCACACTCTGAACTGCCACTTCTTTTAGTCTGATGCCCATCCTCTCACGTGGCGCCTTATCAAATGCTTTCTTAAAGTCCTGATAGATAACATCATCTGCTCCACTTTGCTCGTATCCTTTTTGTTTCCTCCTTATAGAATTCCAACATGTTAGTGAAACACGACCTCCCTCTTCTGACCCCACACTGACTGTTCCTAATAACTCCTGTCCTTGCCATGTGTCTTATCCTTCATAATTTCTTCCTTTAATTTTCCTGCGATGCACATTACACCTACTGGCCTATAGTTGCTTGGCTCTGCCCATTCACCCCTTTTATATGACAGGATAATGTTTGCCATTTTCCAGTCTTTCAGAATTTCCCCCCCAGTGTGCGGTGAGTTCCTACAAATATGACTCAACCATTTATATTTGTACTCACTAACCTCCTTAAGAACTCGAGGGTAAATATGATCTGGTCCAGGTGATTTGATTGACTTCAGCCTTTTTAATCTGAGCAGCTCTTCTCCCCCCATAATTTCCACACCCTTCAGTACCTCCTTAGTAGTCCCTGTTACCTCTTGACGTAACCTAAATACCTAGCAAATGGCTCTTACACTTGGAGCAAAACACATTTTTTAATCAACTCTCAGCCACTTCAGTTCCACTCACAAGGATGAAGTCACATGACGTCACATGTGAAAAGAAAATAAGACTTAGGCGGTCACATAGTCATTTATGTGTCATATAGTTATTGCGTATAAAGTGTTTTGCTATGATTTGCACATTAAAATATGGCATCTATGTTAGAAGTGGTATAAAGGGTGTGGAGGACGGCCGGCTTCATACTCCGCTCCTCACCCCCAGGCCTCCAGGAGGAGCTCTCCCGACAGCAGGATCGTGCTCCGACTTCCAGCAGGGCATCATGGACCCTGTAGTGTTTATACACAGCCCTGCTGGATACCTTGGGGGCCGCTGGGAGTCGCTGTAGGGGGGCTCGTGGGCTCATATGTGCCCTATAACCCAGGAGTACGTCACGGTCACGTGACTGGAAGAAACAACGTGCTCCCGGGTTGAAGAAAAGAACTGTTTACCCTGACCCGGAAGGAATAAGGAACTGTGGACTGGTTTGGGCAGGAACACCTCCGGGTCAGGGGCTATTAAAGGACTCTGGGAAAGTCCAGACGGTGAACTGAGCTGGGAGGTAGGAGGGCGAAGTGTCTGGGCGAGGAGGAGAGATTATTGTGTTTATTGGGTGATTAATGAGTAGAGTGGAAGGTGCTTGGTGCACTGAGATAAAGATAATAAAGAAGTCTTGGACTTTTATCCAGTGTCTGGAGTCGTGCCTGAGAGTTCAAGGGAGCACTAGTGCCCCCTACTGTCACACGGGATAATAGATCATATCACAGGTTGGGTGCCTGGAACTGACTACAGGCCGTCTACGGGTTACGTACGAGATTTGTTCTTAAGTTGAATTTGTATGTAAGTCGGAACAGGTCCGTTATTTTAATAAATGCTGTTGTTGACCGACTGTAATCAAGTGCTCTGCCATTGAATGATGAAGTGCCACCCCTCTCTGACCTTTTGATTATTTCTACTTTATTTTCCATGGTGATGGTTATTCTCTTCTTTAGTGTATCACCAGATTTGTGTTTGGTTTTGGTTTTGGGTCAAAGACGCAGGTGGAGGGTTTTAATTGAGAGGGTTTGCTGATTCAAATTCCGCAAATACAGAAAGTGAGTCTACTCTGTTGGGCCCTCTGCAGTTGCCCCGTCCGAGGTAATGATGGTATCCAGCGTCCAGCTCTGTAGGCAGGTCCTCCAACTTATTTGGAGGGTGGGAGAAGCAAGATTGGCACTCCAACCACCGTACCAAACCTCACACAGTTCCAGTGTGGCGCTGAGGTGCCACCAGCTGCACTCGGGTCTCAGTCGAGTAACGTGCTGTAATCAGCGCATTCTTCCAACCTCTCCTTTAAACTAAAAGTCTTGTTTGTTTGCCCCCTCGCCGTGACTACGCTTACTATGCCTGCCTAAGGAAAAATCATCTTTGATGGAGGGTCACAGGAATCGTCAGGTAGAGGGGTCTTTTCATCAGATTGGCTGGCCCGGTGATGACTCAGATGTGGAATGGCCAATAGGGGGAGGCAGCTTGATGGCCGAGGTCATCAGGTACCTAAACAAATCCAAATGCTATTATGGGATATAATCTACTGTTGAATTCTGCTCTGTACTTGTAATATTTCTATTGTACTATTGTATTGTATCGCTTCATTATTACGTGAGTAACACATCATAACTCGGGGCCCCGCCCATTAGAATCCCCCTGTATTATTGAAATACGGTATTAATAACATTTCTGAACAAATCCAAATCTTATTATGTGAGGTCATCTACTGTTGACCTCTGCTCTGTTCTTGTAATATATTGCACTATTATAATGTATTGAGGATTACTTCTGTTCTGTGTATTGTCTTGTATTGCCCCCCCCCTTTTCTTTTTGACACCCACTGCACACCCAGCCCACCTGGGTTCTTGTCTTCTTAGAGAGTCAAGGCTGCATTGGGATCTGTCAAAAGGCAGGGCCTGTTAAAGCCCATTGTCTGATTTTGGTCTATACAAAAATAAATTGTATTGCATCCCATAACTGGAGGAGGCCCACGGCTGCAGGAAGTGGGACATCAAACCAATGGGCTCCGGTGGGAACAACAGACGTATTAAGAAACAGCGAAGCTGACAGATCAAGATATAAAATGATAAACACATTAAACAAGTTAAACAACTCTCTTAATTAAAGATTCCATTATTTGCTTTCAAGCTTATCTACGATGTAAACGAGGCCAATTAACACTTACCATAATAAGCAGCACATCGTCCTCAAAAAAGAAAACGCATTTGAAATAAATTACAAAAAAAAAAAAAACAAGATGATAAGCAGCAAACACACAGACGGGTTAATGACATACCGTGAGACGGCCACCATACTCATGTCGCCGCTAGGTAAGAAGCCGTGAACACATATTAATGGTATAAATAAATTATGCAATTTATAAGTGAGCACAGTTTATTTGAAAGAATACTGTTGTATGACCAGACGTCCCTAAGGCACAAACAAACTACAGAGAGAATTTCTACACACACACGGCATCACCGGGGAATCGGCTTCGAGTGTGATAAATCACATCCCTGCGGATCTGAGTGCGGCGAGCGCCACGGCAGTAAAAATCGGAGAAGTAATAATAATGAGAGGAAGAACAACAGCGCTGTGATTAGAAGGGCTTTCATTTTAATACAATGCGATGGCACTAAGTCATTGTCAATTAAAATACAACATAAGGTGAAATTAATGAAGCTGAAATGGAGAAAAAGTTGTTAAGATGGAGACAGAAAGAAAAAATCTGCACTGAGAATGAAGGAAAAAGTCAAATGTTAATAATCTATCTATCTATCTATCTATCTATCTATCTATCTATCTATCTATCTATCTATCTATCTATCTATCTAATTATATAGTGCCTTTCACATCTATCTATCTATCTATCTATCTATCTATCTATCTATCTATCTATCTATCTATCTATCATTATATAGTGCCTTTCACATCTATCTATCTATCTATCATTATATAGTGCCTTTCACATCTATCTATCTATCTATCTATCTATCTATCTATCTATCTATCTATCTATCTATCTATTATATAGTGCCTTTCACATCTATCTATCTATCTATCTATCTATCTATCTATCTATCTATCTATCTATCTATCTATCATTATATAGTGCCTTTCACATCTATCTATCTATCTATCTATCTATCTATCTATCTATCTATCTATCTATCTATCTATCTATCTATCTATCTATCTATCTATCTATCTATCTATCTATCTATTATATAGTGCCTTTCACATATCTATCTATCTATCTATCTATCTATCTATCTATCTATCTATCTATCTATCTATCTATCTATCTATCAATCATATAGTGCCTTTCACATATCTATCTATCTATCTATCTATCTATCTATCTATCTATCTATCTATCTATTATGTGGTGCCTCCTTTTCCTTCCTGCCTACTTAATGCCCACTCCTTCTGACTGGCACTCCGCTGCCCCTGCCCTCCCTAGTTTTTAAATCCCCTATTCCATTGATATCCGAGTATTTATTCCATCACTCCTCGCTCTCTCGTTGGTGTTTTGCTCTTTGTTGCTCTCCGATTCCAACAAGAGCCGTCTTACTGTCAGCGGCTGAGGGGAAACAGGAAAGCTTTGGTTAGCTCGGCACCAACAGCTGCGCTGCCCTTTCTGGGGCCGACACAATCACACGCGCCTTTACAATTCTTTTCTTTCTTTGTGTTGTTTTGCACGTTGCCTGCTGTCTCTTGTCTCCAAAAGGTAAATGACAATAAAAACACGATTTGCTGGTGTTTTGTGTTGTTTTCGGAGTCTCAGAGTGAATCTGACCATGATGGCCTGAAACCCGTGACCCCTTTGTCACAATTAGATGTTAAATCTTGTCATGCTGGACCTTTTTTTATTGCCTTTTGGGTCAGATGATTTAGCACCCGAAATGTGTCCTCGAGTCGTGAATGAGGCTGATTTACACTTTTCTCATTTTTTCACGAGACCACATTTCTTACCGACCCTTTCTGGATTCGCGTTTTTTTTTCAGTTGAACTGCCGCCGCTCTTTCCATTCCAGGCACACCCGAGCCGCCGCATAAACAAGCGCAGGCCATCTGGTCGGACAGCCATGACAAACAGCAGGATCCCGGGCTGCTACGTTTTCCAAATATAGCCGTGATAACTGCTCTCAACGGAAAGAAAACTCACAGGTCGGATTTCCTTTGAAAGACGAGACAAACAAACAGGGCTGCTTTCAGTCAACACGGGCCGATGTGCTCTTTGTTTATTTGGTGGCTGTCAGTTTATTCGAAGGAAATGAAAGATAAAGAAAGAGCATAAACACCGCAACCCGATGGGAGACGCTTATGGTTTGGACCCTCTGATTATGACCACAACTGATGATGACCAGAAATCGGAAATTATAGAGGAGGACCACCTTGTGGGTGTCTAGACCACTCAGCAGAGAACAAGTAGCACAGGCAAGCCATGTACCGGTGTGCTTGAAAGTTTGTGAAGCCTTTAGAATTTTCTATATTTCTGTATAAATATGACCTAAAACATCATCAGATTTTCACTGAAGTCCTAAAAGTAGATAAAGAGAAACCAGTTAAACAAATGAGACCAAAATATTATACTTTATTGAGGAAAATTATTATATTATATAAAAAAAAAATATATATATATATATATATATATATATATATATATATATATATATATATATATATATATATATATATATACTGCTCAAAAGAATTAAAGGAACACTTTTAATCAGAGTATAGCATAAAGTCAATGAAACTTATGGGATATTAATCTGGTCAGTTAAGTAGCAGAGGGGTTGTTAATCAGTTTCAGCTGCTGTGGTGTTAATGAAATTAACAACAGATGCACTAGAGGGGCAACAATGAGATGACCCCAAAACAGGAATGAAGGGTTTAACAGGTGGAGGCCACTGACATTTTTCCCTCCTCATCTTTTCTGACTGTTTCTTCACTAGTTTTGCATTTGGCTACAGTCAGTGTCACTACTGGTAGCATGAGGCGATACCTGGACCCTACAGAGGTTGCACAGGTAGTCCAACTTCTCCAGGATGGCACATCAATACGTGTCATTGCCAGAAGGTTTGCTGTGTCTCCCTGCACAGTCTCAAGGGCATGGAGGAGATTCTAGGAGACAAGCAGTTACTCTAGGAGAGCTGGAGAGGGCCATAGAAGGTCCATAACCCATCAGCAGGACCAGTATCTGCTCCTTTGGGCAAGGAGGAACAGGATGAGCACTGCCAGAGCCCTACAAAATGACCTCCAGCAGGCCACTGGTGTGAATGTCTCCGACCAAACAACCAGAAAGACTTCATGAGGGTGACCCAAGGGCCCCATGTCCTCTAATGGGCCCTGAGCTCACTGCCCAGCAGCATGCAGCTCGATTGGCATTCGCCATAGAATACCAGAATTGGCAGATGCACCACTGGTGCCCTGTGCTTTTTATAGATGAGAGCAGGTTCACCCTGAGCATGTGACAGAAGTGAAAGGGTCTGGAGAAGCCATGGAGAACATTATGCTGCCTGTAACATCATTCAGCATGAGCAGTTTGGTGGTGGGTTAATGATTGTCTGGGGAGGCATATCCATGGAGGGTCACACAGACCACTACAGGCTTGACAAAGGCACCTTAGCTGCCATTAGGTATCAGGATGAAATCCTTGGACCCATTGTCAGACCCTATGCTGGTACAGTGGCTCCTGGTGCACGACAATTCCTGGCCTCATGTGGTGAGAGTATGCAGGCAGTTCCTGGAGGATGAAGGAATTGATACCATTGACTGGCCACCACACTTTCCTGACCTAAATCCAATAGAACACCTCTGGGACATTATGTTTTGGTCCACCCAATGCCACCAGGTTGCACCTCAGACTGTCCAGGAGCTCAGTGATGCCCTGGTACAGATCTGGGAGGAGATCCCCCACAACACCATCTGTCATCTCATTAGAAGCATGCACCGATGTTGTCAGGCATGTATACAAGAACACAGGGGCCATACAAAGTGCTGCGGACAATTTGGAGTTGCTGCAATTCAATTTTGGCAAAATGGACCAGCCTGCCACATCATTTTTTCACTCTGATTTTTGGGGCGTCTTTGAATTCAGGGCTCTGTAGGTTGATCATTTTCATTTCCATCAAACGATGTGGCATCCTTTCGTTCCTAACACATTACCCAGTCTATATCAGTATCGATATCCAGGAGGATTTCTTTTTCCCATTGAGATCTGATGTGTTTTCAAAGTGTTCCTTTCATTTTTTTGAGCAGTTTATATTATACAAATATTACATATCTGTGAGTGGCAAAAGTATGTGAACCTTTGCTTTCAGTATCTGCTGTGACCCCCCAATAACTGCAACTAAACGTTTCCGGTAACTTCTGATCCATCCTGCACACCCATTCCTCCGTACAGAACAGCTTCAACTCTGGGATGTTGGTGGGTTTCCTCACATGAACTGCTCGCTTCAGGTCCTTCCACAACATCTCGATTGGATTAAGGTCAGGACTTTGACTTGGCCATTCCAGAACATTCACTTTATTCTTCTGTAGCCATTCTTTGATAGAACGACTTGTGTGCTTAGGGTCATTGTCTTGCTGCATGACCCACCTTCTCTTGTTCATGGACAGATGTCCTGACATTTTCTTTTAGAATTCTCTGATATCATTTAGAATTCATTGTTCCATCAATGAAGGCAAGCCGTCCTGGCCCAGATGCAGTAAAACAGGCCCAAACCCTGATACTACCACCACCATGTTTCACAGATGAGATAAAGTTCTTATGCTGGAATGCAGTGTTTTTCTTTCTCCAAACAGAACGCCTTTCATTTAAACCAAAATGTTCTATTTTGGTCTCATCCGTCCACAATACATTCTTCCAATAGCCTTCTGGTTTGTCCCCGTGATCTTAGCAAACTGCAGTTGAGCAGCAATGTTTTTTTTTGGAGAGCAGTGGCTTTCTCCTTGCAGCCCTGCCATGCACACCATTGTTGTTCAGTGTTCTCCTGATGGTGGACTCATGAACATGAACATTAGCCAATGTAAGAGAGGCCTTCAGTTGTGGTCTTTTGTGACCTCGCCGACTATTACACGTGTGCCTTGCTTTTGGAGTGATCTTTGTTGGTCGACCAGTCCTGGGGAGGGTAACAATGGTCTTGAATTTCCTCCATTTGTACACAATCTGTGTGACTGTGGATTGGTGGAGTCCAAACTCTTCAGAGATGGTTTGGTAACCTTTTCCAGCCTGATGAGCATCAACAACTCTTTTTGTGAGGTCCTCAGAAATCTCCTTTGTTTGTGTCATGATACACTTCCACAGACATGTGTTGTGAAGAGCAGACTTTGATAGATCCTGGTCTTTAAATCACACAGGGTGCCCACTCACACCTGATTGGCATCCCATTGACTCGAATGTCACCTTCAAACTAACTGATCATCTGTGAGGTTCACATACTTTTGCCACTCACAAATATGTAATATTCGATCATTTTCCTCAATAAATAAATGACCAAGTATAATATTTGTGTCTCAGTTGTTTAACTGGTTTCTCTTTATCTACTTTTAGGGCTTGAGTGAAAATCTGATGATGTTTTAGGTCATATTTATGCAGAAATATAGAAAATTCTAAAGGCTTCACAAACTTTCAAGCACAACTGTAGATAAAACCCAAATAGCACTGACACACTCATCATGAAATCTGCCGAACCATAAAGGCTTGGGACTTGAAATTTGGAATATAGGTTACCCTTTGCCCCGTAGGTGCTCACTAAGAAACAGTTTTAAAAATTTTGTGGTTCAAGCGCGAAATTTCTTATAGTTTTTTAGACCTGTTTGTCTGTCTGTCCACTTTTCACGAGAGAGCTACTTCAGGTTGGTTTTTTTTTTCTATAATTTGCTTGAATGTTCCGTTGATTTTGTGACTTTCTCATCGTGCTAAGTATCATAATTTGCTTACGGTACAGATTTAATTGTGCGAATCCGAGGGACATGTAGCAGGCCGAGGGGAGGTGGGCAAGGCCTTCCTCACCCACATACCATCTTCGGGGTGTGTCACTTACCTCCGTTTAGCTAGTGAACGAGAGAAATACTTGACTGGTTTAGAAGGTTTCTCTATAGTTTGCTTGAACATTGCGTTGATTTTGCGACTTTCTTATGCGATTGTTTTAAGAATCATAGTTCGCTTGCAGGAGCGATGTACAGTCATATGAAAATTTTTGGGACCCCCTCTCAGCCTGCATAATAATGCACTCTCCTTTCCACAGTAAAGATAACAGTGGTATGTCTTTCGTTTTCTAGGAACATCTGAGTACTGCGGTGATTTCCAAACAAAGATTTTTAGTGACGCAGTATTTAGTTGTATGAAATAAAATCAAATGTGAAAAACTGGCTATGCACAAATGTGGGTCCCCTTGTCATTGTGCTGATTTGAATGCCTGTCACTGCTCAATGCTGATTACTTGGTATGATGAGCGCGTTAAGCCTTGAACTTCATAGACAGGAGTGTCCAATCATGAGTGGTCAAAGGTATTTAAGGTGGTCAATTGCAAGTTGTGCTTCCTTCCCTTTGATTCTCCTCTGAAGAGTGACAGACAGCATGGGATCCTCACAGCAACTCTCAGAAGATCTGAAAACAAAGGTTGTTGAGTCTCCTGGTTTAGAGGAAGGATACAAAAAGTCATCTCAGAGGTTTAAACTGTCAGCTTTAACTGTAAGGAATGGAATCAGGAAATGGAAGGCCACAGGCACAGTTACTGTTAAACCAACTCAGCAGGTCTGGCAGGCCAAGAAAAATACAGGAGTGGCATATGAGAGGCAGGATTGTGAGAATGGTGACAGACAACCACAGATCACCTCAAAGACCTGCAAGAACATCTCGCTGCAGCTGGTGTATCTGGACATCGTTCTACAATTCAGCACAATTTGCACAAAGAACATCTGTATGGCAGGGTGATGAGAAAGAAGCCCTTTCTGTACTCAAACCACAAACAGAGTCGCTTGTTGTATCAAATGCTCATTTACAACAACAACAACATTTATTTATATAGCACATTTTCATACAAACAGTAGCTCAAAGTGCTTTACATATTAAAGAATAGAAAAATGAAAGACACAATTATAAAACAAAATAAATCAACATTAATTAACATCGAATAAGAGTAAGGTTCAATGGCCAGGGGACAGAAAAACAAAAACTCCAGACGGCTGGAGAAAAATAAAATCTGTAGGGGTTCCAGACCATCAGACCACCCAGTCCCCTCAGGGCATTCTACCTAACATAAATGAAACAGTCCTCTTTGGATTTAGGGTTCTCACGGACGGGCTTGATGATGATGATGGTCACGTAGACTTCTGCCTTTTAATCCATCCATCATTGTTGGAGCATCATGATGCTTTGAGTAGGTGGAGGTGGCGCAGGTCACCACCACAAAGAAACCGGAAAAAAAAAGCAGAAAAGAGAGTAGGGGTCAGTACGGATTTTAGAGCCACCATGAATAGTTATTATGATGAATTGAACATACAGAGTATCAGGATTAAGTTAAATTAAGTTAAAATGAAGTTATAAAAAGGCCATGTTAAAGTAATGTGTTTTCAGCAGTGTTTTAAAGTGCTCTACTGTATCAGCCTGGCGAATTCCTATTGGCAGGCTATTCCAGATTTTAGGTGCATAACAGCAGAAGGCCAGCCTCACCACTTCTTTTAAGTTTTGTTCTTGGAATTCTAAGGAGACACTCATTTGAGGATCTGAGGTTACGATTTGGAATATAAGGTGTCAGACATTCCGATATATAAGATGGGGCAGATTATTTAAGGCTTTATAAACCATAAGCAGAATTTTAAAGTCAATCCTGAATGACACAGGTAACCAGTGTAGTGACATCAAAACTGGAGAAATGTGTTCGATTTTCTTTTCCTAGTTAGGATTCTAGCAGCTGCATTCTGCACTAGTTGCAAACGATTTATATCTTTTTGGGTAGTCCTGAGAGGAGTGCGTTACAGTAATCTAGTCGACTGAAAACAAAGCGCTGAATTTCTCAGCATCTTTCAGTGATATAAGAGGTCTAACTTTACTTATGTTTCTTAAGTGAAAAAATGCTGTCCTAATGATCTGATTAATATGTGATTTAAAATTCAGATTACAGTCAACAATCACCCCTAAGCTTTTTACCTCCGTCTTGACTTTTAATCCTAATGTATCCAGTTTATTTCTAATAGCCTCATTGTATCCATTATTGCTGATCACTAAAATTTCAGTTTTCTCTTTATTTAACTTGAGAAAATTACTATTCATCCATTCTGAGATACAGTCAGACATTGTGTTAGTGAATCAATAGAATCGGGTCATCAGGTGCTATTGATAAGTACAGCTGTGTGTCATCAGCATAGCTGTGGTAGCTCACGTTGTGCCCTGAGATAATCTGACCTAACGGAAGCATGTAGATTGAGAATAACAGCGGACCCAGGATAGAGCCTTGTGGAACACCATATGGGATATCATGTGTCTTGTAGTTGTAATTCCCACAACTAACAAAATATTTTCTCCCTGTCAGGTAGGATTCAAACCAATTTAAGACACTGCCAGAGAGGCCCACCCATTGACTAAGGCGATTTCTAAGAATGTTGTGATCAATGGTGTCAAATGCAGCACTCAGATCTAAGAGGATGAGAACAGATAAATGGCCTCTGTCTGCATTTACCCAAAGTCATTTACTACTTTAACGAGTGCAGTTTCTGTGCTGTGATTTGTTCTAAAACCTGACTGAAATTTATCAAGAATAGCATGTTTATTTAGGTGGTCATTTAACTGCATAATGACTGCCTTCTCTAGAACTTTACTTAAGAAGGCAGGTTAGAGATGGGTCTAAAATTTTCAAGAGCTGAGGGGTCAAGATTATGTTTCTTAAGTAGGGGTTTAACTACAGCAGTCTTAAGACAGTCTGGGAAGACCCCAGTATCTAGTGACGAATTTACTATGTCAGAACATTATCAATTAGCACGCCTGATACTTCTTTGAAAAACCTTGTTGGTATGGGTCAAGGACGCAGGTGGAGGGTTTTAATTGAGATATTATTTTTGTAAATCAGGTAAATCTATCCTAGTGAAAGAGTTTAATTTGTTTATAACAGGATGCTGGGGTTTAGGAGGATCCTTAGTGTTGGGGAGATATACTATGTTATTTCTAATATCATTAATTTTTGATTGAAAATACAGCGACAGCCTCACAGGTTTCACTGGAAGCACTTAGGAGGCATTCCTTTGAGCTACCTGGGTTTAGTAGGTGATCAATTGTTGAAAATAAGACTCTGGGATTACTAGCATTGTTATTTATAATCTTGAGAAATAGCAGCGTCTCTCAAGACGGACAGTGTTATTGTATTCTGTTATTTTGACTTTTAATATTTCATGGTGGATAGTAAGTTTAGTCTTCCTCCATTGACGCTCAGCTCTTGTTCTCTTTAAATCAGACACTCTTTGGGTCTTCCATGGTATACCAATGCTAGAAGATTTTTTCACTGTCTTTTCAGGTGCAACTATGTCAACAGCAGCTCTCACTTTAGAATTAAATCTTTCCACCTTACTATTTACATTATCCTCGCTATTATAGCTGGCACTATAAACGGACTGATTGCTTAAAATGTTTGTAAGTTTTAAAGCTGCTGCGAGTCAAAGAAGCGTTTTTAACAATATGCTTCTCATGAGTGTTTTTATCATTATTTCTATATTAAAAAGTAGAAGAAAATGGTCTGATAGACCAATATCAATGATCTGTTTTATATCAACTTTCAGTCCTTTAGTAATCACTAAGTCTAACGTATGACCTGCTTTATGTGTAGGCTGATTTATGAGTTGTCTCAAATCAAAAGAATCCAGGAGGTTCATAAATTCTTTTACTTTTAGATCACACTGATTATCTATATGAAAATTAAAGTCGGCAACTATTAGGAGTGTGTCATAGTTAGTAATTAAAATTGACATTAAGTCAGAGAATTCCTCAAAAAACGACGCGTTATATTTAGGAGGTCTATACATGGATAATACTAGAACGTGAGTATCTACATGGATAACAACGGCGAGATACTCAAAGGACTTGAACTTACCAAAACTGACATCTTTACATTTTAATCGGCTCGAGTAAATGTTAGCCAATCCGCCCCCTTTTTCCCTGGCGGTCTGCATGAGTAAAACTGTAATCCGGAGGCAGATTCGATTAAAACTGACGCTGCATCTGAATTAAGCCATGTTTCATTTAGTGCAATAAGATCTATTTTTTTTATCACTAATAAGATCGTTGATAAAAAACGATCAAGCCAGATTCATTTGGGAACAAAGTGCTTTGGACTGATGAGACAAAAATGGAGTTATTTGGTCAGAACAAAAAGTGCTTTGCATGGCAGAAGAAGAACACCGCATTCCAAGACAAACACCTGCTACCTCCTGTCAAATGTGGTGGAGGTCCCATCATGCTGTGGGGCTGTGTGGCCAGTTCAGAGACTGGGGCCCTTGTTAAAGTCGAGGGTCGCATGAATTCAACCCAATATCAATAAATTCTTCAGGATAATGTTCAAACATCAGTCACAAAGTGAAGTTACACAGGGGTTGGATATTCCAACAAGACGATGACCCAAAACACAGTTGGAAATCTACAAAGGCATTCATGCAGAGAGAGAAGTCCAATGTTCTGGAATGGCCATCACAGTCCGCTGACTTGAATATCATCGACAATCTATGGGATGATTTGAAGCAGGTTGTCCATCAAATTGAACTGAACTGGAGAGATTTGGTATGAAGAATGGTCAGAAATACCTCCATCCAGAATCCAGACACTCATCACAGGCTATAGGAGGACAGCGTCGAGAGGCTCAGAGGAGCAAAAGGAGGCTCAACTAAGTATTGATGTCATATCTCTGTTGTGGTGCCCACATTTATACACCTGTCTGATTTTGTTTTGATGAATATTTCATATTTTCTGTTAATCCAATAAACTTCATGTCACTGCTGAAATCCTACTGTCTCCATAAGGCATGTCAGATATTAAAAGGAAGTTCAGCCGATGAGAAACAAAAATCCAAAGAATTAAGTGGGGTCCCCAAACTTTTTCATATGACTGAATTTTGCACCAATCTGAGATGGAGGCTGTGGGCCGAGTGGAGTTGGGGATGTGGTGTGACATCAGGCGTGGGGAGCCAGACTGGGCCCTCCTCACTGTCCTGTTTCACTACTACGTGGGTGGAGCCACGGGGGATGGCTAGTCATTTATAGATATTAAAAATAGCAGCGGTCCCCACACTGCCCCCTGCTGGTCACTACTCTTAACATCACCCAATTCTGATGAGGTTCCTCACACCATCACACTCTGCTTCCTGTGTCTGGGCCAATTCTGCACCCATCTAAAAACATCACTCTGAACTGCCACTTCTTTTAGTTTGATGCCCACCCTCTCATGTGGCACCTCATCAAATGCTTTCTGAATTTCCACATTAATAATCTCATCTGCTCCACTCTGGTCGTATCTTTTTGTTGCCTCCTCACAGAATTCCAGCATGTTGGTAAAACACGACCTCCCTCTTCTGCACCCAAGCTGACTGTTCAGTAAATCTCCTGTTCTTGCCAGGTGTTGCTCCTTAATAATTCCTTCCTTAAGGTGGTGTAGTAGCCCAATAGTCAGAGATGCCACCTCACAGCTCTAAGGGCTTGACTTCATTTGCCATCCTAAGTCACCCCCTTTGGTTTTCATTCAAATATTTTTTAATCTCCTTCTAAAATGCCCAAAAATTGCCAGTCCTGTGATTGTGCCCCGTGACAGACCTGAGCAGAGCCGGTGGCCACCCTTCTGCCTGACGCTTTCTCCACAACCTGGCTTCAGTCTGGAAAAATATAAATGGAATGAAATATAAAGAGTGAATTGAGGACTTGATAGAAATAAGTGGAGTAAAATTATTGCCGTTGTAAAAAGACAGTCTATAAAAGACTAAACCAGTAAAAAAATATCACAGAAACACAAAATGAACATCAATCACTGGGCATTGTCATTTTGGGAAGATGTCGATGTTTTTCTTGAATTTAAAAAGAAGATGAAAATAAAAAGCCTCCTCAGGAAATCCGCCACACCTGTGACCCAAAACAGAGGAGAAGACGATTAACGCCATCGTGTGGATGAGGGGGCTGAGGCCCCAAAAGGAAAAATCAGATCCTGCCCTGAACTCTGAGCCTCACTCTGCCAATAAAGACTCGACTGAGGAATCTCAGGGGTTCCGGAGACAAAAGACAATAATAGGAATGAAAATTAACTCATTGAAGAAGAACACGGCAACAAAATAATTCAACAGGAGGGCACAAACTATGCAATTGTATAACCCTAACAAGAAATGATACCTCTACTCTGAAAATAAAAATAAAAATGTAAGAAATAGGATGAAAAGATAACATTATACTACGCTAATACTATACTAATATCATGGTGTACTATCCATCCATCCATCCATCCATTATCCAACCCGCTATATCCTAAAACAGGGTCATGGGGGTCTGCTGGAGTCAATCGCAGCCAACAGAGGGTGCAAGGCACTAACTAATCCCTGGGCAGGGTGCCAGCCCACCGCAGGACACACACTAGGGACAATTTAGGATCACCAATGCACCTCACCTGCATGTCTTTGGACTGTGGGAGGAAATCCACGCAGACACGGGGAGAACATGCAAACTCCACGCAGGAAGGACCCGGCAAGCGAACCCGGGTCTCCTAACTACGAGGCAGCAGCGCTACCCACTGCACCACCGTGCTGGCCTGTGGTGTACTATTAGGGAATCCATTCCCGGGCTCCCGATTACCGGGAATGAAACTGCTGTAATTCTTAGGTGAATGAGAACGGCCAAGTTCGCATATGTAGCGTGTAAAAATGTACAAATCGATCAAGAGTTATAGCTGAGAATAATTAAGTGGCACGGTTTTATGGCCCACAGTGTAGTGTGTTGCTCACTAATTCAGTCAACGTCAGACCAGCGGCAGTCGCCAGTCTCCCGGCTCCCACTAAGACTGAGCACAGTGGACTGGGAGGAGTCTGCACTTCATCAGACAACAGCTTTGAACAGCAACTTGAAATTGCGATGCGTCAGTCTGTTACATCCGTATTTATCTGTGCCAAGAAACTTGCCATCGCAGAATGATGACAAGAAACTGGATGCATCAGTAAAAGCTGAAATGGCGGGGTTTCAGAGCAACAAGCGTATCTGTATCTGATGACCTACTTCAGTGGAGGCAGAGCGTGCTTTCTTAGCGGCTGGCGTACTCTGCACAAAGGTGCGCTCTCGCTTGGACGACCGCACACTCGACACGCTGTGCTTTCTGCGCTCTTATTACTGCAACTAACTAGATACGTGTACTTATATGACAGCATGAACTGCTTGTAGTTAGGCTTAGTCTTTTATTGGTGTCAACATATTGCAGTAGTTTGATTAAAAATAAGTGTCGCTCGTTCTAAAACCGTTCACATGTGAGACACCCATGCACTTTGTCAAGCCCGGGAGCCTGGGATTCCCGGGAATGACATGTGGGATTCCCAAATTCCCGGGAATGGATAAACCCATCTGCGGTGGGCTGGTGCCCCGCCTTGTGCCCTGTATTGGCTGGGATTGACTCCAGCAGACCCCCGTGACCCTGGAGTAAGGATATAGCAGGTGGGATAATAAATGGATGGATGGATAAACCCATCCGGGAATGGATTCCCTATGTACTATACTATACCTGTACTAATTTTACAAAAAAATGATAAAGAAGAAAATTTGTCATAAGAAATAAAAATATATGTTTAATAATTATATAACTGAATTGAGAATAAGGAAAACACATAAAAAGTAGCAAAATTCATGCGAGCAGATTAAACAAACATTTTAAATTGAAAAACCAAAAAGTTCCATGTAACAACAGTGAATTAAACCCAATTTTTATTTTTAAGAATTATTCTGACAAGTTGGAGAAATACAAAACACAAAAAAAATAAATAAATTAATTAATTAATAATAATAATAGAAATAATAATAAAAACAAGGAGGAGATTTGTCTTTTATTACTGGCGCTGGGCATGGTTAAATCTCTTGGCACGTGTAAGTGTCTCTCTGAGAAAATCACGTCTTGGCTCCTTCCGGGATTCTTTATTATAACAGAGAGATTATTTTTTTGAAGGGTTTTCATATATTTACTGACTCTTAGAGGGTCCTTCAAGATTTGTTTTAATCAAGACTGCTCCACGTGGGTAACTCTTTCGCACTGTGCCCATACCACCGTCTCTTATGCAAGTGTTTCTCAACCTTTATGGTCCCGCGCGCCAGTTTTCCCTTTTTAAATTCAGTGACCATCTACTAGCAGCAATTTCACACCACTCCCTTGGTGAAATGAGTGCCATCGGGGGTCCCCCTTTTCACAAATGCTGATATTCTAAATATAAAAAGCCTCTGCAACAATTAATAATAATTCCACTGGTTCATATGTACAGTCAATCCCAAATTTACAGCGGACTGAGTTTTGAACTTTTCACAGCACAACAAAAAGGGTTATAATGTTTTAGAATGAGACTAATAAAGTTTATCTAATCTAATATCATCTTTGTCTTCTTCTCAGTATTATTATTATTATTATTTCAGAGATGTTTTCTGACTCTTGGAGGTTTGTTTTGCTCAGTGCTGCTCCGCATCAGTAATACTTATTTATTTGGCACACACCACTTTCCCTTATGCCAGCAATTTTCAAACTGTGGGGGGCACCCCCCTGTACAAAGGAGGGTGTCGAATAAATAAAAATTATTTTTTGACATTTTTATTTCAAATTTAAATTTGCAAGCATATAATCACAACGAATGCATTATCACTAAAATTAAAATGAAACATTTCTAAGGCACAGATCTCATGACTAATATGTGCCTGCTTTAAAGTACACCGCCTGTCCAGGTTTGCTTTGATATTCGAGATATCGAGACCCTCTGAGCTCCTTTTCTATCTGAAGTTTGTTTCTATGACGAGCGGCGCCGCTGCTGCTGCTTTTAAAGTCGCGTATTTTCAATCCAGAAAGTTCGAGACGTATCGGTATCTGTCGCGAACATTCGGGTAATAGTAGATGAGGTGATAATGTACCGCGACTGCACCACATTGGCAGCGTAGCCAGTATTGCCAAATTGAGGTAAATAATTTACTGCGTGTTCGGTTATTTTCACGATAAAATTAACAGCGGTATAATATTTGTCGGACAAAAATACGTTTGTCTCGCACAGATCGACTTCATCGGTGTCCTCGTTTACGAGATTTTTTAAAATGAAAACATATTTAATTGTTTCTTTACGTAAAAACATAATTAAATAAAAATAAATCATTTATTCTTTGTTTTTGCGATTAGAATTACTACCAAAAACCACACAAGGCATTTTAACAGTTATTTAAGCACTTTAAAAAAAATAAATTGCAAATATTTCATTGAAGTTAGCCAAACACATGCAAATCTTATGGAAGTAAAAATGATAGGATATCCCGACACCGCACGAGTATCATACCTGTGTTAGTTGTATCAGGTGTTATTCTCATCTATCTTATATTGTGCAGGGGGCGCAGAATTATTCCAAGTAGAAAAGGGGTGGCGCGAAATACGAAAGTTTGAGAACCACTGCCTTACGCCAATTGTTCTCAATCTTCATGGTCCCACGACCCAGTTTTGCAATTTTAAATTCAATGACGACCCACTAGAAGTAACTGCAAACCACCCTCTTGGTGAAACAAGGTCACTTAAAAAACAGGGAAACTTATCTTGCATTGCTGTTGATCGCTTAGGCGTGAGCCTGTCACCCAAAACTGGCACCAGTGGTTCAGAAACGCTGCATTATATGGACTTGGTGTGCAGAGGCAGAGAATCGAAGATCGGTTATCTAAAGTCCGTGTACCGGTGACCCACACCAGACCTGCAGAACCTCATTTTCATACATACTGACTGACATATGCATGACCAGTTTGACATGCATACGACCAAATGGCCAATCCCAAATGGAGCCGTAAGTCGACACATGACTGAATATTATGTCAACCTCTCACATATTAATATTCCCTGACAAATGAAGTCCATAATAAAACAACACAAAAAAATGATTAAATGCAAGAAAACATTACAGAGACAAGTTAGTATGTGTGAGGAAGAGGAGGAGTAGGTTGGAGTCAGGTGTCGATTACAGTGAGTTGCCGTACTCGCCATACGGTGAACCACCCGGACTGAGATCCAAGTGCAAGTCGTGCAGTGGGTGACATCTCAGCACCACACTGAACAATGGGAGGTGTTTTTACAGTGGCTGGAGTGCCAATTCTGCCACCAGACCCCCAGTTCTCCCTACAAGTTGGAGGAGCTACACACAGGGCTGGATGGAGATTAACGTCATAGTAATCGCAGGTTAAGGGCCTAACAGAGGTCTTCTAAAATAACATCAAGACAAGTCTTGAAAGTCTCTAAAGTCCTCCTGTCCACCACACTATTTGGCCACTTATTCCAAGTGTCTATTGTTCTTTGCATAAAGAAAAACTTCCTAAAGTTTGTTTGAAATTTCCCCTTCACAAGTTTCCAACTGTGTCCCTGTGTTCTTGATGAACTCATTTTAAAGTCACCGTCATAATCCACTGGACTAATTCACTTCATAATTTTAAACACTTTAGTCAGGTCTCCTCTTCATCTCCTTTTCCTTAAACTGTAAAGGCTCAGCTCTTTTATTGTTCTCTCATAACTCATCCCTTGTAGCCCTGAATCAGCCTAGTTGCTCTTCTCTGGACCTTCTCTAGTGCTGCTATGTCCTTTTTGTAGCCCGGAGACCCAAACTGCACCCAGGACTCCAGATGAGGCCTCACCAGTGCATTATAAAGGTTGAGCAGAACCTCCTGTGACTTGTACTCCACACATCAAGGCGCTATATAACCTGACATTCTGTTAGCCTTCTTAATGGCTTCTGAACACTGTTGGGAAGTCGATAGCTTGTAGTCCACTATGACTCATAAATCCTTCTCATAAGGTGGACTCTCAATGCTCAGACCTCAAGTCGAGTCTCAAAGGTCACTGAAGTCCTCCTGTCCACCACACTACTTGTTCACTTATTCCGCACATCAATGTTTCTTTGCATAAAGAAAAACCTCCTTGAAGGTGGAGTGGTGGCTCTGAGGTTAGAGATCTGCACTGACAATCGAAAGGTTGCTGGTTCGAATCCCGTAAATGCCAAAAAGGACTCTGTTCTTTTGGGCCCTTGAGCAAAACCCTTAATCTGCAATTGCTGAGCGCTTTGAGTAGTGAGAAAAGCGCTATATAAATGCAAAGAATTATTATTAAAGAATTATAGTTTGTTTAAAATTTCCCCTTCACACATTCCCAGCTGTGTCCCCGTGTTCTTGATGAACTCATTTTAAAGTCACCGTCACGATCCACTGGACTAATTCACTTTATCATTTTAAACACTTCACTCAGGTCTCCTCTTAATCTTCTTTTGCTTAAACTGTAAAGGCTCAGCTCTTTTAATCTTTCCTTCTAACTCATCCCCTTCTCTGGACCTTTTCTAGTGCTGTTATGTCCTTTTTGTATCCTGGAGACCAAAACTGCACCCAGGACTCCAGAAGAAGCCTCACCAGAACATTATAATGCATGAGCAGAACCTCCTGTGACTTGCACTCCACACATCAAGGCGCTATATAACCTGACATTCTCTTAGCCTTCTTAATGGCTTCTGAATACTCTTGAGAAGTCGATAGATTAGAGCCCACTATGACTCCTAAATACTTCATATAAGGTGTTCTATCAATGCTCAGACCTCGAGTCGAGTTTCAAAGGGCACTGAAGTCCTCCTGTATACCACACTACTTGGTCGCTTATTCCACATGTCGATGTTTCTTTGTGTGAAGAGAAACTTCCTAATGTTGGTGTCAAATTTTCACTTAACAAGTTTCCAACTGTGTCTCCGTGTTCTTGATGAACTCAATTTCAAGTCACCGTCTCAATCCACTGGACTGGACCCTTCATCATTTTGCACACTTCAGTCAGGTCTCCTCTTCATCTCCTTAAGGCTCAGCTCTTTTATTGTTCTCTCATAACTTATCCCCTGTAGCCCTGAATCAGCCTAGTCGCTCTTCTCTGGACCTTCTCTCCGGTTTGTAGCCAGGAGACCAAAAACTACACCCAGTACTCCAGATGAGGTCTCACCAGTGTGTTATAAAGCTTGAGCAGAACCTCCTGTGACTTGTACTCAATGATAAAAGTTGCATAATGTGACATTAGCTTTAAAACATTAGAATACTGTCGATGAGAACAGGCCATTCTGCCCAACAAAACTCGCCAGTCCTATCCACTAAATTCTTCAACAATAACATCAAGTCGAGTTTCGAAGGTCCCTAAAGTCCTACTGTCCACCATACTACTTTGTCACTTATTCCACACGTCTGTGGTTCTCTAATGTTTCCTAATGTTGGTGTGAAATTTCCCCTTCATAAGTTTCCAACTGTGTCCCCGTGTTCTTGATGAACTCATTTTCAAGTCACCGTCTCGATCCACTGGACTCATTCCCTTCAATCTAAAGGCTCAGCTGTTTTGGAGGACCTGCTTGCAGGGATAGATGCAGATTAACGTGATACCCACAACAGAAGAATTGCAGATTGAGGGCCTCACTCAGGAGTCAATTTTGCCGTTTATGGGATTCAAACCAGCAACCTTCTGATTACCAGCGTAGATCCCAGGGCTCAGAGCCATCAATCTGCCCTAATATGTGTGGGCATCCCCTGCAATGGTGTGGCATCGTGTTTCATTTTGGTTCGCAAGACTAGCAACTTGGACTACCGACCGATTTAACTCTTTCAGGGTGGATGTCGGCGGTAACGGTGACAAACCTCACCATTATTATTATTTTTTTCCTCGAGTAACGTTCACTGTGTTTGACCGAGATTCCCTGCACTCGCGTGGGGCAAAAATGACATTGACATCTGGCGAACGTGTAAAGCAAAACACATCTGTGGACGATGTCTCGCATGTTATCACTGAATTGGACTTGTCGGACTCCGATGTCGATACCAGTGATCAGAAGTGAATTTGAGCGAATTCTGATTGATCCCCAGTCGATTATGGTGCTGAACAGGCTTGACAATGGTAATGTTTGCCTGGGAGGACCGCCACTTTCAATGACAAGAGGTACCACCAGACCGCATTGTGCTGCGACTGCACAAGACAGTGAACTGGCAATCTGCTGCATGAAGCAACAGATGTTTAATGTGGATTTATGTGTGAAGCCATTGCTTTGTGTGCTTTTCAAAAAACTGCGTTTCTTTTGGACGTAAATATTCAGCCCTCCAATGAAGGCCGCAGTGCCGCCTACTGGCGAGATATGAAAGTAAGACGTTCTCTGCACTCATGACAGTAGCTCTAGGGTGTTGTACCGTGTTAACCATTCTGGATGTAATGAGAAGTCCAGCACAATGACCCCTTTCATTGCCTAACTAAAAAAGATTACAATATGCAAGCTTTTCGAGGCAACTCGGACCCCTTCTGACGATATTACAGCTACTCCAACTATGGCCCAAGGTGTAATGTGAACACTACAGACGTCATGTTCAATTTCTTCACCAGCAATGCTGAACTGAACATCGAGGCCTAGTAGTGTAAACGCAGCCTTAGCCTTCCAGACATGTGCACTCTCCTTTGACTTGGACCAGGATCCTTTGTAGGTTGTTTGCTTGTTGCCAATGTAGGGTCACTTGTTCAATATTAAGGGTCCATCCATTCCCCAGGGTGGAGTTCCTGTCTGCCAGGCTGCCTGAAGCGAATCAAACCTCTTCATTCCTGTACTCCTCTGGTTACCTGACTGGAAAGGGTGGACGCCGATGTCGATACCAGTGATCGGAAAGTGAATGTGAGGTACTGGCACCAGCTGATCGATCCCCAGCCGATTATGGTGCTGAACAGGCTTGACAACGGCAATGTTTGCCTGGAAGGACCGCCACTTTCAATGACAAGAGGTACCACCAGACCGCATTGTGCTGCGACTGCACAAGACAGTGAACTGGCAATCTGCTGCATGAAGCAACAGATGTTTAATGTGGATTTATGTGTGAAGCCATTGCTTTGTGTGCTTTTCAAGAAACTGCATTTCTTTTGGACGTAAATATTCAGCCCTCCAATGAAGGCCGCAGTGCCACCTACTGGCGAGATATGAAAGTAAGACGTTCTCTGCACTCATGACAGTAGCTCTAGGGTGTTGTACCGTGTTAACCATTCTGGATGTAATGAGAAGTCCAGCACAATGACCCCTTTCATTGCCTAACTAAAAAAGATTACAATATGCAAGCTTTTCGAGGCAACTCGGACCCCTTCTGACGATATTACAGCTACTCCAACTATGGCCCAACTTCAGATGTCATGTTCAATTTCTTCACCAGCAATGCTGAATTGGACATCGAGGCCTAGTAGTGTAAACGCAGCCTTAGCCTTCCAGACATGTGCGCTCTCCTTTGACTTGGACCAGGATCCTTTGCAGGTTGTTTCCTTGTTGCCAATGTAGGGCCACTTGTTCGATATTAAGGGTCTATCTATCCATTCACCAGGGTGGAGTTCCTGTCTGCCAGGCTGCCTGAAGCAAATCAAACCTCTTCATTCCTGTACTCCTCTGGTTACCTGACTGGAAACGGTGGACCACAACTCTTTAGATTTGACCTCACTGGATCAGTGATTTACTATTTGCCCCTAGCGTTGTGCGCGTCTTTAGAGATTTCTGAAAAGAGCGAAGAAGATACTTAAGACATCTGGAGTTCCTTCTCTTGTTCCATATGGGAGTGGAGAAAGAATGAAGGATCAGGAGGTCCAAAAACAAAATGTAAAGGCTCTCTCTTTGGCGACCATTCAAACATCTCCGCAGATGCTGACGTGCAGCCAGAGAGCTAACCTGTGCGTGAAGTCGTTTATCAGACGCTCACAACGACGAGGAATGGATGCCAGGTTAAGGAGTGTAAAGAAATCGATGTGGGAGTGTTATTACCAGCGGAGTGTGGAAGGCTTCATGTGACCGTTTTGCTGCCTTTCAGTAGCAGCTGCTCTGTGTCACCAGAGTGTTGATGGCCTACTTTTCAGAGGTTGTGACAGGAGCACATCTGGCGTTGCGGTTGGAATCTCGGCCAACTTTTGAAAGCAGGCATTCTGCCATTCTTACGGCTAGGACAGTGACCTGGAAAAATGAGGAAAACTGCAAAAATCTATAGAGGAAAAATTTAGAGATAAAGACCTGGAAAGGGACCTTCTGGAATGGAGCAGAGAGCTGAACTGCTTAACGCTGGTCGACACTTACAATGGAGACTCTGGTGTTGGCAGAAGAAGGCCTAACTTGTACATGTTTAGAGTGAAGTAGAGCTCCAAAGGCAAGAACATTCCTTGGGGTGAAAAATGGATGTGGACACCACAGAAATTCATCCCTAAAACAGCAGATGTGATCTTTATCCTTCTTTTTTATAACTCTTGTTAAGGGTTGTTTATTATAGTATTTCTATATCTCTTGAGTTTCTGTAAAAATTTAAATTCCCCCCTTGACACAAATAAAGTACTATCTATTGTCGCACATCTGAGCCAAGGGATCACCTTCAGGATGCAATACAGATAAGCAATGCCACCCCAAACCAAAAGGAGGAGCTGTCACCAATTGTCCTTCCTCTTCCACCTGCAGCTCTGAGAAGACACCTGGTGAAGGCATTTGATTCTGTCTACGGTCCCTGCAGTAGTGACTGTCCCTTCTGGCAAGGACACCGTAAAAAAGGGACATGCCTAGGAGGAGGCATCTCATTTTAGACCCAAGCCTAGTAGATAACGTGGCTCCTACGTGACGCAACAGTTCTGCATTGGAGGATGAACTGCCTGTTTCTGTTGTGCACTTGAAGCCTTTACATTTTGTTTCTGTTAAGCGGGTTTGCCCGTCAGTCTCCCTGGCTGTACCCCATAATACCATTAATCATTGCTTAGGCAATGACACTATCTATCTATCTATCTATCTATCTATCTATCTATCTATCTATCTATCTATCTATCTATTATATAGTGCCTTTCACATATCTTTCTGTCTATCTATCTATTACTACTTAATGCCCAATCTATTGTGACGGGTGACCGGGTCCCATGCCCAGCCGGGACGCCCCTTCTGTTTATGTTCTGGGGGAGCAGCCATGGGCTCCTCAGTACCTCTCCCGGGACACTTGGTGGCAGCCTCCGTAGCTGACGATGGTGCCTCAGTTTCCCACAGGGATCCTGCATGGATCACGGAGCCAACATGGACACCTCTACAGCCCCACCCAGAAGTGCAATTAGGAACAGGTGATCCAGCACCTGGAGGACTTCCAGGTAGGCTATAAAAGGGGCCAACCACCACCACTCAGAGGCCCTCCACCTGAAGAAAATAAAAAGTTTTGTTTATTTCATACGTGCCTCCATGTCAGTCTGTGTCGGGTCGGGCACTATATAGCGCCTTTGTTACACTATCTGAGCTATGGAGAGTTCTATCCACTTTAGTATTGTAGTGTATGTCTGCCCATTGTAACCTTTAGCCACGCCCCAACCAGCAAACCTGTTGCTAGGCAACGGTTTCCTGGGCCCACTTCCGTCCCCAGCGTATCTTATCTTGTTGAACCTGTTGGGCAGATAAGATGTATGTGTGTCTGTACCTGTAACAGACTGTCTGGGGTTGATTCCTGCCTTGTGTCAGATGCTGCTAGAAGAGGGTCCAATCTTGATGACACCTGAAGTGTATTAAGTGGATCCGAAAAGAGAAGAATGGATGGGTAGATACGGTGAGAGCTGATCAGCCCTGAAGTTCTAATTACCTGAACTTGATTCTTTGCTTGGTCACCAGTTTGCCTCACAAATTCCACAACATGTGTGTATTGTGAATTTCCCCTTGGGATTAATAAATTATCGATCGATTGTGAAATATGACGGCCCGGACACACACAGGCGGACACCGTTTGAATCATCACCCCACGTTTACTTACAATATAGTACAAAAGTCAAGTGCACCGCCACCAAACCTCCAGTTCCTCAAAGTTATTATCCACTGTCCACACACACAAAACACTCGGACCTCTCCTCTCCTCGCCTCCTCTGCCACCTCGTCCTCCTCCTCACCCGACTCCAGCCTTGATTGCAGGGCGGCGGCTCCTTAAATAGGTGGCTGATTGCCGACTGCACCCAGCCGCCTGTGACATTACTCCCCCGCTAGCTGGGACCTCCCAGGACCAGCGGACCATTCCGCGAGGACGAAAACGCCTTGGTGTCCAGCCGACACATTGCAGCCTAGGGCCCGACCCTGTAAATAAAACAGAAAAACAAGGGGCGGGGACGTTGCCCTGACGCAGCCCCTCGGCTCGTCTTCTCAGCTGGGCCGACGTTCTCCGCTCCGATTGGCCCCTTGATGCTCCCTCCTTCGGCTTCTCCATACGGCAAGTCCGCAGTCCCCACCACGGAACCACTAGTGGGCTCAGGCGTCGTGTCCACCTTCCACGCTGCGGGGTTTTCCTCTGCCTCCGCAGAGGACGGCCCTTCGCGGGACGTGCGCATCCAGCGGCACGTCCTCCCATGTCGGAGGGACTGGCTTCCCCAAGCTGCTTCCTCCGCTTAATGTGGGACGCCGCGGCGGTTTGGATCTGCCCATTGTAAGAGGGCAGACCCAGCCCTGCTGGCGTCCGGAACTTCACGGGGTCGGTCTCACTTACCTTCCCCAACTGTGCCTCTCCATCCAGGAGCTCCCACAGTGCGCCAATCCTCTCTTGCCTGCGGCTCTCAATCCAATGCCACTGCCGTTCCTTTTGACTCCAGCGTCTCCGCCCGGAGGGCACATCGCTCGGCCAGCAGCGACAGCACAAGGCGCAGTTCTTCTTGCAGCTCCTGTAAAATCGCCGCCAAGGAGAGAGAAGCAGCCGGCGGTGGGCTTACCTTGATAGTAGTTCCACTTACCGACTGCTCTCTATGGGCCTTTCTCTGCGGCCCATTTGGGTTGCTTTGGAGCACGGGACGGACATTCCCTGCTCTCGCCTTCGACCAATCAGTGGCGAGAGAACAGGACACGCTGTCCAATCCCGTGCCTATAATGAGGAGGAACTTCTGGTCAGCCATCACGCTCTCCTCTCTCGCCAGAGAGCGCCTCTCGGCTTCTGCAGCCACAGCCTCTCCTTCTCGGCAGCCCCCTTCCTGGGCTCCGCGTCAGTGAGCCGCCCCTTAATTACAAAGTCCGTCAATGGACCCCCATTGGTCCATGCAGCACTTCGTTGCTGCGGGGTTGGGTGCACGCCGCCCCTGCGGCACGTGGGTGGGTTCTCCTGTTTTGCCGGGACTTTCACAGACATTTTCAAGAATACAGGTCCCCACCTCGACCCAGGTGGAGCATCCTGCCGACTACGCCACTATGAAATATGATGGCCCGGACACACACAGGCAGACACCGTTTGAATCATCACCCCAAGTTTATTTACAATATAGTAAAAAAGTCAAGTGCACCGCCACCAAACCCCCAGTTCCCCAAAGTCAATATCCACTGTCCACACACACAAAACACTCGGACCTCTCCTCTCCTCTCCTCCTCTGCCACGACCTCGTCCTCCTCCTCACCCGACTCCAGCCTTGATTGCAGGGCGGCAGCTCCTTAAATAGGCAGCTGACTGCCGACCGCACCCAGCCACCTGTGACACTATCTATCTATCTATCTATCTATCTATCTATCTATCTATCTATCTATCTATCTAGTGTCTTTCAAATCTATCTATCTATTATTATATAGTGCCTTTCATATCTATCTATCTATCTATCTATCTATCTATCTATCTATCTATCTATCTATCTATCTATCTATCTATCTATCTATCTATCTATAAAAATAATAAGCAGATGTGAACTGACCAACCACAATTTAGCCACGGCAATAATGTGGATAAGTAAGAGGGTCCTGCAGTAGATGGATAACCAATCCTCAGTTGCTTCCTGCCTTCCTGCATGGATAGGCTGCAGCTCACTAGGACCCTAAACTAGATTAAGCACCAAGAAAAGGGTCCTGCCTGGAAGAAGACATCTTACTTTGAACCTGAGCCTGGTAGAGGAGGAATATTCTATTGAATGCATTTTTAAAAAGGATAAATAATTGCCCTGTGATGGACTGGCACCTTTTTCAGGGTTTGTACTTAACTAGTGCCCTATGCTTCCCCGTGACCCTGCTAATGGATGGATGGATAAATAAGTATTGCTGCATGAGTGAGTGTGCCCTACAGGGTTAATTCCTGCCTTATGCCTGATGCTGCCCAGACAGGCTCCAGCTCCACCTGAGCAATTAGATGAAATGGTTTTGGGCATGACATGACAAATTGATAAATGCATGAATGTGCCGTGTGCAAAGGACAGGTGCCACATTCAGAGTTGGCCACTGTCTTGTGTTCAGTGGCACCAACTCTGAACCCCAAATTGGAATAAGCAAGTCTGAGAATATTAAATAATGTTAAACTGATAAATAAGTGATGGTGTGTATGTGTGAGCAGACTGGCATCCCGTCCAGGGTCATCTTCACCGATGCTGCCTGCATGACTCCAGCTACCTTTGTTCCTAAATTGGACGGGGCAGGTTTGAGAAGCTTGCATTACGTTAAAATGATAAAAACAAAAACACAATACACTACACTACACTTACAATAGACTGGCATGCTGCTTCAGGTTAGTTCCTACCTTGTGCCCACTGCTGTTAATATTTGCTCCAGCCCACTATGATCCTAAACGGGACTGAGCAGGTTTTAGAATATTATATTATTTTAATCTAATAAAGAAGTGTTGGTTTAAGTGAGAGTGTGGCCTTCGATATGCTGCCATCCCATTTAGGGTTCCTGCCTTGTGCCCATTGCTGCCAGGATAGGCTCCAGCCCACCATTATCCTAAACTGGATTAAACAAGTTTGAGAATATTATATTATTTTAAACAGATAAATAAGTGAGAGTGAGCGATACTGTAGACTGACTGGTTTCAGGAATGGTGTGTCTAGGAGTGTGTGTGAGTGGGCCCTGCAATGGACTGACCTTCTGTCCAGACCCGGGTCCTGCTTTGTGCCTGATGTTGTCACGAGAGGCTGCATTCCCAATGACCATGACGTGGACAGAATAAAGTGGGTTTCAAAATAGATAGATGGGTGGTCAGGGTGGCACGGTGGCTAACAGCATCGCCTGGCAACTCTGAAGGGCCAAATTCAGTCCTCTGCCTTCCCAATCTCATAATGAAGAGCTGGACAGGTTTAAGGCCTAAATTTAAATACATAAACACCCCCTAAGACCCTAAGCTGGGCTAAGGAGGTCTGTGAATGTGATATTATATTAAATTGATAAATAAGTGTGACTGTATGTGTGGAATGGTGGGTAATGGCACAGACTGGCGGCTCTGATGATCTGAATTCACTCCTCTGCCCTGTCAAGTGTTTTTAATCCACAACCTCAAATGCCAGGCTGACATGTAAAATTAAATAAATTGACGAGTGTGGATGTGTAAAAAATAGAGTGCGATGGACAGGCGCTGAATTTGGTGCAATGCTGTCTGGGTAGGCTCCTGCCCCCTGTGACTCTGAACTGAGTTAAGCAGGTCTGTGAATGTGATATTATATTACATTGATCAATAAGTGTGACTGTATGTGTAAATGCCCCCTACAGGGTTGGCTCCAGCTTTACACCTGATGTGGCCTGGACAGGCTGCAGCCCTCCCAACCCTGGACTGGATGAAGTGTTTTCAGGAATGGCGTGTCAAGCTTGGATGGGTTTGTGTGAGTGGGCCCTGCAGCAGACTGTCCTCCTTGCGCCTGACGTAGTTAAAGCAGACTTCCAAATTCACAAGTTGATGGTCAGGATGGCACAGCGGTATTTCCATCTGTCCAGATTTATGCCAATTTGTAATGTTTAGCCACGCCCCCACTGTTACTAGGCAACAGTTTCCCGGGCCCACTTCTATCTCCGGCTTGTTAACTTTGTGATCCAAACAAGTGTTTGTATATCTGGACCTACGATGGCCTGGCATTCATTTTCACGGGGTGGTCCCTGCCTTGGGTCGGATGCTCGCTAGAATGGAGTCCAATCTCCACGACCCCTGAAGCAGACAAAGTGGATACACTGATGGATATCTGCGGGTAATGGTGTCCTCCCCAATCTCCAGAACAATTTGTGTTAGGTTGACTGAAACAATTTGACTAAATGCAATTTAACAACACCAAGTTGATATATAAATGTGTAAGAGAGTACGACAACAGGCCGGTGGGGTCCTGCCTGTGATCATCCTGAGATGTCACCCCCAACATCTTGCGAAACCCCTGTGGACGCCGATCCCACCCTTCAATCTGATATAAATGTAAGACTCGCACAAAACCCCAGGAGGGACCCCCACCCCCAGCTTATTGACTTTATATCAGAGTTAGACTACGGGAGACATTTTTTAAGACTTGAATAGTTGCCAATTATTATGATACAACTGGGGCAGGTGGGCTCCAACCCCCTAAGCTACCCTTTGCGGGTTCAAATTCAGATTCTTCTCTGGTAGGCCACTACTTGTGAAAAGAAAGGGGGGGGGGGGTCTCAACAGGATGAAGCCTCCATTCATCCTCCCATTTTCTGAACCCACTTATCCAGGTTAGGGTTGTAGAGGATGGGGGGCAAACACACGGGTACACTAGATAAGAGTCCATCCATCCATTATCTAACCCGCTGAATCCGAATACAGGGTCATGGGGGTCTGCCGGAGCCAATCCCAGACAACACAGGGCACAAGGCAGGAACCAATCCTGGGCAGGGTGCCAACCCACCGCAGGACACACACAAACACACCCGGGCCAATTTAGAATCGCCAATCCACCTAACCTGCATGTCTTTGGATTGTGGGAGGAAACGAGCGCCGGAGGAAACCCGCAGACACGGGAGAACATGCAAACTCCACGCAGGGAGGACCCAGGAAGCGAACCGGGTCTCCTAACTGCGAGGCAGCAGCGCTACCACTGCGCCACCGAGCCGCCCCCTAGATAAGAGTATTAAATTTAATTTGAAACAATTGTTGACATCAGACAAATAAATCTCTAATAAATAAATAACTAATTAAATTATATTAGGTTACGGTGGCACAATGGCGCGGTGGGTAGCACTGCTGCCTCACAGTAAGGTTTGCTTCCCGGGTCTCCCTGCGTGGAGTTTGCATGTTCTCCCCGTGTCTGTATGGGTTTCCTCCGACAGTCCAAAGACATGCAGGTTAGGTGAATTGGAGATCCTAAATTGTCCCTGGTGTGTGCTTGGTGTGTGTGTGTGCCCTGCGGTGGGCTGGCACCCTGCCCGGGGTTTGTTTCCTGTCTTGTGCCCTGTGTTGGCTGGTATTGGCTCCAGCAGACTCCCGTGACCCTGTAGTTAGGATATAGCGGGTTGGATATTGGATGGATGGATATATTAGATTGTTAAACTGGTATCATTACTTAACAAATAAATATTAAATAAACAAACACAATAGGAAGTCCAACAAGGATCAACACCCATGCATCTGCTGAAACAATGACTTTAAAATCAGGCCTAAGACAGTCTTTAGAATAAATATTAATAAATATACCATAAATTACAATCCATAGAAATAACTAAAAATCTTATTAAGGCGAGGCTGTAAATTTACCAGTCGATCTACGTTCCTGCCCTCACCTATGCCCACGAGCTTTGGGTAGTGAGTGACCGAAAGAGCGAGATCGCGGATACGAGCGGCCGAAATAAGTTTTCTCCGCAGGGTGGCTGGACTTTCCCTTAGTGATCGAATGAGGAGTTCAGTTATCCGGGAGAGACTCGGAGTAGAGCCGAGTCAGTTGAGGTGGTTCGGGCATCTGGTCAGGATGCCCCCTGGATGCCTCCCTGTGGGGGTGGGGTGTGTTCTGGGCATTCCCAGAAGAAGGAGAAGGCCATGGGGTAGACCCAGGACACGCTGGATTATATCTCCCGGCTGGCCTGGGAACGCCTCGGGGTCCTCCCAGAGGAGCTGGAGGAGGTGGTCGGGGAGAGGGAGGTCTGGGCTTCACTGCTTAGGCTGCTACCCCTGTGACCCGACCTCGGATAAGTGGTGGATAATGGATGGATGGATGGATGAAAATCTTATTAAAAGATCATTTATAGGGTGGAAAACGTGCCCTTCACTGACTTAACATCAGGGCTGTTATTCTAAAATGTTAAGATTAGGGATTAGATATAGTATTTAAAATTAGGCGTATAAATAGGCTGGGGTGGCGCAGTGGGTAGCACTGCTGCTTCGCAGTTAGGAGATCCGGGTTCACTTCCCAGGTCCTCCCTGTGTGGAGTTTGCATGTTCTCTCTGTGTTAGGTGGGTTGGCGATTCTGAATTGTGCTTGGTGTGTGTGTGTGTGCCCTACGGTGGGCTGGCGCCCTGCCCGGGGTTTGTTTCCTGCCTTGTTGGCTGGGATTGGCTCCAGCAGACCCCTGTGACCCTGCAGTTAGGATATGGCGAGTTGGATAATGGATGGATATGAATAAGGTTTTAATTAAAATTTCCATACTTAAAGTATTCTTAAGTCCACCACACACGGTTTACTTACTTACAATATTTACAAAGTCCAGCACAGTCCCGCACAGCACACGGTGCTCCAGCACCAAACACCCTTTCCTTGGGCTACTCAGTGGTCCTCTTCAGGCCTCTCCAAAGCCTTTTCTGCTTCCTCCTGACTCCCGCTCCTCGGCTGTTGGAAGGCGGCCCCTTTTATGCTCCCCGGATATGCTCCAGGTGCCACTTGATGAACCTCCGCCGGCACTTCCTGGTGTGGCGGAAGTGCTGCACAAGCACCCGGAAGCACTCCGGGTGACCATGGAATTCCTTCCGCCACCACTTGTAGGCTTCCAGGGCTCTAGGATCCATCAGGCACCCCCAGGCGGTGGCCGCGGACCCCTATAGGGTTCCCATGACCCCCATAGCAACCAGGGCGGCTGTCCTCTCGTGGCACGGGGGAGGTATAATACCTCTCCCGGTCCTTTCAGGTGTCCCGGCTGGGTATGGCACCCAGTTGCCCGTGACAGTGGAAAGTCCAGTAATTGTTTCATCCAATAAATCATACAAGTCCTTGACTTCATCATAATATTTTTTAACAATCAACCTAGGGGCACAAAGCAGGAACGACACCTGAAGGGGGCGCCGGTCCATCACAAGGAGGATACAGTCAGTCAGCATCCAACCCACTATATCCTAACTACAGGGGTCTGCTGAAGCCAATCCCAGGGCACAAGGCAGGAACAAACCCCGGGCAGGACGCCAGCCCACCACAGGGGACAATTTTTAGAATCGCTAATGCACCAAGACTGCACATCTTTGGACTGTGGGAGGAAACCCACATAGACATGGGGAGAACATGCAAACTCCACGCAGGGTGGACCCGAGAAGTGAACCCAGGTCTCCTTACTCCGAGGCAGCAGCGCCACCGTGCCGCCCAAGGAGGATACATTATGAGCCAATTCTGAGTCAATGAAAGCGTCAGTCTGAGACAAAGTACTGGGAAGGGGACATCTGTGTCACCCACTTACAATTCAAACTGTTATTCCAGCATCTCAGTATCGAGGGGCCAGGACAGTTAGACTCTAAACTGGTACAATGTCTCCCCCTGCTGACTGTCCATGAAAACAACAGCTGTGTATTCTGCAACAACAAAAAAGGAAAAGCTAATTCACTGGAAAGCCGCTTATATTAGCTGCGATTTGCATCGCCGTCCCTAATGTATTCCTGTTGAGGCATAATGGCTTCAGCCGAGACGCTTTCAGTTCTTTCTGTGTGTATTCATAGTGCGACCCGACCCGTCAATTAGACTATCATAGAAAATGTTTTAGTTTACTCGTAGAGTAATTAATAGTTTGATCTTTTTAATTTTTCAGTAGGGCTTATTTAAGTGCCAGAGAGCTACATTTTGAATAATGCATTATGCGTGAGTACAATAACATTTAAACACTCATATTTGGTTCTGTCAAAGCACTTAAATTACACTCAGAGCCAGTGAGCTGCTAACTGTTGGCTGCTGTTTAAAGATCACGCGCCCATTTGCTTTTACACTTTAAGCTCCTCTGTGTAGGTACTGCATGGGGCCTGTAGGAAGGTGCCAGGTCAGGACTGAGGTGCCTACAGACAGGTGTCAAACCTTAGAACATTAGAAAAAGGGCAAGCTCTGGCACTTGTGATGAAACCCCACCAGGGGGCGAGCTGTTCTGAACTGTGCAGAGACATGGCAGTGGGGGTGACAGTGGGAGAAAGGAGAGTACCAACGTCCTGCCAGTCCACCCTGAGCTCAGCCTAGAATGGCCAGCCTGGACTCAGACCTCCCCAGGTAGTGGGCACATACAGGCACCTGTCAGGCAGGAGGTTCTTCATCATCTTCATCAGCAGCCATTAATTGCGCTCCTAGCTATTGGTTGGGCATCTAGATAGATAGATAGATAGATAGATAGATAGATAGATAGATAGATAGATAGATAGATAGATAGATAGATAGATAGATAGATAGATAGATAGATAGATAGATAGATAGATAGTGTAAAAAAATGAGAAAACACCAAAAAGGTTTGGGTACCACAAGCCAGCTAAGCTCTGCATCTTGGTGAAGAAAAATTAGGAAATTGAATAAGCAAAGGTAGTCATAATTACAAGGTCGTAATTCTTAGCAATCCACATGTTTAAAGCATAAGAAGCCCTCTGGGCCTCTCCAGTCTAGGAAGGAACTGATATTTGAGACCACTCTTTCTTGGGCCACCAATCAACACCTTGTCATGGTTGCTTCAAATATCAACAGATATGCTTCTATATTATCATGTGGACATATAGGAACCTATGATGGGCCCTTGTGCTCTTTCCTTCCATGGGGCCTCTTAGGTATTCCCTTGTGGTTCTGCCTTGGCAAAGTTAACATGTTGCACCTCCACCTGTAATTTTAGCTGTTGGAACTGTTCTCTCATTCTCTGTATTAGGGTCATAAGATCCATTGGTTCATTAATTTTCTCTTGTGTATATCCTGCCGACTATGCCACTGTACAAAATGTGAAAACACCAAGAGAACACTAGATAGATAGATAGATAGATAGATAGATAGATAGATAGATAGATAGATAGATAGATAGATAGATAGATAGATAGATAGATAGATAGATAGATAGATAGATAGATAGATAGATCTTTATTTGTCCCCAGGTGGAAATCTGGAATGCATTACAACAGATGGTGCACTGCGTATGTTAAAGCTGAGTTTTATATTGATTACTTAGCCAAGCATCAAACCTCCCCACCCAGAGAAGAAATTTTATTAAAAAAAATACACTTTGTCAATCCTGTTGATGCATGTTGTACCACCGCCAGATGATAGGGGGCACTGTCATTATGAGTACTGTGTCTCTTCCCTTCTGTAGTGTTGTGGAGATGCCCAATGAGGACAGCTGAGCCAATTAAGCCGACAACATTTACTGAATCAATTCTTTTGAACTACCTGTTTAAGTGAATTGATCCTTTTGATTTATTTCATACGTTTTTTGGGATAGCGTATATTGTTAGTTTTGGGGGGAGGCAGGGATGGGCACTTGACAAATATGTAATTTAATATTTTGTAATTTGTGCCTTTCACATCTATCTATCTATCTATCTATCTATCTATCTATCTATCTATCTATCTATCTATCTATCTATCTATCTATCTATCTATCTATCTCAGGTCCTTTAAAGGTGAGAGTTTCCCACAGTTCTTGGTAGGATTTGAAAATTTCTTGTGCATTACACTTACTTCTGCTTTGTGATCACTGGATTTTTTTGATTTCATGCTTTGTTTTTGATTTTGATTCTCGACTGTATTGGCACTTTGTATTTCAGGCAACTCCTCTTTGCCATTTTGTGCTTCATGGAGCTTGTTTTTTGTGCAGAAAATTATTTGTATTAATATTTTTTTCATTTATAAAAATTTAGATGGCCCTTTGTGAATAGCCAGGGTTTTTGATGGGGTTTCCCCCTCTAGTTGGCATTTTTTGGGAGTTTTTAAGACTTCTGAGCTTATAACAGTTTCAGGCAACTATTCTTTGCCTTTTTGTGCTCCATGGAGCTTGTTTTCTGTTCAGTGCATTTTTGCAATATTAAATATTTATTTTATTTTTAAGCCCTTTGTGACTACTCAAGGTTTTTGATGGGATGTTCCCTTCTCTATTGGCATTTTTGGAGGTTTTTGAGACTTCTGTGCTTTGGGACTTCTAGACATAACAAACCATCCATCCATTATCCAACCAGCTATATCCTAACTACAGGGTCATGGGGGTCTGCTGGAGCCAATCCCAGTCAACACAGGGCACAAGGCAGGAAACAAACTCCAGGCAGGTCGACAACCAACTGCAGGGCGCACACACACACACCAAGCACACACACACACACTAGGGGCAATTTAGGATCGCCAATGCACCTAATTGGTAAGTCTTTGGACTGTGGGAGGAAACCCACGCAGACACGGGGAGAACATGCAAACTCCACACAGGGAGGACCAGGGAAGCAAACCCAGGTCTCCTTACTGTGAGGCAGCAGTGCTGCCCACCGTGCCACTGTGCTGCTCTCTAGAAATAACAGTAGTAATAACATGCATTGCATTCTTCGTTCCAACAGATGGCACATCAAAAATATTAGCACTGTTTTGAAGAATCCCGTACCAAATGTCTTATCACAGAGACGTGGCAAAACAGATGGATACACAGAGATGCATCCTTTTATTAAGGTGGATACCCAGTGGTGGTTTCCTGGCATACAGCAGTTGGGCCAGTAGGGGGCTCCTAACTCATACAGAAATGAGGGATGCCCCCCAAAATAGGCACAACAAGGTGACAAAGGCCCCTAGATAAATTAAACAGCTCAACTTTATTTCCAACATCGTGGCTGCTGGGTCTTCACGAGGTTAGCACATTTACTGTATGTCTTCTTACAAGTGGACCACCGACTCCATCCATAACCTTGTGCCTGTCTGTCCAGCACAGAAACTTGTCAGCCACAATCTCTAGGATTAAAGTGAGTCACCGGCACTTTAAACAAAGTTGTTCCATAATGAAACAAAGGAAGAGATGTAACAAGAAGAACAAAAATGGCTTCTGGCGGTGCCGTGCTGGCAATCTGATAACACGGAGCAGACTTTATTTAGCGATAAGAAGCAGAAAAACATTAAAAATGAAGGGCAGATTAAAAAAAAGAAGGTGTCTTTCTGCAGATGAGGAAGAAACGAAGACATTGTGCTAAGCCTTCCTCCTTGTCCTAATTAGATCATGCTCTGTTACTGTTCTCAGTGTGTTATTTGTCATGATAGCTGCGTATTAAAATTAATTCTATCTCCCGTCACGGTCCTCAGTTGGATAATTAATACGAGAAGATACTGTAAATATGCTTGTTCATCCATTGCAAACCAAACAGGAGATTAATCGAATTACAGTTAAAATAATCAGATCGGAGCCCTGCTTACAGGCCCGTCTTTGTGTGTGTGCCCAACTTTAAATGGCTCTTTGTCTTTAAGAATATAATTGTGAATTGCCAGCATTAGACCGGCAGGTGCCATTGTCAAAATTAGAAGGTCATTTACCTGAATTTCTGGCAACACAGGCACATTAAAGGAAGGTTACATTTACATTTACAGGATTTGATTAGCAGACGCATTTATCCAAAGCGACTTACAAATGAGGTTGACATAATTGATTAAATGCCAGTCTGTGGGACAGTTTAGGAGCAAGTGTGGCAGGACAAGGGGACAAAGTGATCACAAGTGAAGAGCTTAGGACAAAATTCAAGCTAATTATGATGATGATGATGATGATGAATTATTAATAATAATAATAATAATAATAATAATAATAATAATAATATTACTGCAGTGGGCTGGCGCCCTGCCCGGGATTTGTTCCCGCCTTGCACCCTGTGTTGGCTGGGATTGGCTCCAGCAGACCCCCGTGACCCTGTAGTTAGGATATAGCAGGTTGGATAATGGATGGATGGATGAATAATAATAATAATGAGAAGAATAAGAATAAGAATAATTAATTACATGTATATAGCATTTTTCATAGACAGAGGGGAACCACCTCAGCCACCACCAGTGTGTAGACCCACCTGGATGATGTGTCAGCAGACATTAAAACAATCTGGATGTGAGCAGGCCGTTCAGCTCAACAAAATTCGCCAGTCCTATCCACTAAATTCTTCCAAAATAACATCATGTTGAGTTATGAAGATCTCTAAGGTCCTCCTGTCTACCACACTACTTGGTCGCTTATTCCAAGTGTCTATCGTTCTCTGTGTAAAGAACAACATCCTAATGTTTGTGTGAAATTTCCCCTTCACAAGTTTCCAACTGCATTCCCGTGTTCTCATTGAACTCATTTTAAAGTCACCGTCTCGACCCACTGGACTAATTCACTTCATCATTTTGCACACTTCAGTCAGGTCTCCTCTTCATCTCCTTAAGGCTCAGCTCTTTGAATCTTTCCTCATAACTCATCCCCTGTAGCCCTGAATCAGCCTAGTCGCTCTTCTCTGGACATTCTCTTGTGCTGTTATGTCCTTTTTGTAGCCTGGAGACCCAAACTGCACCCAGGACTCCAGATGAGGACTCACTAGTGTGTTATGAAGCCTGAGCAGAACCTCCTGTGACTTGTACTGCACACATCAAGGCGCTATATAACCTGACAGTCTGTGAGCCTTCTTAATGGCTTCTCAACACCTGTCTGGGAGTCGATAGCTTAGAGTCCACTATGACTCTTTAATTAAATATTGTTTATTATGCTGGAGTATGTGAATTTCCCCATTATCTATTATATAGTGCCTATCGCTCTATCTATCTATCTATCTATCTATCTATCTATCTATCTATCTATCTATCTATCTATCTATCTATCTATCTATCTATCTATCTATCTATCTATCTACTGTACTCAAACCTCACATTTTTACTTCCTATGTGTAATTCTTTACATTTACTGATATTAAATTTCATCCCCTGTAGCCCCCATAATCAGCCCAGTCACTCTTCTCTGGACCTTTTCTTGTGCTGCTATACCTGACATTCTGTTAGCCTTCTTAATAGCTTCTGAACACTGTCAGGAAGTCGATAGCTTAGAGTCCACTACGACTCCTAAATCCTTCTCATAAGGTGGACTCTTGATTTTCAGACCCCTCATTGTGTACTCAAACCTCACATTTTTATTTCCTATGTGTAATTCTTTACATTTACTTACATTAACTCTTTTAGGGCAGATGTCGACTTTTGTCAACAGGAGAGGTTGATGGCAATCATCAACGGTAAATGGGAACCAGAGCCACCGTTACGTGTTAGTTTGACTCTCTGTGCTAGAAGGAAAGTTAGCTTTTTGAGTTGTCCGAGATTCCTTTCGCTTGAATGAGTAGTGGAGAGCAAACAATCTAGCGAGACGTTGAAGCAAATGCAAAACAAAGCAAAATACTCCATGGACTACGTTTTGCATATTATCTCTGAATTGGAATCCGATTTGTCAGACTCCGATTTTGAGGTGAGTGATCTGGAGATCAAGATTGAAAACAAAAGTGAGCTACCGGCATCAGCTGATCACGTGTAGCTGACCTGACTACAGCAACGTTTACCTGGGAGGACCGCCACTTGACACAATGTACAAACCAGATAGCACTGCACTGAAACCATGACCTCCATTGCCACCCCTGCCTCGTGAAGACAGCCTGGCAGCCAACCTGCCATGCATTCCTGCCAACCGTTGTGCCACCCGTGAGCGGCTCAAGCCACAAGAGACAGCAAACTCACAGCCACAGCCCACATTAAAAATTGTTGCGATTAGCGTCATTCCCTTCAATAATTATCATCTCTGTTTAATTTGTCTTTAAGGCAAGTAGTTCTCATCCATCCACTCCTATAATTCACTAACACAACTAATTGAAGACAACATCGGAGACATTCATTTGGTCTAAAAGAAAGGTAGAAATGGGTTGTCGTCTGCGTACGAGTGAAAATGAACACATTAAGTTGTAGCGATGAGGAGCCCAGCACACACACGAATCTCCTACTTTTAGGAAAAACAAATTCTATCGGGAACGGAACCAGACAGAACCTTATCCCCAATTTGATCCCCTTAGCTAGAGATGTCCTTCATGTATTTACAAAGGGAAATAACCTCCCCAACAATTAAGTTAATTAAACAAACAGGAATATATATTATAAACAAGTCAAGTCAAGTCAAGTTGGGGAGCATGCACTGGTACAATGCATTGCTGCACCCACTACACGACGAAACAACTCAGGATCCAGGTTGGCAACCACCCAGGCAGACACATGCTCCAGTCCTACAACCGGAAATGACCCTCCATCTGCCGCAGCCTGGTGTTAAGTGGGCCACTCCTTGGCCTTGTCCAGCCACTCGAGTCCCCAACAATGAGGATCTTACGAGCTGATCACCCTCTGGGAAACACGCCACATGGCCGTAGTCCGTAACTGATGCTCCCTCACAATGCAGGTCATGTGCCTCCTTTGGGACTCCATGAGCAACACAAAGTCAAACCAGCGGTACCCAAGGATTTTCCGGAGAGTCACACATGAAGGAGTCCAGTCTTCGTCTCAGGTTACTGGACAGCGTCCATGTCTCACAACCATATAGTAAGACAGGAAGCACCAGGACTCTAAAGACTTGGACCTTCGTCCTTTAGTATAGATATTGGGACCTCCACACACCATTTTCCAGTGACTTCATGACCCAAGCCAAAAAACCAAAATCCAGGCCTTTAATGGCCTCTTGGGCACAGCCATCAGCAGTGTGTCTGTTTGCGGAGAGAGTGTTGACCTTGTTGAGAGGTTTGCTTACCTCAGCAGTGACATTGATGTCTCTGGTGACTCTTCCTGTGAAGTCAAAGAGAGACGGATTGGGAGAGCATGGGGGTCTTATTATAAACAACCAAACAAAAGTTTAAACAACCTTTAACCAATCCTACCCAAATCCAGAACAACTAAACAGATACAATTAATATGCCCACCCCCTTGAACCCTTCAATAATGCACTCCCCAGAAAACGGCGAAACAAAAAAGGGAGAAATAGGACCATTTACAGACAGCACAAAAATATTCACAACACATCCATCCATTATCCAACCCACTATATCCTAACTACAGGGTCACGAGGGTCCGCTGGAGTCAATCTCAGCCAACACAGGGCGCAAGGCAGGAAACAAACCTTGGGCAGGGCGCCAGCCCACAACAGGGCACGTGCATACACACCAAACACAATTTAGGATCGCCAATGCACCTAACCTGCATGTCTTTGGACTGTGGGAGGAAACCCACGCAGACACGGCGAGAACATGCAAACTCCACGCAGGGAGGACCTGGGAAGCAAACCTGGGTCACCTAATTGTGAAGCAGCTGCGCTATCCACTGTGCCACTGTGCCGCCCATATGACCATTCCTGGTTAGCCAGCACTCTCTTTTTTCCGTGCGCCTGAACCGTTCTAGTTACGGAGCCTTAGTTGCTTTACAGATCGCTTCCTTGCTAATCCGCCTTCCCAGCTCCTTCTTCAACAATCGTTCCTCTAAAATGTGCGCCTCCTTCCCTTTTTAAGTCGGTCGGTTCTCCTTCTTACCACATACACCAGTACGTTTAGGCAAGGACCCAAAAGGCGTGGTTTGGCCCCCTGCTCCCCTTAAAGAGATATCCTCCAAGACAATCATTCCCACGGACATCTATTGCAAAGGGAGCAAGCGGCAGGGACAGATAAAAGTGCATAACATACGTAGCAACCGTTACACACATTGACTTATGTAACGGCTGACCCCTTACCCAGACTGGCCGCTACACTACCAAGACTTATTCCTTGGATCACCTGAGGTTTCTTGCTCTAATTACAAGCCGTACTCCTTACAAGTTGTCTTATTTTTCCCAACATAACCAGAAACAGTAAACAGGTATGTAAAATTAAACACTGATATATTGGAAAATAAAAGACAGACAAATATTCAATAATAAATATACAGTACTAGCCAACCCGCGGCGTAGCATACGCCGCATAATCAGGCCGCTTTTTAAATGATTTTTAAGCACAGAGGAAAAAATAAACATTTGAAAAATGCGTAATTTAATAAACCACCAAGAAAAGTAACATTGCAACAATGCACGCTACGAACCAACATACAATTGTCTGTGACTGAAAACCGGAGGAGCTCCGTCGCGCTTTCTCCTTCCAAAGCGAAGGACGGGGTTGAACGGCGCTCGTTCAGTACTCACTGCCCGCTTATGTGCCCGCCCCCAACTGCCTACCTGAGTCGCTTTCGTCTGTGTACAGTCCACACGCACCCGTGAGTCACGTTGACTGGTAATTTTCCAAACACCGCCTCAGTCGGTTTCCACGTTGATTTTTCATTGTTCTTTGCGGTTCCGGCTGCTGTTTTTTTTTATATATAATCCACCAAGTCACCCGACCATGGGGGGCTTTACAAAGGGCAGGGACGTAATCAGTGCGAGCGTATGACCCGTACGTACTGGGAATTCCACGTTCGTGGGGAACAATTGGAAGCCACGGTCTCCATCACGAATGGGGTTCAACGGCTTACCCACGCCGGGTAGACACACGTTGATCCATTCAGTGTAGTGCGCGTGCAGTACCGGACATACAAGTACATCACAGACCTGTTAATGGTCAATCTCACGTGGCTGAAAGCCACTTGTCCCTCTAAGAATTTGGACGCTGACCGCTGTTGGGTCGTGTAACTATTTGGCAGGCGGGAGTCTCGTTCGTTTTCAGAAATAACCAGCCAAATCGCACCACCACCCACAGAATCGCAAAAGAGCTATCAATCTGTCAATCCTGTCCGTGTCCGGGCCGGGTGAGGTTTCCTGTGTTGAGTCAAATGAAGCGAAAGGCTCCACACCTGGTGTTGCCCTTCCGTCAATTCCTTTAAGTTTCAGCTTTGTAACCATACTCCACCCTGAACCCAAAGACTTTGGTTACCCGGTTGGCTGCCCTGTTGCGGGGCCTGTATTGGTGAAGCAGGTGAGAAGGTAATGAAACAGAGGCACAGGGCTTATTGGTTTTTAAAGACTGCTTCCTTCATTGGGTTTTAACCAATGCACGGAACAAACCAACACACAATCGTCCGTGCGGCACTCAGGGTGGAACGGGAGGAAAGGAGAAGGACATCCACTCCGCTCCCTCCGTCATGCTAGTCTGCTGATTTCTCGCTCAGTATACACTGCCTGCTCATGTGCCCACCTCTAACTCGTCACTTGAGTCGTTGTCGTCTTTGTACAGTCCAGATGCACCTGTGACTCACGTAGACTTTTCATTGCTCTGTGCGGTTTTGGCTGCCTTTCTATATATAATCCACCAAGACACCCGACCACGGTGGGAGGGCGGTGTGTACAAAGAGCAGGAGTATCTAAGAAGACGCATGTTTGTCACGGATGCGAATTGCTGTATGTAGAGTGTAAAACAGTTTGATATAGTGCATGCGCTCGTGCGTCGTAACCGAAAACTCGTTTTTTAAAGACTGCTCTATTCATTGTGTTTTAACCTCAGTTGTAAAGGAACGTTTTAAGGATCCCATGGGATACCCCTCGCAAACAGTTTTACACGCCGCATATGGCGATTCACCTCCGTGAGAAACATGCCTCTATTAACAGTCAACGTGGGTCGGAGCTGCATGTGACCTCTACGATAGACGAATATAAATGACGCCGGTTTTTCTGTGTCGTCGCATCCGAGTTGGTGGGCGTGGCTCTGTGAGTTGTCGTTGTATCCAATGGTCTTGGAGTTGGTGGGCGTGGCTCCTTCCTGCGTGCGCCATAGGTGTCTCACTTGTCGGTGTGCTTTCCATGGTTGTCTTGCCTTAGTGAATTATATATATAGATAGATATGTGCACGCAAACCACCACTTATCCCAAAAACACCAGTGACTAATTACTATATATAAGAAAACAAATGTTTACCTTAAACATTCCCTTGCCCTAAACAATAAGCAAAAGCACAGAACGCAAATACAAATACGGATTGGATAAACACAGCAGTTGAACATGGGGTGAAAAATGTGTCCCAAAATAAAGTCCGGCGATACTGAAACTGCATGTGGCAATATTGTGCTTCCTCCCGACAACAAAATGACTTCACCGTAAAAGTCCTGGCAATGGTTGGAATGAATTCGAACCCCGAGGTTTCTTGGCTCTGGCTGTCGTGATGTAGGATCGGTAGTTGAAAAAGCAGGCAGTGGAATAAAGCAATAAATACCAATGATGAGTTTGTAGATGGATGGTTAAATTGTCTCCTTTTCCTCTCTCTCTCTCTCTCTCTCTCCTCACCTTTTGCCTCTCACCTCCCTCTTTCACCTTCGCTCCTCTTTTTCAAATGTAAAAAGTCCCAGATGTACAGTCATATGAAAAAGTTTGGGAACCCCTCTCAGCCTGTATAATAACTGACTCTCCTTTGAACAAAAAGATAACAGTGGTATGTCTTTCATTTCCTAGGAACATTCGAGTACTGCGGTGTTTTCCAAACAAAGATTTTTAGTGACGCAGTATTTAGTTGTATGAAATGAAATCAAATGTGAAAAACTGTCTGTGCACAAATGTGTGTCCCCTTGTCATTGTGCTGATTTGAATGCCTGTCACTGCTCAATGCTGATTACTTGGCTGGATGAGCGCGTTAAGCCTTGAACTTCATATACAGGAGTGTCCAATCATGAGTGGTCAAATGTATTTAAGGTGGTCAATTACAAGTTGTGCTTCCTTCCCTTTGACTCTCCTCTGAAGAGTGACAGACAGCATGGGATCCTCACAGCAACTCTCAAAAGATCTGAAAACAAAGATTGTTGAGTCTCCTGGTTTAGAGGAAGGCTACAAAAAGCCATCTCAGAGGTTTAAATTTTGTATCAGTATACTGCTGCTGGATTATGTGAATTTCCCCTTGGGATTAATAAAGTATCTATCTATCTATCTATCTATCTATCTATCTATCTATCTATCTATCTATCTATCTATCTATCTATCTATCTATCTATCTATCTATCTATCTATTATATAGTGCCTTTTTATCTATCTATCTATCTATCTATCAATCTATCTATCTATCTATCTATCTATCTATCTATCTATCTATCTATCTATCTATCTATCTATCTATCTATCTATCTATCTATCTAAACTGTCAGGTTCAACTATAAGGAATTGAATCACAAAATGGAAGGCCACAGGCACAGTTGCTGTTAAACCAACCCAGCAGGTCTGGCAGGCCAAGAAAAATACAGGAGCGGCATATGCAGAGTCAGGATTGTGAGAATGGTGACAGACAACCACAGATCACCTCAAAGACCTGCAAGAACATTTCACTGCAGATGGTGTATCTGTACATCGTTCTACAATTCAGCACATCTGTATGGCAGGGTGATGAGAAAGAAGTCCTTTCTGATCTCACGTCACAAACAGAGTCGCTTGTTGTATCAAATGCTCATTTAGACAAGTCAGATTCATTAAGAACAAAGTGCTTTGGACTGATGAGACACAAATGGAGTTATTTGGTCAGAACAAAAAGCGCTTTGCGCGGCAGAAGAAGAACACCGCGTTCCAAGAAAAGCACCTGCTACCTCCTGTCAAATGTGGTGGAGGTCCCATCATGCTGTGTGGCTGTGTGGCCAGTTCAGGGACTGGGGACCTTGTTAAAGTCGAGGGTCGGATGAATTCAACCCAATATCAACAAATTCTTCAGGATAATGTTCAAGGATCAGTCACAAAGTTGAAGTTACTTAAGCAGGGGTTGGATATTCCATCAAGACAATGACCCAAAACACAGTTGGAAATCTACAAAGGCATTCATGCAAAGAGAGAAGTCCAATGTTCTGGAATGGCCGTCACAGTCCGCTGACTTGAATATCATCGACAATCTATGGGATGATTTGAAGCAGGCTGTCCATCAAATTGAACTGAACTGGAGAGATTTTGTATGAAGAATGAAGTATGAAGAATTCCATCCAGAATCCAGACACTCATCACAGGCTATAGGAGGACAGCGTCGAGAGGCTCAAAGGAGCAAAAGGAGGCTCAGCTAAGTGTTGATGTCATATCTCTGTTGGGTGATCACATTTATGCACCTGTCTAATTTTGTTATGAAGCATATTGCATATTTTCTGTTAATCCAATAAACTTCATGTCACTGCTGAAATCCTGCTGTGTCCATAAGGCATGTCAGATATTAAAAGGAAGTTCAGCCAATGAGAAATAAAAATCCAAAGAATTAAGAGGGGTCCCCAAACTTTTTCATATGACTGTATCTGGTGTGTAAACAGGTGATTTCAGTCTCGGGGCTGCGGTCTGTCTCCATCATCCTTCCCCTCTGCACTTAAGGGGACAACATTCACTGATGCACATATAATGGACAGTAAACAGGACAATATAAACAAACTGCACTAGAATATACTATTATGTAGCCTGGCTACAATAGATCCCAGTGGAAGTATGTAAAGTCCCCACTAGTCGTAAGGACAAATGCCCACTCATGGGTCTCATCAGACACACTAATTACATCTTTAGTTGTATTAATTGTGTCTTTAATGCCAACAGAGTAATTAGTATTATGTTTCTATCAAACAAGTTAATATTTTCGGACCTCTTGTTTTTATGTATTTTGTTTATTTCAATATAATGAACAAACTGATATCCATCCGTCTTTAAGCGCTTTTTTGTGATGAAGCCCACAGTGAGCCCTAGACCTCCTCAGGTCCAGCTGGCATAGATCAGTAATCCGTCACTCCTACACTCACGTACACCCATGGGAGTTCAACTTGAAGTCACCACACAATCAAAATTCATTTTACAGACTGCAAAGACACCCGGGGGACTCCACATAGACACAGGGACATCGTACAGGCCTCAGCCATGAAGTAATGGTTACGATGCAGCAGCACTACCTACAGCATGTGCCAGGTTTTTTGGCCGTCTGGTAGAGCGCAAGATTCATCGGAGATGCAGTAACAAGCGCCTAAGGCAGATGTGGAGACATTATAAATCACTGATTGATCCTTGAAGACAGCCGTTACTCCGTGGCACAATGGAGGCAGCAGGATACTTCCTAGCAGTGCAGTCGGCTCTGCGCAGATCACTTGTGTCCAGACTGTGCTCCCTTATATTTCTTACAATACAATATAATACAATTTATTTTTGTAGACCCCAAGATCACACAAGGACTGCCACAATGGGCTTTAACAAAAACTGCCCCTGGACAGCCCCCCAGCCTTGACTCTCTAAGAAGACAAGAAAACCTTTGCAAGGAAAGGCAGTTCAAAAAGAGACCCCTTTCCAGGTAGGTTGGGCATGCATTGGGTGTCAAAAAGAAGGGGGTCAATACAACAAAATACACAAAACAGAACAAATCCTCAATACAGTAGATAGATAGATAGATAGATAGATAGATAGATAGATAGATAGATAGATAGATAGATAGATAGATAGATAGATAGATAGATACTTTATTAATCCCAAGGTGAAATTCCCCTACTCCAGCAGCAGCATACTGATAAAGAACAATATTAAATTAAAGAGTGATAATAATGCAGGTATAACAGACAATAACTTTGTATAATGTTAACGTTTACCCCCAATTTTGGAATTGAAGAGTCGCATAGTGTGGGGTCTCCTCAGTGTGTCAGTGGAGCAGGACGGTGACAGCAGTCTGTCGTGAAGCTGCTCCTCTGTCTGGAGATGATCTTGTTCAGTGGATGCAGTGGATTCTCCATGATTGACAGGAGTCTGCTCAGCGCCCGTCGCTCTGCCACGGATGTCAAACTGCCCAGCTCCATGCCTACAATAGAGCCTGCCTTACTCACCAGTTTGTCCAGGCGTGAGGTGTCCCTCTTCTTTATGCTGCCTCCCCAGCACACCACTGCATAGAAGAGGGCGCTCGCCACAACCGTCTGATAGAACATCTGCAGCATCTTATTACAGATGTTGAAGGACGCCAGCCTTCTAATGAAGTATAGTCGGCTCTGTCTTCTCTTACACAGAGCATCAGTATTGGTAGTCCAGTCCAATTTATCATCCAGCTGCACTCCCAGGTATTTATAGGTCTGTACCCTCTGCACAGTCACCTCTGATGATCACGGGGTCCATGAGGGGCCTGGTCCTCCTAAAATCCACCACCAGCTCCTTGGTTTTGCTGGTGTTCAGGTGTAGGTGGTTTGAGTCGCACCATCTAATAAAGTCCTTGATTAGGTTCCTATATTCCTCCTCCTGCCCACTCCTGATGCAGCCCACAATAGCAGTGTCATCAGAGAACTTTTGCACATGGCAGGACTCCGAGTTGTATTGGAAGTCCGATGTATGTTGGCTGAACAGGACCAGAGAAAGTCCAGTCCCCTGTGGTGCTCCTGTGCTGCTGACCACAATGTCAGACCTGCAGTTCCCAAGACGCACATATTGAGGTCTGTCTGTAAGATAGTTCACGATCCATGACACCAGGTATGAATCTACTCCCATCTCAGTCAGCTTGTCCCAAAGGAGCAGAGGTTGAAGGGGCTAGAGAAGTCCAGAAACATAATTCTTACTGCACCACTGCCTCTGTCCAAGTGGGAGAGGGATCGGTGTAACATGTAGATGATGGCATCCTCCGCTCCCACCTTTTCCAGGTATGCGAACTGCAGAGGGTCAAGGCCGTGGCGGACCTGTGGCCTCAGGTGGTGAAGCAGCAGGCGCTCCATGGACTTCTTCATATGTGACGTCAGAGCGACAGGCCAGAAGTCATTCAGCTCACTAGAGCGTGATACTTTTGTGACTGGGGTGATGCAAGTATAAAAAATAAAAAATTTACAACTACAATACACCCCAAAAATTCATGGGGGTTACATTCCTAGAGCACCTGCGAATTGTGAAAAACATGGATATGGTTTTAATAAAAAATGCCTTTTAAATGCCTATTTTTATACTTTAAACCCTAAATACAGTATGTCCCCAAAGCATTTTAATTGCGTTGCAAATTCAGCTTAATACATTACCAAAAAATGACCTTAATGCATTACCTAAAAACAGAATGTAAAGGTAAACCCGTATACTGTACAGTACTGTACTGTTATTTCCCACGCGGTGCTAGAATGTAAAATACTGATGTTACTGCTATACGTACTGTAATTCATGGAAGTGCGTTTTCTTTGGTATGCACTGTTGTTTTCTTTGTTATAAGTAGAGTAAATACATAATTTCATTTAATTAAAATACAGTAAAATGTACAGGAACTCACCAATGATGAATGATATCGATGATGATGATGATAAAGTAGCTGTGCAGTACGATGCAGAGGATTTGAAACTCCTCTGGTGGCGCCTCTTCTTCAGGTGCTTCAGGAGTCATCGTATCTTTGGACGGGTCTTCTTCTGGTGGGGTTTCATGCTGGCTTTTCTTTATAGGTTTCAGGAACATTGTGATGGGAAGTTGCTACATTGTCTCCTGTGGCGAACTACTGGTACAATTTCCGTGCTTGCTCACGAATGTTGTTACCGTCCAAGGGGATGTTCTTCCTGCAGTTGGTGATCCAAGGCAGATTCCATCCTGATTACGGTGTTTATCTTTTTGGCACTATCACAGAAACTTACAGATACGGTACAGTACTCCAGATCGCTGCTTCATTCTTCTTTAAGTAGCATACGGTGCTTTCAGTAATGTCATCGTGGCGCGCTACTGCAGGATAACTTTTTAATTCCTGGAAGCAAATCCAGTAGTTCAACCTTCTCCTGGAGTGTTTTAAACTTCTAAGTGCCAGAAGCGTTAGAAGGTGCAGGGTGATTCGGTGACATCGTGTGCATTTAAGAATAACAAAATGAATACAATAGCAAAATGGAAAACACAGCGGGAGTCGCGTCACAGGGCAGAAATCAATCAGCAGCAAGGAGAAATGAATTACGCTCTCAGATTGGCTACTTTCACCATCCCAAACCGCGTTTCCCTCAGCGGTTGCTTCCTGTTCTCTCTGCAGCACAGTATTGCCACCAGAAAAGCCATAAAAAATTGCGGAGGATATTCGTGCTTTCCACTTACAATTAATAGTTAGGTTCTAAGGAAAAATCGGTGAATGACTGAGTCCACAAACACTGAGCCGCGACTTCGCGGGGGTCTGCTGTATTATGATATCACATTATATGATTTGGATTTGTTTAGAGTCCTGATGACCTCGGCCATCAAACTGCCACCCCCTATTGGCCATTCCAAAGCTGAGTCAGTGCTGGGCCAGCCAATCCGATGAAAGGACCCCTCTACTCGACGATTCCTGCGACCCTCCATCAGAGATGACTTTACCTTAGGCAGGTAAAACAACTTGGCAGGTGGGCCGTGGAACCGAGAAGAGAAACAGAAGAGGTGAGAGTGAGTAACAAATTCTAATTATCATGTTACTTACGTTTTAGTGTTAATGACTAACAACAGAGATGCAGTCTGTACAGTTAATCAGCAGCTCTAGTCAGGGTGTGCTAAACTGAAGTAGTGAGTCTTCAGCCGGGATTTAAAAGCTGGGACCGAAGGGGCATCTCTTATAGTAGCAGGCAGACCAGTCCACAGCTTAGGGGTCCTGTAACTAAAAGTTTGACCTCCCCCTTTAATTTTATTAATCCTTGGAATCATAAGCAGACCGGCATCTTGACATCTTAATGTGTACTCTAGTTTGTAAGTCATGATAAGTTCAGACAAGTAAGCCAGAACTCGGCCATTTAAGACTTTATATGTTAAAAGGAGGGTCTTTGAAACCTGCCCTAAACTTAACCGGGAGCCAGTGTAAGGATTTAAGAACTGGAGTTACTGTATGTGTTCGTATTTTCTTGTTCTTGTAATTATTCTTGTGTCCTGCGGTGGGTTGGCACCCTGCCCAGGATTGGTTCCTGCCTTGTGCCCTGTGTTGGCTGGGATTGGCTCCAGCAGACCTCCGTGACCCTGTGTTCGGATTCAGCGGGTTAGAAAATGGATGGATGGATGGATGGATGTAATTATTCTTGCAGCAGCATTTTGGATTAACTGGAGACTGAATAAAGAACAGTTTGAATATCCACTGAACACCGCATTGCAGTAGTCAATCCTACTAGAGATAAATGCAGGAATTAATATGTTTATTTCTTCTGAGGAACTTTCACTAAGAAGACTATTACACAGTGTGGAATTGCAGACCTCAGTACCTATGAGGTCAGTCGTGTAACACCCAAACAACACGAAACACCCTCAACGTCAGTCATGAAACGTCCCTGCACATTACGCTTTGGTTAACGGTAGGGCCCATTGCATTATGGTTAAGATTAGGCTTGTGGATGGGTTATCTGACTCAAAGGGGGTTTCTGTGCTGATGTTGTGGGCATTACCTGACCTACAATGGGTATAGAAAAGAATCCCCCCCCCTTTGAAATAGTCTAATTTTTTAAATAATAATTAATTAAGCTAATATTTAACAACTATATAAAGATCCAACAAGTTAAAGAAAATTACAGGACTCAATTGGATTATGATACCAACCCCAGAAGAAATGGTACATCACTGTTGAATATGCCAAACAGGACATCCCAGAAGCGGACCAATCAAAGTTGCAGGTCCAGTGAGAGGCAGACTTGGCATGCAAAGAGGGTGGCTATAAGTCACAGGGGGTGGCACTCCCCAGAAAAGGGTATAAAAAGGGAGGCTTAGGAACCACGCAACTGTGTGTGTGGATGTGCGACCGGAAGTAATTAAAAGTATGGCACAAGTGAAAGGTGATCCATGTGGCATGTCATGCTGGGATGACTTCAGTGTACAGAACAGCTGTAGTGTAATGACGCCAGAGTGACACCTGGATGGCTCCTATTTGTATAATTACAGCAGCGAGACATTATTAACAGCATTATGGAAAGAATTATTAAGGATGAGACTGAGCAGCACACAATGTAAGAACAGGAGCATGGGCTCACATGAAGGAGGTCGTGTTTTACTAACATGCTGGAATTCTGTGGGGAAGCAACAAAAGGATATGACCAGAGTGGATTAGATGATATGATTTATATGGACTTTCAGAAAGCATTTGATAAGGTGCCACGTGAGAGGTTGGTATCAAACTAAAAGAAGTGGCAGTTCAGAGTGTGGTGGGGGCAGAATTGGCTCAGACACAGGAAGCAGAGGGTGATGGTGCAAGGAACCTCATCAGAACTGGGTGATGGTTCCAGCGGTGGTGACCAGCAGGGGGCAGTGCTGGGGCCACAGCTATTTTTAATATATATACTGTAAATGATTTGGATAAGAATATAAGTAACAATATGGTTAGGTTTGCTGATGATACCAAGATAGGTGGATCAACAGATAATCTGAAATCCGCTGAATCATCACAGAGGGAATTGGACAGCAGACAGTCTTCTGCAGATTTGTGGCAAATGAAATTTAATGTATTGCACACAGAGTAGGAGGTAAAAATAATAGATTTGAATACACAATGGGGTCTGAAATTAAAAGTACACCAGGACTGAGGAGTTGTAGAGGACTTGTCACTATCAACGTTTCCAAGACTCTGAAGGGACACTCTTGGATACGGGTTCACAAATACACATTGTAATAAGATCACCAGAGACGGTCAGAGTGTTGGGGCACTCAAGTTCCATCTTGGGGAGTAACAGTGTGACCTCCTCCCTACCTCCCTGTGTCTGTTTTTGCTTTTTCCATTCAAATATTTTTAATTTTCAGATCTCAACTATGTGCAAATTTTGAGTAGTTGAATTGATAATTGAAAAACTGTGTGCATGGCTGTCCTCTGCAACCATTTGATTGAACTAAGTGGATCCAACAAAAGGACGGGTGCTTTATTTGCTGCTTTTGTAAACTTCCTTTGTTTTTATGAAGACCATTTGCCTTGTTTACAAGGACAGTCTCAGCATGCCTAACACATAAAGAACATATTTGTATTCTGAAGTCTGGCTGCAGTACTTTCACTGAGCTCTCATTTATCTTTGTGTCATTCACTTTCTAGAATTCTGCCCTGTACCTCCCAATGAAACCGCAGACATTAAATTGAGTCGACACACAAAGCCTTTCTTATCTCCTCGTGCAAATGATTTTGTGTGGATACCTTCAGACGCTTTAATACCTCATAGAATATGATTTCATGTACATTTATAATTTTCCAACATGCTGGTTTACAAATCTATCTATCTATCTATCTATCTATCTATCTATCTATCTATCTATCTATCTATCTATCTATTTATCTATCTATCTATCTATCTATCTATCTATCTATCTATCTATCTATCTATCTATCTATCTATCTATTATATAGTGCCTTTCACATATCTATCTATCTATCTATCTATCTATCTATCTATCTATCTATCTATCTATCTATCTATCTATCTATCTATTATATAGTGCCTTTCACATATCTATCTATCTATCTATCTATCTATCTATCTATCTATCTATCTATCTATTATATAGTGCCTTTCACCTATCTATCTATCTATCTATCTATCTATCTATCTATCTATCTATCTATCTATCTATCTACAGGGAGTGAAGAATTATTAGGCAAGTTGTATTTTTGAGGATTCATTTTAATATGGAACAAACACAGTGCTATCAGTCAATCCAAAATGTTACAGTTTTTCTCGATTGGTTTGGCTCATTTCTTGAAACCGAGATGACATTCTCAAAATAACATGGACAGATCTCCAAACCACCTTGCAAATGTTCACAACAGAATGGCATTTCTCATTGATTTCATCAAATTGCAAATGCCTTAGTACATGTCTCAAGTGTCTCAGTGCATCTTTGCAAATGGTTAAGTACAAGTAGCCTGCAGTTAGCACAATAAGCCCACATTTAGCACATTTTCCAAATAAATAGATCTTGCTGATCTAAACTGATTAGTTGATTCTCAGTCTAATGGTTGTTCTCTCCAAAACATGTCAGCATGATTTCATCGTGTAAGTCATCATATGCACAATAGTCTGTTCAATTGTCAAAATTAGTCAAGAACATAATACCATGAACACCATATATGAATTTCTTGGAACATTTGATAAATTCATGACAGTAATTGACAATCAGGTGAAATTAGAACTTGACCAACGAAGGAGGAGTTTCCCACATCTCAGATGACCAACCAAACAGTTTGTTTAGTTACCTGACAGGTGCTGTCTATTGTTGTGAATGCTGCCAAACGTGTATATATAGAGCTTGGCTAGGGCCAGTACCATTTGAACATGGAGGTACCTCACCAAGTAAATCAAGAAGGGCAACCTCCTGCTCGAGGAAGAAGAAGAGGAGGAGGAGGAGGAGGAAGAGGAAGAAGAAGAAGAGGCGGAGGAGGAGGAGTGAGGATGCGTGGTGGTGGAATAGGGGGAAGAGGCCGAGGAGCACGAAGACACCATGCTGTCCCGGATGAGATTCGGGCCACAATTGTAGACCATGTGGTTAACCATCGCCTGACAATGGCAGAGGCTGGGCCGAGTGCAGCCTAATGTGCCTCGCTCTACTGTCTCCTCCATCATCCAAACCTTTCGCAGGGAAAACAGGTATGTACTCAGTCAATGATGGAGTCATTACAGTATACAGTACTGTGCATACTGTAAAGCAAGACATGTATAAACTCTTCATTCCGTGTGTGTGTGTGTAGGCCTACAGTACTGTAATATATTACCTCAATGTGATGTTGCAATATGATGTTACAGTACAGTAACTCATTCTGTAACAAATACGCATACATTACAATTGTCATACAGTGTTGTCCTTTGACTTCTACGTCTAGGATTGGACGACAACCTCACATGGGTGGCAGAAGAAAACTTCTCAATGAACAACAAGAACAAGAGATCTGTAACATGGTGATTGCAAATAATGCTCTCACTTTGAGACAGATCCGTGATGCAATCCTTCAAGACAATGCCATATTCCAAAATGTCAACTCTATCAGCATCTCCACAATAGACCGGGTATTGAAGAAGCATCAGATGACCATGAAGCAGATTTACAGGGTACCATTTGAGAGGAATTCTGACAGAGTGAAAGAGCTGCGGTACCAGTATGTGCATGTAAGTCAGTTATTGGTTGTCTATTATAGTAACATTACAGTAAGCAGTGGTTCCCAATTTGTTTGGTTTTCAGTATCCTCTTTACCTTTAGAATCCAGCTTTATCTGACTACAGCATTTTGCCTAAAACTGCAACAGTGTTTCTCCCTCTTTGTGTCAAATACTCCCTGCAGTGCCTCTGCATAGGCCTGTACCCCAGGTTTGGAACCACTGGAGTAGTGGCCAGTAGCAGGCTATATTGAACTTGTGGAGGAGAACATAGAACAATCCCATGTAATTTTCTATTTCTGTTGTGTATGACTCCTCTATATGACTGATTTGATTTTTTTTACTCTATTGTAGAGAATAATGGCATTGGAAGGGAATGAAACATCTCACATCCTTGTATTTGTCGATGAGGCTGGTTTCAACCTGGCCAAGGGCCGCAGACGTGGCGTAACATCATTGGTCAGCGGGCCACGGTGGATGTCCCAGGCCAGCGAGGGGCAATTTAACAATGTGTGCTGCCATATCTGAGAATGGTGTGGCCACACACATCCCCAGTTTAGGCCCATATAACACTCAAAGCTCCTCATTTTCTTGGACCGTCTTTATACACATCTGGTCCCAGAAAATGAGAGAGGTCTCGAAGGGCCTCACCTACCACACTATGTGATCGTGTGGGACAATGTAAATTTCCACCGTGGGCGCTCATCAGGGCCTGGTTCACCACCCATCCAAGGATGCTCATGGAGCTACTACCACCATACTCTCCTTTCCTTAATCCCATTGAGGAATTTTTTTCCGCTTGGAGGTGGAAAGTCTATGAACATCAGGCTCAAGACCAGAGATCCCTGCTCCATGCAATGGATGCTGCATGTGAGGACATTACAGGGGATCAGTGTAGGGGATGGTTGAGACATTGCGCCGTTTCTTCCTCGCTGCATCGCAAGGGAAAATATCCGCTGATGTGGATGAGAATCTATGGCCAAACAGAGAGCAGCGTGGATGGCCAGGAGGATGAGGATGGTGGCCAGGAGAGGGACGGTGACGACAACAACCAGTGAAAGTTACCTTAGTTGTGAAACTTTATTTACTGTAAGCCCTACTGTAGGCTAGATATAATTTTTCTTGTTTTTTGTTTGTGTTTATATTTCGTACATGTACAGAATACTGTATACATTTTATGTACTCTAATGTATGGAAGTTACTTTATGTGTGTCAATAAAAATGATTACAATTTCCTTGGAAGTAGGAGTGCAGTGTGTCTGATGTCAAACTTTGGAGGCTGCTCTTACTGTAAAATCCTTTTTTCAGTTTTATACATAATTGTATTCTGTTGGCTAGACCTCTGCCATAGTGACAAAACATCTAGGCATTTTGACTTGCAGTGCTTACACGATGCCAAAGGGACGATGCATTTTGGGGGCACTAACTATTTAAATGGGAAAGGAATTTAGTTTTGACACATGGGTAAACTATTTTGGGAGAGATACGAGCTTTTGCAGGTGATCCATGGTGTTGTGCTAAACCATCCAGGTTATTTTGGAAAAACGCACTAAGTGAATGCAAATGAGCCAACGCAATTGAGAAAGATCTTTGACATTTTGATGGTACTGACTCTTTATATGGGAAAGGAATCTATTTTGAAGCATGTATGAACAGTTTTTGGAAAGATATGACCTTTTGCTAGTGAGCTGTAATGTTGCGCAGAACTGTAAGACTGTTTGGCCAAATGATCTTATAGTTTTAAGAATGTAATTTCTGTTTCAAGAAATGAGCCAAACCAATCGAGAAAAACTGTAATAAACCTGAAACCTGAATGTTTCACAACGGAAATGTGAGTGTGAACATCATCAGGGAATACATATGTGCGCACAATTATTAGGCAACTATTAGTGTGCAGATTTATTATGCAACTAAAGGAAAAATGAAAATGTTCCCATCTCACTTGTTTCTTTTCATCTGTTATAGTGAGAATAATAAACAAACACCTCAAAATTTACAAATAAACATCTCTGACATTTAAAAAAAATAAATCAATCAATCAATGACCAATATAGCCACCCTTCTTTCCAATAACAGTCAAAAGCCTTTCCATTCATGGAGTCTGTCAGTTTCTTGATCTGTTGACGATCAGCTTTTTGTGGAGCAGTGACTACAGCCTCCCAGACACTCTTCAGAGAGGTGTATTGTTTTTCTCCCCCGTAAATCTAGCGTTTAAGAAGTGCCCACAAGTTCTCGATAGGGTTTAGGTCAGATGAGGAAGGGGGGCCATGTCATTATTCCTTCATCTTTAAGGCCTTTACTGGCTGGCCACGCAGTGGAGAACTTCGATGCAAGTGATGGAGCATTGGCCTGCATAAAAATCATGGTCTTTTTCCTGTATCACTGTTTGAAGAAAGTGTCTTCAAAAAACTGGCAGTAGGTTTGGGAGTTGATTTTGAGTTCATCTTCAATGCAAAAAGGTCCAACTAGCTCATCTTTAAAAATACCAGCTCATACCAGTACCCCACCTCCACGTTGGAGTGGAGCTCTGTGCCCATTACTGATCCACAGGTCCATCCATCTGGTCCATCAAGAGTCACTCTCATCTCATCGGTCCATAAAACCTTTGAAAAAAATCTGTCTTCAGATATTTCTTGGCCCAGTTTTGACGTTTCAACTTATGTTTCTTGTTCAGTGGTGGTTGGGTTTCAGCCCTCCTTACCTTGGCCATGTCTTTGAGCACTGAACACCTTGTACTTCTGGGCACTCCAGGTAGGTTGCAGCTCTGGAATATGAAAGTACTGGAGGATAATGGGTTCCTGGTAGCTTCACGCTTGATTCTTCTCAAATCTTTGGCAGCTAATTTGCGTCTTTTGTTCTCAACACGTTTCTTGCGACCCTGTTGACTATTTGCAACAAAATGTTTGATGGTTCTGTGATCACACACCAATATCTTAGCAATTCCAAAAGTGCTGCATCCCTCTGAAAGACTTTTTACAATTTTTGACTTTTCAGAGTCAGTTAAATCTCTTTTTTGGCCCATTTTGCCTGAGGAAAACTAGCTGCCTAATAATTCTGCACACCTTGATAAAGGGTGTTGATCTCCTTAGGCCACACCCTCCCTCATTACACAAATACACATCACCTGACGTGCTTAAAACCAATAAGCATTCAAGTTAATACAGCTTGGAGTTGGAATATACGCATTAAAAATGATGATATGGTCAAAATACTCACTTGCCTAATAATTGTGCACACAGTGTATTATATAGTGCCTTTCACCTATCTATCTATCTATCTATCTATCTATCTATCTATCTATCTATCTATCTATCTATTGTCACAAAAGTGAAACATAGACAGATAAAGGTTTGGGGCAGCCACCCGTGTAATCTGGTATCCTGACTACAAAAGTTGTTTTTGTCAAAATAACCAGCACTGAAGTGCATACAACGGAGTCCAAAACAAGACTGAGGAAAAAGGGAAAAGGGGCAGGTTTTTAAAGGGGAAGACAGGAAGTGAGGTCATAAGGATCGAGCACGTGGTCTTCAACCATTGGATCACAGCCGGACGTGACATCAGAGGGGCCGGAGCTGGTGTGGTCGACCTCCATTGGCTCGGTCTCGGAAGTGATGTCAGGAGAGCCAGGTGGAATGGTCTACAGGGTTAGGGTCTATTATATAGTGCCTTTCATTCTATCTATCTATCTATCTATCTATCTATCTATCTATCTATCTATCTATCTATCTATCTATCTATCTATCTATCTAGTATATAGTGCCTTTCACATCTATCTATGTATCTGTTTATCTGTTATATAGTGTCTTTCACATCTAATGTTGAGAAATAACAAGAATTGCACAACAGAAAAGAGTTGGAGACTGTCCCCGTATAATGGTCAAATAATATAAAGAAAGGAAAAATACTTTAAACAGCAATTGACAATGGAAATTACAAGCATGGCGTTTTTATACTGGAAAAAATGGCTGGTGGAAATGATGTGGCAGCAGATGAAGTCGTAACAGATAGATGGATGTGACGTCATCTTCAGGAGGCCGGACATAATGCCATGGAGATGTAGCCAGAAGTGACATCATCATTTGGAGTAGGATGATGAAATGATGTTTTGCGACCATCTTGGGAAACCCAGAAGTGTGAGAGGTGGGTTATTTTTTCTTCTTTTGGTCAGATGAAACAGAGAGAGAGGTGTTAGTACCAAAAATCAACCCCTTTTCTTGCGATGTTTCACTCAAGCACGTGTGTGGCACTGTCCATCTGAAAGTAAAAAGGCTGAAACGTTTTTACAAATCAGCAGGACCAGATAATATTTATCCTTGAGTTTTTAAGGAGGTGATTGAGTGCAGATATAAACCCTTGATGCATATGTTTAGTAAGTCACTGCACCCTGTGGAAATTCTGAAGGACTGGAAGTAACAAATATTACCTCGATATATAAAAATGATGAATGGGCAGATGCAAGTAACTATAGGCCACTAAGCTTAAAGTGCACCAAAGAAAAAGGAAGGAATAATTAAGGAGAAGATTGAGTAACACCTGGCAAGAACAAGAGTTTTACTGAACAGTCAGCATGGGGTCAGACGAGGGAGGTCGTGTTTTACTAACAGGCTGGAATTCTATGATGAGGCAATGAAAGGATACGACCAGAGTGGAGCAGAAGAGATTATGGATGTGGACTTTCAGAAAGCATCTGATGAGGTGCCACATGAGAGGTTGGGCATCAAACTAAAAGAAGTGGCAGTTCAGGGTGATGTTTGTAGATGGGGGCAGAATTGGCTCAGACACAGGAAGCAGAGGGTGATAGTGTGAGGAACCTCATCAGAACTGGCCGATGTTAAGAGTGGTGACCTGCAGGGGGCAGTGCAGGGGCCGCTGCTATCTATATATCGAAAATTCTTTTCGCATTTGAAACGGAAATTACGTATGACCACGCGAGACGGAAATTACATATGACCGCAGAACATATTATAATACAGGAACTAATCACTTCATTTGTGGACACCATTTTTATATCGTCTTTATGAATTGTTATTATTTGTGTGAGAGTTATTTTACTGATATTAAAAAGAAGTAAACACAAACACGATCTATCCCATAGAAGTGCCTCGCATCGCCCTCTCTCAGCCCTCCAGAGCTGAGCCGTCCGCCGCCAGACTCGTTCTGACAGAGGAGTTTTATTTATTTGTCCAAATGACTGTTGTGGAAACTGACACATTATAAGTTTTTTTAATTGGCAGTACTTGATAGTAGAAGAGATGAAAAAAACAGCTTTGCGTCTTTCTACTTTTTAACTGCGCCGAGCTGTAAACAATATGAAGATGAGACCGCCTTCAGCGGCGAGGGGTTGTAAGAGCAAAGTGAATGCTGAAAGGCGCAGAATGTCGAGCTGCTCCACCGGGTCGAGAGCTTCGTAATTCTGGGCGCCGTCCTCTCTTCTTGCCCTGTTTGTGACACTTTGATTCCCCATCGGCTCATGGTAGAGTGGAAATCTTTGCGAATGAGTGTAATCGGCGCCATCGAAGCAAAACTCTCTTTGTAAATTGTGCTGCACGACTACTTACTGTCCCTAAAGGTGAGTTCAGGTCACTAAAACCCTGCAACATTCAAGGTTGCTTTTGTGATGAATTCTTTTAAGACGATGGAGGGTTTCCATCTAAGAAGATTTACCGACCTCTTCATGTTAAGTTTTGAACTTGGGAATTGTTTGGACCTTGTGGCCCGTTAAGCACGGAAGGGCAGCGTCCACATTTCTCAGAATAATTTTTCTCTTAAATCACAGGCACGTAGTGCAAGGTTGTCAGGCAGAAATTTGCAGGATTGCATAGAAAATGTAATTTCTATACCACAGCGGTCGTGTAGCGCCTTTCACAAGGGATCTCCTACCGAGAGATGATCCAAATACATTTAGCGCTACTTACCTGTGGTTTTATAGCGCCTTTAAAATGTACTTTACCCGAAAGCACTCCAGTACTGCTCAATGCATCTTTACTTCTTACATGTTAATGTTTTACTATTTAATAATTTATATACATTTTATTTTTTTCCTTTGCACTTAGTGAGTGAAGCCACTGGGTAATCAGCTAGTTTTTAATAAATATAAATAATTTAGATAGGAATATAAGTAACAAGCTGGTTACGTTTGCAGATGATACCAAGATAGGTGGATTAGCAGATAATTTGGAATCCGTTATATCATCACAGAAGGACTTGGACAGCAGACAGGCTTGGGCAGATTTGTGGCAAATGAAATTTAATGTCAGTAAATGTAAAGAATTACATGTAGGAAGTAAAAATGTTAGGTTTGAATACACAATGGGCGGTTGGAAAATTGAAAGTCCACCTTACAAAAAGGATTTAGGAGTCATAGTGGACTCTAATGCTATCAACTTTCAGACAGTGTTCAGAAGCCATTAAGAAGGCTAACAGACTGTCTGGTTATATAGCGCCTTGATGTGTGTAGTACAAGTCACAGGAGGTTCTGCTCAGGCTTTATAACACACTGGTGAGGCCTCATCTGGAGTTCTGTGTGCAGTTTTGGTCTCCATAAAGACATAGCAGCACTAGAGAAGGTCCAGAGAAGAGAGACGAGGCTGATTCAGGGCTACAGAGGTTGACATTTAATTGTCAGCAAATGTAAAGAATTACACATTGGAAGTAAAAATGTGAGGTCTAAATACACAATGGGAGGTCTGAAAATCGAGAGTCCACCTTATGTGAAGGATTTAGGAGTCATAGTGGACTCTTCACTGTCAACTGCCAGTGTTCAGAAGCCATTAAGAAGACTAACAGACTGTCAGGTTATATAGCGCCTTGATGTGTGGAGTACAAGTCACAGGAGGTTCAGCTCAAGCTTTATAACACACTGGTGAGTCCTCATCTGGAGTCCTGGGTGCAGTTTGGGTCTCCATAAAGACATAGCAGCGCTAGAGAAGGTCCAGAGAAGAGCAACGAGGCTGATTCAGGGCTACAGAGGTTGACATTTAATGTCAGCAAATGTAAAGAATTACATATTGGAAGTACAAATGTAAGGTCTAAATACACAATGGGAGGTCTGAAAATCGAGAGTCCACCTTATCTTGACCCCTCGGCTCTTGAAAATTTTAGACCCATCTCTAACTTGCCCTTCTTAAGTAAAGTTCTAGAGAAGGCAGTCATTATGCAGTTAAATGACCACCTAAATAAACATGCTATTCTTGATTAATTTCAGTCGGGTTTAGAACAAATCACAGCACAGAAACTGCACTCGTTAAAGTAGTAAATGACTTGCGGGTGAATGCAGACAGAGGCCATTTATCTGTTCTCATCCTCTTAGATCTGAGTGCTGCATTTGACACCATTGATCACAACATTCTTAGAAATCGCCTTAGTCAATGGGTGGGCCTCTGGCAGGGTCTTAAATTGGTTTGAATCCTACCTGACAGGGAGAAAATATTTTGTTAGTTGTGGGAATTACAACTCGAAGACACATGATATCCAATATGGTGTTCCAAAAGGCTCTATCCTGGTCCGCTGCTCTTCTCAATCTACATGCTTCCGTTAGGTCAGATTATCTCAGGGCACAACGTGAGCTACCAGAGCTATGCTGATGACACACAGCTGTACTTATCAATAGCACCTGATGACCCCGATTCTATTGATTCACTAACACAATGTCTGACTAGTATCTCAGAATGGATGAATAGTAATTTTCTCAAGTTAAATAAAGAGAAAACTGAAATTTTAGTGATCAGCAATAATGGATACAATGAGGCTATTAGAAATAAACTGGATACATTAGGATTAAAAGTCAAGACGGAGGTAAAAAGCTTAGGGGTGATTGTTGACTGTAATCTGAATTTTAAATCGATATTAATCAGATCATTAGGACAGCATTTTTTCACTTAAGAAACATAAGTAAAGTTAGACCTCTTTTATCACTGAAAGATGCTGAGAAATTAGTTCACTCCTCTCAGGACTACCCAAAAAAGATATAAATCGTTTGCAACTAGTGCAGAATGCAGCTGCTAGAATCCTAACTAGGAAAAGAAAATCAGAACACATCACACCAGTCTTAGCGTCACTACACTGGTTACCTGTGTCATTCAGAATTGACTTTAAAATTCTGCTTATGGTTTATAAAGCCTTAAATAATCTCGCCCCATCTTATATATCAGAATGTCTGACATGTTATATTCCAAATCATAACCTCAGATCCTCAAATGAGTGTCTCCTTAGAATTCCAAGAACAAAACTTAAAAGAAGTGGTGAGGCGGCCTTCTGCTGTTATGCACCTAAAATCTGGAATAGCCTGCCAATAGGAATTCGCCAGGCTGATACAGTAGAGCAGTTTAAAACACTGCTGAAAACACATTACTGTAACATGGCCTTTTTATAACTTCATTTTAATCGTAATTTAACTTAATCCTGATACTCTGTATGTTCAATTCATCATAACAACTATTCATGGTGGCTCTAAAATCGGTACTGACCCCTACTCTCTTTTCTGTTTCTTTTTCCGGTTTCTTTGTGGTGGTGGCCTGCGCCACCTCCACCTACTCAAAGCTTCATGATGCTCCAACAATGATGGACGGATTAAAAGGAAGAAGTCTACGTGACCATCATCATCATCAAGCCCTTCCGTGAGAATCCTAAATCCAAAGAGGACTGTTTCATTTATGTTAGGTAGAATGCCCTGAGGGGACTGGGCGGTATCATGGTCTGGAATCCCTACAGATTTTATTTTTTCTCCAGCCGTCTGGAGTTTTTGTTTTTCTGTCCCCTGGCCATTGAACCTTACTCTTATTCGATGTTAATGTTGATTTATTTTTTATAATTATGTCTTTCATTTTTCTATTCTTTAATATGTAAAGCACTTTGAGGTACTGTTTGTTTGAAAATGTGCTATATAAATAAATGTTGTTGTTGTTGTTATGAGAAGGATTTAGGAGTCATAGTGGACTCTAAGCTATCAACTTCCCGACAGTGTTCAGAAGCCATTAAGAAGGCTAACAGAATGTCAGGTTATATAGCGCCTTGATGTGTGGAGTACAAGTCACAGGAGGTTCTGCTCAAGCTTTATAACACACTGGTGAGGCCTCATCTGGAGTCCTGAGTGCAGTTTGGGTCTCCATAAAGACATAGCAGCACTAGAGAAGGTCCAGAGAAGAGCGATGAGGCTGATTCAGGGGCTACAGGGGATGAGTTATGAGGAAACATTAAAAGAGCTGAGTCTTAAGGAGATGAAGAGGAGACCTGAGTGAAGTGTTTAAAATGATGAAGTGAATGAGTCCAGTGGATCAAGACGGTGACTTTAAAATGAGTTAATCAAGAACACGGGGACACAGCTGGAAACTATTTAAGGGTAAATTTTGCACCAACAATTATATGTTTTTCTTCACACAAAGAACCACAGACATATGGATTAAATGACCTAGTAGGGTGGTGGACAGCAGGACTTTATTGCCCTTCAAAACTCAACTTGATGTTATTTTGGAAACATTAAGCAGACAGTACTGGCGAGCTTTGTTTGGCTGAATGGCCCGTTCTCATGAAAAGTTCTGTAGTGTTCTCATGTGGCACTTGTTGGCATACAGAATATTTAATATTAGAGAGTAACCAAAGGCTCATGGGGCTCCATTGTTAGCAGATTTTAAGTATGATACATTATTATTGAGCTTTTCTGGATGCACTTGAAACAAAAATGATATTTTGGAGTCTGTCCATATGCCAAAAACACAAAAACCTTAGACTGGCAGCTCCCAGCCAGCCTGATCTGAATGAATACAGATGATTCTGCCCTTCTATCACAGTCTGTGCCGTGTTATGAATGGCACTTTTCTTTGATTTTCGTTTTTGTTTGATTCCATGAAGCATTTTAATATCTTAATATCTTAATATCCACCTTACAGCAGGGCAGATCGCTAAGATAAGAAGAAGAAAACATGAAATGATTTAATGGTGCTGCACACAGTGGCATAGCGGGTCCGCGGCTCTAAACAGATGGCCATTTTAAAAAATACTCACGTATAAGTTGGGTCTTGAAACCTGAACAATTGATCATAAAATCAGACCCAGACTTATACGCCCGTGCAAAAATACACTTCATTTTTTTTTTTTACATCTTCTTGCCTCCTCCAATCTCGCATCAGTTTCTCAGACACGTCGAATTTTGTTGCAGCAGTGCCGTTACCAGTTTCTTTTGCCACGTCAACGACTTTTAATTTAAAACAGCTTCATATTTTCTTCTGATCGAGGGCTCCATCGTAGATAAGGGATGCTCTTACGATAAAGGTGTATGAGGGTGTGAGATACAAAAAAACACAAAACAGTGCAAAGGTCACTTTGGAATATTTTGGGTATTACCGTGTGGTCACGTAGGCACAATACATAGAAAACAAAAAGACCGTGTGCTCCGTGGTTACTCTCTTAGGTGGCGTTACCATAGCATAATCTCTTGGACCAATAGCATGAGTCTTAATGATTCTACTCATATGGCCGACATTATAAAATACCGGAAATTATATGTTAAAATCAAGCCCTGACTTATCCACAGGAGAACTTAAATGCGAGTATATACGTAAATCGCCGCTTAAGGAGAGGCCGTGGTAGTGTGGCGGGAGCGGTTTGCAGGCGTGGGTGTTTCCGCACTGAAGTGCACAGGTGTGGGATCGCTCGTGTCCATAATTGATGCTAACCGCCACACTTGTGTCACGTCCCCGTTATAAGAGGAAGAAGCGCGAGTGTGGAGGGGAGAAGGAAAGAACGGACAAAAGAAGGAACAGAGAACGGAGGTTAGTGGAGAGAAGAGGAAGAGAAGAGCGAGTGAGGCTGGGAGGAGAGGAGAGCCCCTCAGGAGGTGGTGGCAGTAGGAATCGGTCACTCCAGCTGAGCGTGTCCCAGAAGGTGGTTGGCTCGCCATGGAAGTGAGCCCCTGGCCATTGGGGAACCGGCGAGAGCTATACGGGGAGCCAGGGGATGGAAGTCAACCGGACAGAAGTAAGGCCAGCTGCACCGGCTGAGAGAGCGACTCCCTTGTTGCAGGGCCCATATGGGAGAAGCAGGGGAGCCGCCAGTTAGGATGAAGAAGGCAATGGGTTTTCAAAATAAAGGACAGCTTCCAGTCTGTTGTTTTTAACCTCATTTTAAAGGATCGATTATTGGATTTTTTCACCTTCACTTTGATCACCGTGTTTGTTTATGGATATTTTTCGAAGCACTACGCTATTTATTTGGGCACTGACTTGTTTTTGGTTTGCTATTCTTAATAAAAGCACTCAGACACTTTTTACACCATTCCCCTTCCTCCCAGTGTGATTTGTCCTCATTGCACAGCTCATCCGGTACATTAGGGACGGTGTTGGGTTCAAGAGGCTCCCAGAAGAGAGGTAGGAGCATGGAGCAGGAAACACAACGTCTCACACACACACACACACACACACATAAACGACATAAAAACGAGTTTTGACTAAACCTTCAGTCAGGAATCTTTAATTTAATCGAGAATACAAAGTTGATCTCGACCGCAGATGACAATGACGTCAGGCGAGGAGGTACGGTCGACTCGGGTGAAGGTTTTTCATGTCTTGTTTTTTAGACTGAATGCTTCAGCTGTCGGTCATCAGGTGGTGTCGACCAATCACAGAGTGCGTAACGGGACGGACGAAGTGGCCCTCTGAACATAGAATGCAGATAAGATAACCCCTGTAGTGATTCATCTGCTCGCTGAATCGCAGGCCCCTTCGACTCGCACATCCTGAAGTGCTCTTGGGATGATTAATGGCAGTCATTTCTAGACATCAAGGCTGCTTTATTATTTTTTTGTGCAAAGGCACATTGATTGAGCACGATGTTTGCCTAATTGAGTTTTTGAGCCGGGCCTGATAATGATGGACTGTCTTTGTTATGCGGTGTAAAGGGATGCACTTAAGTGTTTGTAAAAACCTATCAGATCTGCTGTAACCCAGGAGGGAGCTGCCTTCTTACAGAAATGTTAGCCTGATTGTGGCAACGCAGATTTAATTAACATTGAATTAGAGCCCAGCGTTATATTGATTAAAGACTCCAAGTCTGCCTCCTTGTTTCCTGTTGAAGCAAACGTTTGCCTCTTATTTGAATTCCAAGTTTAACCCTATTGAGTGAAAGCAGGTTGTGACGACGCCGGTCCCCTGCAGAGTCCCTCTTCCAACGTGGGAATCTGTGGAACCAACACCTTCGATAGTTATGGCCGAGATGAACTGACATGAGGACAACTCACTGATGATGGAAAAAGTGCTCAAGTGACTTTATTAAACTCAAAGTCAAAACACAAATAAAACCTACAAAAATGGCAATGGTGCAGTGCAACAACAACAACATTTATTTCTATAGCACATTTTCATACAAATTATACACGATGAAGAAAGAGAAAAAAGACTAAATAAATAAAAATTAGAATAAGGGAACATAGAAAAAAAGTAAGGTCCGATGGTCAGGGAGGACTGAAAAACTACAGATGGCTGGAGAAAAAAATAAAATCTGCCACGAGACCACCCAGCCCCCTCTAGGCATTCTACCCAACATAAATGACCACAATCAGTACTCATTGTATTTAAGGTTCTCATGGAAGAACTTGATGATGATGGTCATGTGTACTTCTGGCCTTTAATCCATCAATGAAGGGACATCACGGTGCTTTGGTCAGGTGGTGGTGGCGCAGGTCGCCACCACAGAAAACCGGAAAAAGAACAGAAGAGGGGTTAGTACGGCTTATGGAGCCACCAGGAATAATAATGATAAGTAATTGAATATGCAGAGCATCAGGATTAAACTAAGATGAAGCTATGAGAAAGCCATGTTAAAGTAATGAGTTGTTAGCAATGTTTTAAAGGGCTCCACCGTACCAGCCTGGTGAATTTCTATCGGGCAACTATTCCAGATTTTAGGTGCATAACAGCAGAAGGCCGCCTGCCCGCCTCACCACTTCTTTTAAGTTTAGCTCTCGGAATTCTAAGCAGACACTCATTTGAAGATCTAAGGTTACGATTTGTAATATAAGATGTCAGACACTCCAGTATATAAGATGGAGCAGATTATTGAAGGCTTTGTGAACCATCAGCAGGATTTTAAAATCAATTCTAAATGGCACCGGTAACCAGTGTAGTGACGCTCAGACTGGTGTGATGTGCTCGGATTTCCTAGTTAAGATTTTAGCAGCTCCATTCTGCACTCCATTGTAATCGATTGATGTCTTTTTTGGGTGGTCCTGAGAGGAGTGCGTTACAGTAATCTAGACGACTGAAAACAAAAGCGTGAACTCATTTCTCAGCATCTTGTAATAACTTTTGTTGTATTTCTTAAGTGAAAAAATGCTGTGCTAGTGATCTGATTAATATGTGATTTAAAATTCACGTCACAGTCAACAGTTACCTCTAAATTCTTTTCCTCCGTCTTGACTTTTAATCTGAATGCATCAAGTTTATTTCTAATAACCTCATTATCTATACTAATAAAAGGTAAAGCCCTCACTCACTGACTGACTGACTGACTCATCACTAATTCTCCAACTTCTCGTGTAGGTAGAAGGCTGAAATTTGGCAGGCTCATTCCTTACAGCTTCCTTACAAAAGTTGGGCAGGTTTCATTTCAAAATTCTACGCGTAATGATCATAACTGGAATCTATTTTTCTCCATATACTGTAATGGAGTTGAGCTGGATGGCCGTGGGGGGAGTTTCGTGTGACATCATCACACCTCCCACGTAATCACGTGAACTGACTGTCAACGCAGTACGTAGAAAACCAGGAAGACCTCAAAAAAGCGCTGAAGAAAACATGCATTATATAATTGAGAAGGCAGCGAAACAATAAGAAGCAAGTGAGTGACACATACAAGCATATTCATGAGTGCTGCTACCTCGGAAAGAAAGCACACGGTGTAAACCTAAAGTTTAAATTAAGTTCATTGACAGGCTGCTGCTGGCGTTTGTCATGCCCACAGCTAATGCGGGATACAACTTTAATGAGAGGACACAGGATATAAACGAGAGTTTTGATCACTTTGTAACTAAGTTAAAATTGCAGGTGAAAGGCTGTGCTTACGCAAATTCCAAGAGACTGTGTTTGTGGGTGGATTGACAGTTAAGACGGGTGGGGGAGTCACATCATCATCTCCCCTCCCATTCACCTCATTTCGCTCTGAGCTGCGCACCACGGCTAACGCGGTCTTGCGGAAGCGACTTCGTCACGCTGCCACCAAATACTCACAGAAAAATCCACAAGTTAATACACACGCTGTCTCTAGAGTTTCTCCACACTCAATGTATTCCTCGCGTCCCCTTTATACCCTCTGATCTTCCATTTCAATTCAGATGCCTCCAATTTCCAGTAAGGCTCTGCTGCGCGATGACAAGTAATAAGTCTCAGGGACAGACCCTACAAAACGATGCCATTGATTTGAGGCAAGATTGTTTTCTCCTGGACAACTATACGTTGCATTCTCAAGAGTGAGCTCGCACAGCTTCGTCATATTACAACCGGAGTGCAGCCAGAAACTTTTAAGTGCCGGGTCTTAGCTAACATTAAATAAAGCCGTGGACATCGCAACATCACACAAGAGAGCAGCTCACGTGAACTAACTGAACGCAGTACGAGTGATCACTTCCATGCTTAAAACCTGTTCAAAAAACACATTACACAATTGACAAGGTGATGGCTTTATATGGCGTTCATTTATAAAACAGTGGAGAGGCCGTGTGAAGGCAACTACACAAAAAAACAGCAGAGCGCCTTACATGAGCAGGCAGTCAGCTAAAGAAGGCAATCAATAAATATCTATATAATCGTAATAAACGAAGCAAAAATAACGCATAAAGCCGCTGGATTAAATAAAGGAAATGGGTACCTGAACAGTAAAGTAAGTCTCGAATAGCTACACAATAACTATAAGAATCGTAATAAACGAACAATAAAACAGTACAAAACCGCGAAGCAAGGAGAAACGATGGCCTTATATGGCGTTCATTTATAAAGCAGCAGAGAAGCTGTGTGAAGGCAGCTACACAAAAAAACAGCAGAGCGCCACACTCTGAATGTACTCCTAGCATCACCGTTATACCATCTGATCTCCCATTTCAATTGAAATGCCTCAAATTCCCAGTAAGGCTCTGCTTCGCGATGACAATTAATAAGTCTCAGGGACAGACACTACAAAAGGTTGCCATTGATTTCAGGCAACATTGCTTTCCTTCTGGACAAAACTATACGTTGCATTCTCAAAAGTAATATATATATATATATATATATATATATATATATATATATATATATATATATATATATATACTGCTCAAAAGAATTAAAGGAACACTTTTAATCAGACTATAGCATAAAATCAATGAAACTTATGGGATATTAATCTGGTCAGTTAAGTAGCAGAGGAGGTTGTTAATCAGTTTCAGCTGCTGTGGTGTTAATGAAATTAACAACAGATGCACTAGAGGGGCAACAATGAGATGACCCCCAAAACAGGAATGAAGGGTTTAACAGGTGGAGGCCACTGACATTTTTCCCTCCTCATCTTTTCTGACTGTTTCTTCACTAGTTTTGCATTTGGCTACAGTCAGTGTCACTACTGGTAGCATGAGGCCATACCTGGACCCTACAGAGGTGGCACAGGTAGTCCAACTTCTCCAGGATGGCACATCAATACGTGTCATTGCCAGAAGGTTTGCTGTGTCTCCCCTGCACAGTCTCAAGGGCATGGAGGAGATTCTAGGAGACAAGCAGTTACCTAGGAGAGCTGGAGAGGGCCATAGAAGGTCCATAACCCATCAGCAGGACCAGTATCTGCTCCTTTGGGCAAGGAGGAACAGGATGAGCACTGCCAGAGCCCTACAAAATGACCTCCAGCAGGCCACTGGTGTGAATGTCTCCGACCAAACAACCAGAAAGACTTCATGAGGGTGACCCAAAGGCCCCATGTCCTCTAATGGGCCCTGAGCTCACTGCCCAGCAGCATGCAGCTCGATTGGCATTCGCCATAGAATACCAGAATTGGCAGATGCACCACTGGTGCCCTGTGCTTTTTACAGATGAGAGCAGGTTCACCCTGAGCACGTGACAGAAGTGAAAGGGTCTGGAGAAGCCATGGAGAACATTATGCTGCCTGTAACATCATTCAGCATGAGCAGTTTGGTGGTGGGTTAATGATTGTCTGGGGAGGCATATCCATGGAGGGTCACACAGACCACTACAGGCTTGACAAAGGCACCTTGGCTGCCTTTAGGTATCAGGATGAAATCTTTGGACCCATTGTCAGACCCTATGCTGGTACAGTGGCTCCTGGTGCACGATAATTCCTGGCCTCGTGTGGTGAGAGTATGCAGGCAGTTCCTGGAGGATGAAGGAATTGATACCATTGACTGGCCACCACACTTTCCTGACCTAAATCCAATAGAACACCTCTGGGACATTATGTTTTGGTCCATCCAATGCCACCAGGTTGCACCTCAGACTGTCCAGGAGCTCAGTGATGCCCTGGTCCAGATCTGGGAGGAGATCCCCCACAACACCATCTGTCATCTCATTAGAAGCATGCACCGATGTTGTCAGGCATGTATACAAGAACACAGGGGCCATACAAAGTGCTGCGCATAATTTGAGTTGCTGCAATTACATTTTGGCAAAATGGACCAGCCTGCCACATCATTTCTTCACTCTGATTTTTGGGGCGTCTTTGAATTCAGGGCTCTGTAGGTTGATCATTTTCATTTCCATCAAACGATGTGGCATCCTTTCATTCCTAACACATTACCCAGTCTATATCAGTATAGATATCCAGGAGGATTTCTTTTTCCCATTGAGATCTGATGTGTTTTCAAAGTATTCCTTTAATTTTTTTGAGCAGTGTATACACACACACCCCGATCTACATACTGTCAAATAAACGAACCGCACACCCTGGCGCTGACGTCTGAGGTTCGATTCCCGAGAGGGGCTGCAGTGAGTGTGTACTGCCTGATGAGCCCAGAATTAGGGTAAAACACGTGGCGCGTACTGTTTGCATTATTTGACAATAAAACTATTTCAATATATTCAATATATATATATATCAGCGCTTCCCGATTCATTTTACCCCCGCACCCCCTTGGTTTGAGAAGAAGTATGAAAAAATATGAGATTAACACAGAAAAACAGATCACCAATTGAAGCTTTATGAATAATGGATACTTTATTCGCCATCAATAGTTGTTTTGGTAGAGCCATACTCAGTGTAATCCTCCTTCCATTTTATAATTAGCCATGATTAAATGAACGGTAAAAAAGTAAGAGCGAAGCGAGGGTGACATATCCAGTCAGGCAGGCGACAGCTGAATAGCTCGAATTTGGATATAAGTAGGTTCTATTTAGTCGCCAGAAATATCTTTGGTAGGAATGACCAACAGACCCCTACCTCACAAAGGTCCCCCCTATTTACATATATCCAACCCATCCCATCTTAGGCCTCACACTATAACGTAGATGGGCTCAGACGGAGACAGGGTTCACATACAGAGACAAAGACAAACCAGCAAATACATTTGTGTGGCAGTGCCAAAAGTCCATTTAAATTAAATTCAAATGAAGTTAATTAGCTGCAAAAACAGGCCACTAATTAAGAAAAGGGTCAGAATGAAAACCTGCAGCCATTGGGGTCGTCCAGGACCCAAGTTTGAGAACCCTGACCTAAGTATTAAAGTACCTCCTAAGAAGATGCCCACTGAGGGCAACTGACTCTGCCATCTTCAGGTCATTGATCTATACTTTCGAGAAGGGCTCATCCCATTTGATTGTAGGACCACCGGAGAAGAACGGAGCTCTACCCTAGACTGAGCATTCAGATGAGCACCGAAACTATCAAAACAACAATTTATTTCTTTAGGCCACAAAATCAGAGAAGGAATGCCTCAATGGGCTTTAACGGGCCCTGTTTATTCACAGCCCCCCAGCCTTGACTCCTCTAGGAAGACAAGAAAAAGTCCAAAAAACTGGACCAAATCTTGGGAATGGCAATTCAGAAAGAGAGACCCTTTCCAGGTAGTTAGGGTGACCAATGGGTGTCAAAAAATGGGGTAAATACAACACACAAAACAGAACACAAGTGTTCTTCTTCACAGAGCTAACTGGCCAATCAATCAATCAATCAATCAATCAATAGCTGTCCTTGTGCTAAAGTAGATGCTGGACCTGGGTCATAGATCAAGAGGCTTTAATTAAAATGTTTCCTAAGTATGTTAAAGACAAATTCTAACAGTGTAATCAATATATAATCAAATAGAGAAAATCATGTTTATCTGGCGCAGTGGGTAGCGCTGCTGCCTCGCAGTTAGGAGACCCGGGTTCGCCTCCCGGCTCCTCCCTGTGTGGAGTTTGCATGTTCTCCCCGTGTCTGCGTGGGTTTCCTCCCACAGTCCAAAGACATGCAGGGTAGGTGCATTGGCAATTCTAAATTGGCCCTGGGGTTTGTGGGCTGGCGCCCTGCCCAGGGTTTGTTTCCTCCCTTGTGCCCTGTGTCCCAGGCGACTGGGCAGTCTAATGGTCTGGAATCCCTACAGATTTTATTTTTTTCTCCAGCCGTCTGGAGTTTTTTTTTTTGTTTTTTCTGTCCACCCTGGCCATTGGACTTACTCTTATTCTATGTTAATTAATGTTGAATTATTTGTCTTTTATTTTTCTATTCTTCATTATGTAAAGCACTTTGAGCTACTTTTTGTATGAAAATGTGCTATAGAAATAAATGTTGTTGTTGTTGTTGTTGGCTGGGATTGGCTCCAGCAGACCCCCGTGACCCTGTACTTAGGATATAGCGGGTTGGATAATGGATGGATGGATGGATGTTTATCTGCAAAAGTCAACTGCCACAATCCCACCCTTTGGTTCTCCTCTCAATAACTTTAAGCAGATGATTCAGGTACAGCAGGTCCATATTGTCATGAAGCAGTTCAAGTGACAGGGCAACAATAACCAAAATCAGCAGGGGGAGCAGACGAGTTTATCAAGATTTTGATGGCAGGCGGCTTAAAGACTTGCATGATACATTTTAAAATATGATGGCATAATAGAATCCATCCATCCATTATCCAACCCGCTATATCCTAACACAGGCCACAGGGGGCTGCTGGAGCCAATCCCAGCCAACACAGTGCGTAAGGCAGGAAACAAAACCCAGGGCATGGCGCACACACACACCAAGCACAAACTAAGGACAATTTAGAATCGCCAATTCACCTCACCTGTATGTCTTTGGACTGTGGGAAGAAACGCATACAGACACGGGGAGAACATGCAAACCCCACACAGGGAGGACCCGGGTTAAACGAACCCAGGTGTCCTTACTGCGTGGCAGCTGTGCCACCGTGCCACCCCACAATAGAATGATGAAGACAAAAATTATTAGAGCAACAAATGCTGCTTTTAACCAGGCTGGCCAAGAAGAAAATCCTTAAATCTGTCAGTATTCAGTATTAACTCTTTCAGGGCTGATGTCAACTTTTATCGAAATTCAGAGGTAGAGGACTGTAAAAAGCGACAAAACTCACCCTTATGTTTATAGCTCAACTCTCTTTGCTAGAAGGAAGGTTAAGTAGCTTTTGCTGATTTTTCCTCGATTCCCTTCCCATGTATGAGTAGCGAAGAGCAAACAGCCTTTAATATGGCACTGACATCTAGCAAGAGACTAAAGCGAATGGGCAAATTAAAATACTCCATGGACGTTTCACGTGTTAACGCTGACTTGTCGGACGTGGAATTGGATGCAAGTGATCTGGAGATGGATATTGAAAATGAAAGTGAGGTACCAGCATCGACTGATCACTCCCCAGCTGGTCGTGGTGCTGAACAAGTTTATGCAGCTGATACGCCTACAGCAGCGTTCGCCCGGGAGGACCACCATTCATGATGACAAGAGGTACAAACCATATTGCGTCACACTGTGCCTTCCACCATCACCCACCTGCCAGAGATTCAGAACATGCGCCAACAGCAGCCCCAGCATGAAGAATCTTATATGCCGGGTCAGGTATACTGTAAGAAGTTTCTAGAATGCAAGAGCAACATTTCTGTCCAGTCGCCTTGCAGGTGCTTCCCTGGGTGGTCGAAAGTATATCCAGGGCCATTTGATTTTGCAGAGTCACAGTTCTTGTAGCAAAAGCCTTAGTTGAAAGTTCTTTAAGGTCCTCAAGAGGTGAGATTCGCCACCATTTGTAGGGTATTAGCCAGTTTATTTTATGCTTACTCTGGTTGCTGGCCCATCACTGATTCGGCGATTTTGACTATAAAAGTGATCACTTGGAAAAGGCGTTTGACCGTGTCCCTTGGGGAATCCTGAGGGGGGTGCTCCGGAAGTATGGGGTGTTCGGTCCCTGTACAACCGGTGTCAGAGCTTGGTCAGCATTGCGGGCATTAAGTCGAGCCCGTTTCCAGTGAGAGTTGGACTCTGCCAGTGCTGCCCTTTGTCACCGATTCTGTTCATAACTTTATAACTTTTATGGACAGAATTTCTAGGAACAGCAGGATGTTGAGGGGGTCCGGTTTGGTGGACTCAGGATTGGGTCACTGCTTTTTGCAGATGATGCTGTCCTGTTTGCTTCATCAGGCCGTGATCTTCAGCTCTCTCTGAATCGGTTCGTAGCTGAGTGTGAAGCGGCTGGGATGGGAATCAGCACCTCCAAATCCGAGACCATGGTCCTCAAAAGGTTGGAGTGCCCTCTCAGGGTTGGGGGCGAGATCCTGCCCCAAGTGGAGGAGTTCAAGTATCTCGGGGTCTTGTTCACAAGGGAAGGAAAGAATGGAGAATGCTGCGGCGTCCACAGTGATGAGGGCTCTGCATCGGTCTGTCGTGGTGAAAAAGGAGATGAGCCCATAGGCAAGTTAACACCTTGGCAGTAGAGCAAAGGCATCAAATACCACATGACGATACTGGGAAGAGAAACAGACCAGAAGAGGGCTAGTAACAGCTTATCAATATCATATTACTAATGTGTATGCAAAAATGACTAACAAACAGAGATGCAGTATGCACAGCTAATCAGGAGCACTAGGCAGGGTATGGCTGACTAAAGTCACGAGTCTTCAACCAAGATTTAAAATCTGAGAGCGAACGGGCAACTCTTATGGTATCAGGCAGACCATTCCACAGTTTCGGGGGCTTGTAGCTAAAATGTCAGCCTCCCACTGTCATTTAATTCATTCATGGAATCATAAGCAGGCCGGCTTCTTGTACTCTTAATGTGAGCTCAGATTTATAATTCTTGAAGCAGACCGAATTGTTTGTGTGAGTATTTATTTATTTATTTATTTACATATCTACCTACTTAGTATTTATTTTTAAGAACTTCTCCTATCTATCCAGTGTAACGCATCTGCACCCAATGGTTGATGCGGGAAAGATTTTAAAACTGACTTCTCAGTTGGCCATGTGTTCACTCTATCTATCTATCTATCTATCTATCTATCTATCTATCTTTCAATCTATCTATCTATCTGTGATTATATAATGCCTTTTATATCTATCTATCTATCTATCTATCTATCTATCTATCTATCTATCTATCTATCTATCTATCTATCTATTATATAGTGCCTTTCATATCTATCTATCTATCTATCTATCTATCTATCTATCTATCTATCTATCTATCTATCAATCATATAGTGCCTTTCCATTATCTATCTATCTATCTATCTATCTATCTATCTATCTATCTATCTATCTATCTATCTATCTATCATATAGTGCCTTTCTATCTATCTATCTATCTATCTATCTATCTATCTATCTATCTATCTATCTATCTATCTATCTATCTATCTATCTATCTATTCTTTGCACTTGTGTCATACCTCACACAGCCACATTACCTTTATTTAATTTTGTTGCCTCCATTAAGTCTTGATGGTTTTTGCAGTGAAACGAGGTGTTAATTGTTTTCATTTGTTAATGCCTTTCATAGTTTGATTGATTTTGCACGACCTGTTTTAGTGTGTGTCGGTGCGAGGCTCACACATGCTAAGGTTAATTGACGACAGCAGTGGTGCTGAATAAAAGTGAGCGGGGTTAGTGCAGAAGGAGGATGTTTTGTATTTGGATTAGCGAGACAGCAATCATCGATATTAGAGGAGGTCATGTTTGCTTGCATCCATCTTGCTGGTTGCACTCTGGAGAATACTATGGTAGGTCGAGTGATGGTTTTGCAAGTTGGATGTGCTCTTGTCCCCTGAAGAGTGAAGAGCAGGTGAGAGAAGGAAAGGCCATCAGAACTGATTGAAGAAGGAAGTTTCTGATGCAGCAGCATCCATGAGAGGGCAAGGCAGCTAAGATGATACGTTTTGTGTCTCATAGTGGCACGGGATATGGCAGGTCGTGTCAGGGGGAACTCCTATTGTCCTGATGAGTATGAAGAAAATGGAGGCACAAAATTGTTATTTCATATTAACTGGATTTGTATTATGTTTGAAAATGCTGACTTTGATTGGTTTTACTAGCACAGATTTTATGGATTACGTCATAGACATGTGCATGAGAGGCAACAAGAAGGACCAATAGAAGGTAATTCCACGACAGGCCAGGGGTGTCAGGGTACAGTAACCTTTTCTCTTTTATCCCTACAGACCAAACATGGGAAATTCTGCCTGGAACCTCTGACATCACTTTCGGTTCTGGGCCCGATGACATCACTTCTCCTGCCTTGCCTTAAAATACAGCCGGCTTCCTTCTGTGAATCAGTTCTGTTGTGGACTCAAGCTGTACAATACTGTACCTTCAATTTGCACTTGTTGCTTTCTTTATTCAAATATACGGGTGGCTGCCCCAAACCTTTTTGACATGTCATGGCATTTCATTCCACAATTATTTATTTTTATGTGATCTATTTATGGATTTAGAATATGCATTGTTTCCAACCTCATTAGCTCTTTAACTCTCAATGTTTGTAAAAATCTCTGTTATTCTTTTAAATAAATAGTCTCGCCTGTTTCCTCCTTTCCTACATGACTATCGAGGCCCTCAGACAAAGGAAGGTGATCATGGCTGCAGGTCCAGGGTGTGACAGTTTTTGAATATATGCTGAATGAGCCCAAGTTAAAACCAAGATGCTCAGAGTCAGAGTCATTTTTGAATGGAGTCTAATTACAAAGTAAAACTGTTCAGGCGCCAAAACTTACAAAGACAATTTCGCTTTTACATGACGTCTACTGTGGGGCAGCACACAGACCGACAGCTCGTTACCCCTGTGCCATTAGATAGGTATTCATTTTTTTTAATTTTATTTTAAAATGGGCCAGTAAACGCCACACTCTCAATATAAATTGGCAGGGAAACAAATCATCGGGCCTTCAGCTGAGGCTGCATTATCCCTTGCTGGCTTCAGAGTATTAAGAAATGAAGGGCAGGTATGAAAGAAAAATGACATCCCGAGGGGATCCAAAGAGTAAATGTCATAATGCTTAGTGAGACTTTACAAATCATAAAATAAAAGGACAATAACAGCATAACATTCTCAAATCAATTTAATTCAACTCAGGGTGACTGGGGACATCAGGCGATTCTGGGAGCACTGGGCCCAAAGCAGGGAGCGAAACTGGGCAGGTGGCTGGCACTTAACTGATCTATCTATCTATCTATCTATCTATCTATCTATCTATCTATCTATCTATCTATCTATCTATCTATCTGTTATATAGTGCCTTTCATATCTATCTATCTATCTATCTATCTATCTATCTATCTATCTATCTATCTATCTATCTATTATATAGTGCCTTTCATATCTATCTATCTATCTATCTATCTATCTATCTATCTATCTATCAAGGCTGGAAAGCTGAATTTCTGTTATTCTAGTAGTTACTCTGTTAGACATATTCAGCATTAATGTCTACAGATAGCATCTATTGGAATATAGTTTGTACTGTAAGTACTCAAAAATGCACTACATGCAATACAAAACACATTCCAATAGATGGTGCACTAGAAAAGTTTCTGCTGAATATGTCCAACAAATAGTAACTGCTGGAAGAACAGAAAGTTTTATAGATAGATAGATAGATCTGAAAGGCACTATATAATAGATAGATACATCCATTTTCTAACCCGCTGAATCCGAATACAGGGTCACGGGGGTCTGCTGGAGCCAATCCCAGCCAACACAGGGCAGGAACCAATCCCGGGCAGGGTGCCAACCCACCACAGGACACACACTAGGGTCAATTTAGAATCGCCAATCCACCTAACCTGCATGTCTTCGGATTGTGGGAGGAAACCGGAGCGCCCGGAGGAAACCCACGCAGACACGGGAGAACATGCAACTCCACGCAGGGAGGACCCGGGAAGCGAACCCAGGTCTCCTAACTGCGAGGCAGCAGTGCTACCACTGTGCCACCGTGCCACCCAGATAGATAGATACTTTATTAATTACAAGGGTAAATTCACATAATCCAGCAGCAGTATACTGATACAAAGAAACAATATTAAATTAAATAGTAATAAAAATGAAAAGAATTAAAATAAAATTAATGTTACCATTTACTCCCCTGGGTGGAATTGAAGAGTCACATAGTGTGAGGGAGGAACGATCTCCTCAGTCTGTCAGTGGAGCTACTCCTCTGTCTGGAGATGACACTGTTAAGTGGATGCAGTGGATTCTTCATGATTGACAGGAGTTTGCTTAATGCCCGTCGCTCTGCCACAGATGTTAAACTGTCCAACTTTAATCCTACAATAGAGCCTGCCTTCTTAACAAGTTTGTCCAGGCGTGAGGCGCCTTTCATCTTTATGCTGCCACCCCAGCACACCACCGCGTAGAAGAGGGCACTCGCCACAACTGTCTGGTAGAACATCTGCAGCATCTTACTGCAGATGTTGAAGGATGCCAACCTTCTCAGAAAGTATAGTCTGCTCTGACCTTTCTTACATAGAGCATCAGTATTGGCAGTCCAGTCCAATTTGTCATCCAGCTGCACTCCCAGATATTTAAGGTCTGCACCCTCTGCACACAGTCACCTCTGATGATCACAGGGTCCATGAGGGGCCTGGGCCTCCTAAAATCCACCACCAGCTCCTTGGTCTTGCTGGTGTTAAGGTGTAAGTGGTTTGAGTCGCACCATTTAACAAAGTCTTTGATTAACTTTCTGTACTCCTCCTCCTGCCCACACCTGATGCAGCCCACAATAGCAGTGTCATCAGCTTAACTTTTGCACGTGGCAGGACTCGAGTCATATTGGAAGTCTGATGTATATAGATTGAACAGGACCTGAGAAAGTCCAGTCCCAATGCGGCGCCCTGTATTGCTGAACACAATGTCAGACCTGCAGTTCCCAAGATGCATATATTGAGGTCTGTCTGTAAGATAGTCCACAATCCATGCCACCAGGTGTGAATCTACTCCCATCTCAGTCAGCTTGTCTCTAAGGAGCAGAGGTTGGATGGTGTTGAAGGCGCTAGAGAAGTCCAAAACATAATTCTTACAGCACCACTGCCTCTGTCCAGGTGGGAGAGGGATCGTGTAGCATATAGATGATGGCATCCTCCGCTCCCACCTTCTCCTGGTATGCGAACTGCAGAGGGTCGAGGGCGTGGCGGACCTGTGGCCTCAGGTGGTGAAGCAGCAGCCGCTCCATGGTCTTCATCAGATGTGACGTCAGAGCAACAGGCCGGAAGTCATTCAGCTCACTAGGACGTGATACCTTTGGGACAGGAGTGATACAAGATGTTTTCCAAAGCCTGGGACTCTCCCCTGTTCCAGGCTCAGGTTGAAGATGTGCTGTAGAGGACTTCCCAGTTCCAACGCACAGGCCTTCAGCAATCGTGGCGATACACCATCTGGACCCGCTGCTTTGCTGGCACAAAGTCTTTTCAGCTCTCTGCTCACCTGGGCTGCTGTAATTGTGGGTGGGGATGTCTCACCTATGCTGGTATCAGCAGAAGGATGGTTGGAGGATGCAGTACTCGAGGTGAGAGTGGGTTACTGTGATCAAACCTATTAAAGAAGTTGTTCATTTGGTTTGCTCTCTCCACGCCTGTCTCGATGGCGGCACCCGCTCGAGCTGCAGCCAGTGATAATCTTCATCCCATCCCACACTTCCTTCATGCTGTTGTTCTGCAACTTCTGCTCCAGCTTTCTCCTGTACTGCTCTTCACGCCCTGAGCTGGACTCGAGTTCCTTCTGCACGCACTTGAGCTCATGCTGATCACCACCTTTAAAAGCCCTTTTCTTCTGGTTCAAAAGGCCCTTGATGTCACTTGTAATCCATGGCTTGTTGTTAGCATAGCAGCATACTGTTCTTACTGGAACTACAATGTCCATACAGAAGTTGATGTAATCAGTTGTGCATTCAACAGCCTCTTCAATGTTCTCACTATGTGACCCTGCATATATCCCAGTCTGTAGTTCCAAAGCAGTCTCTCAGAGCCTGCTCTGCCTCAGGGGACCACTTCCTGAATGAGCGTGTGGTTGTAGGTAGCGCCCTCACTCTTGGTTTGTATTGAGGCTGAAGCAGAACCAGGTTATGATCTGCTTTCCCAAGCGCAGGCAGTGGGGTGGCGCTGTATGCGTCTTTAACGCTTGCATATAGTAGGTCAATAGTCCTGTTTCCCGAGTGTTACAATCCACATACTGGGAGAAGGCAGGTAATGTTTTGTCCAGCGTCACATGGTTAAAGTCTCCAGCGATTAGCACAAGTGCCTCAGGGTGCTGCGCTTGTAACTTAGCAACTGCGGAATGGATGATGTCACCGCCATCTCCGTTTCGCTTGAGGGGGATGTAAACAATAACAGCAATCACGTGTCCAAACTCTCTGGGCAAGTAATAGGGCGCAGACTTACGGCCAACAGTTCGATGTCCCTGCAGCAAGTGGAGATTTTAACGTTTACATGTCCTGAGTTGCACCATCTTGTATTGACATAGAGAGAGAGTCCTCCTCCTTTCTTCTTTCCACAGGTACTTGCTCTCTGTCCGCTCTAACTGTGCTAAACCCGGGTAGCTCCACGTTAGCATCTGGGATGGTAGACGTTAGCCATGTTTCACTAAAACACAGCAAGCTGCATTCTCTGTAGGTTCTGACATTTTTCACCAGCACAGCCAGTTCGTCGATCTTATTTGGTAGTGAGTTTACATTTCCCAGGATCACAGAAGGCACCGACGGTTTATAACGCCATTTTCTCTCAAGTTGTCTCGATTTAATCTTATCTTTTATCTTTGCACCGCTCGCTGCCCGATATCGCCTTCTTACCTCGTCAGGTAAATAAGGAACCACACCGCCATGAGCATTTCTTCTCAGTGCTTTAAGCTGACTACTTGAATAGGCGATTCTCGGAGTGTAAAATCCATGTCAAATAGTAAAATAGTAAAAAGTGTCCAGGGAGCAATTCCACATAAAAGAAAGTGGTAGAAGTGATCAGTGAAATAGAGAAAAAAGGTAAAAAGATAAAAAGATAGTCATATACGGAGCTGCTGGAAAGGCTGCCACTCAGATGCGGCGCCGGAAATGAAAAAAAAAAAAAAACTCCTTTTCTATGTGCTCATAAAAGGATGAGCATCTGTGTGTGTGTGTCTTGTGCTATTTGTTGGACGTACTCAGCGGTAACATTTCCAGTGCACCCTCTATTGGAATGTGTTTTGTATTGCATGTATTATTAAAATGCGTTGCATTTTTCATTCCAACAGGTGGCACATCACAAACATTATCCCTTCTTTTACAAATCCCAATACCAAATGGCATTTAACAGAGACGTAGCAACAAGATGGACCACAGATACACTTTTTCATTTATTAAGGTGGATCACATGATTTCTCACCATTCGCAGTTACTTTTTGTTGGACGTCTTCAGCATTAATATTGGCAGTGCACCTTCTATTGGAATGTAGTTTGTATTGCATATAGTTTTTGAATTCATTGCATTTTTCATTCCAACAGGTGGTGCATCACAAACGTAAGCCCTTCTTATGCAAATGCCATACCAAAGGGCATTTAACAGAGGCCTAGCAAATGGGCTGATATACAGACACAAATACTTGTCTTCTTTTCAAGGTGGACCGTCGTCTAGTTGTAATGAAAGTCTGTGTCTCTACAGTTGCAGTAATTAGCTTGAATGGTTAAAACGTCCCTTAGAAATAACTGGAGGAACAAAGTTTTCTCCTCCTGCACTTGACTTCACTGTCGCTATGTCATTATTCTGCATAATCATAAATCTTAGTTAATTCTGATCAATACAAGTCTGTTGGGTTGTAAGCAATAATTCATCATTCTTATTAAATCCGCTCCATAATTATGATACATGACCTATTAGCAAAAATATATTGCAAACTACTCTTGTTTCTGAGATGACATTGTAATGGTGGGTGTAATCAGATTCTGATACCCTAAACGCCTTTATAAAGAACAACTGACAGCCCCCTGTATGAACTCATTAACAATGATAAACATTTTTGTGCAAATTGGTCGTTTTTCACTTTTGACGTACAGGCTGAGACCTGACTGAACCACAAAGACGACCCAAGCAGCTCACGGAAAGATTTAGAGCGCCTAATGGATTTTTTTTTTTTTTCTCGCTGTTGTTAAAGACACCCTGGCTGGGGTCTAATCCCCCCTTCATGATATTTTTTTCATTTATGTGGTATTTGATTATTTGCTGCATTCCTTGTGTTTGATTTAAGTACCTTGCGTCTTGTGAGTGGCTCCCCAAAAGGCGGGGCCACCTGTCCATCACTGCCAGGGAACGCCCTCAGCCCCATAAAGTTAAGGGTTTCCCACCACAGTTCCTGGTGGTCCACCTGAATGTGCGGAGGAGTTGGGGAGTTTTCTTGTGTCTTTAGCTTGTCACTCGACGTTTTGACCTTCCACTTTGCTTTTTGACCGTCGTCTTCCTTACTGCATTTGGACTTGATTTGAATGAGATTTGCTTACTACTTCAGGCAATTCCTTTTGCCTTTTGTGCTCTACGGAACTTCATGTTATTTTCTTTAAGAATAAATCTTTTATTTTACTATTCTATGTGACCCTCTGTGTTCCTAGCTTGTGGGGTTTTTTGATGGGATTTCCCCGTCTTGTGAACATTTTAGGAACTGTTTGGGAATCTCGAGCAGCATAACATTTGGAGAAGTTCAGTCTGATAATGTTAGGATTGGATTTACACGTTTTTTCTGAATCTATTCTGGTAATCTGACACACGTACAACTTTGATTTGAAGCTTAATAATTTTATGTACTGCTCTGTCACTGCTTTGGAATTCCTGTAGTTATGCTAGATGCGTTTGTGATATGGGTTAAAACTCCTTTTCTATGTGCTCTTGTTATGTTTAATTCTTATGTTAACATTGCTGCTCATTTGATTTCTTTGCATCTTTGTGTCTTCTGTTCAGTTTTGTGTGTATCACATGTGATGAAGACCATGGAGCAGCGGCTCCTGCTAACACCTGAGGTCCATCACGCCATCGACCCTCTGCAGTTCACATACCAAAAGAAGGTGGGAGTGGAGGATGCCATCATCTACATGCTACACCGATCTCTCTCCCACTTGGACAGAAGCAGTGGTGCTGTAAGAATTATGTTTCTGGACTTCTCTAGCACCTTCAACACCATCCAACCTCTGCTCCTTAGGGACAAGCTGACTGAGATGTGAGTAGATTCACACCTGGTGTCATGGATCGTAGACTATCTTACAGACAGACCTCAGTATGTGCGTCTCGAGAACTGCAGGTCTGACATTGTGGTCAGCAGCACAGAAGCGCCGCAGGGAACTGGACTTTCTCCGGTCCTGTTCAGCCAACATACATCAGACTTCCAATACAACTCGGAGTCCTGCCACGTTCAAAAGTTCACTGATGACACTGCTATCATGGGCTGCATCAGGAGTGGGCAGGAGGAGGAGTACAGAAAGCTAATCAAGAACTTTGTTAAATGGTGTGACTCAAACCACCTACAACTGAACACCAGTAAGACCAAGGAACTAGTGGTGGATTTTAGGATGACCAGGACCCTCATGGACCCCGTGATCATCAGAGGTGACTATGCAGAGGGTGCAGACCTATAAATACCTGGGAGTGCAGCTGGATGATAAATTGGACTGGACTGCCAATACTGATGCTCTGTGCAAGAGTGGACAGAGATGACTATACTTTCTGAGAAGGCTGGCATCCTTCAACATCTGCAATAAGATGCAGCAGATGTTCTACCAGACGCTTGTGGCGAACGCCCTCTTCTACGCGGTGGTGTGCTGGGGAGGCAGCATAAAGATGAGGGATGCCTCACGCCTGGACAAACTGGTGAGGAAGGCAGGCTCTATTGTAGGCACGGAGCTGAACAGTTTGACATCCATGGCAGAGCGACGGGCGCTGAGCAGACTCCTGTCAATCATGGAGAATCCACTGAACAGGATCATCTCCAGACAGAGGAGCAGCTTCACGACAGACTGCTGTCACCGTCCTGCTCCACTGACAGACTGAGGAGACCCCACACTATGAGACTCTTCAGTTCCACCAGGCGGGGTAAACCTTAACATTATACAAAGTTATTGTCTGTTATACCTGCATTGTTATCACTCTTTAATTTAATATTGTTCTTTATCAGTATGCTGCTGCTGGAGTAGGGGATAAATTATGTATTAATAAAGTATCTATCTATCTAGGGTGGCGCAGTGGTAGCGCTGCTGCCTCGCAGTTAGGAGACCCGGGTTCGCTTCCCGGGTCCTCCCTGCGTGGAGTTTGCATGTTCTCCCGTGTCTGCGTGGGTTTCCTCCGGGCGCTCCGGTTTCCTCCCACAATCCAAAGACATGCAGGTTAGGTGGATTGGAGATTCTACATTGGCCCTAGTGTGTGCTTGGTGTGTGGGTGTGTTTGTGTGTGTCCTGCGGTGGGTTGGCACCCTGCCCAGGATTGGTTCCTGCCTTGTGCCCTGTGTTGGCTGGGATTGGCTCCAGCAGACCCCCGTGACCCTATTCGGATTCAGCGGGTTAGAAAATGGATGGATGGATCTATCTATCTATCTAGTGCCTTTCACATATCTATCTATCTATCTATCGTGGCTGGTTCTGCAAGGGGCTGCCACCACTTCACATGCACTTCAGAAAAGCTTGTGGACGCTGAGGGTCAGAAACGACAGGAGACCTGGAGATTGAAAGAAGCTTTTTATTCTTGGTGAGCAGGAAGCTGCAGCAGCTAGTGCAGTCATCCTCGCATTACAGGGAATTTCTTTGTTTTATACTACTGTAGATCTGTTTAGATGTTTGAAGCAGAACTTATCATAGTAAGCTTTAGTGATCAATACCTTATCTTGCTTAGGTATGCAATGCTTTTGCATAGGGAGGAATTAACTACACAACCAAGTCTTTAGCAATTTGCTTAAAATAGTTTAAGCAAGGGTTCAGAAGTGTTCTGTTATTATCAAGAGGTCAGGAGTTTATAAAAGAAGCAAATTAGTCTCTTAATTCTGTGCACAAAGCTTCATTCTTTTTCCGCATAAACCAGCAAACCCCTGATTCTATAAAGAATCGCAAATCCAAGAATGGCAATCACTTTCTGTTCCCTCCAATCTTTGGAGGGATGAAAAATCATGAAGGGTGGTAGCGTCCTGGGAAGGTTTTTACAGTTGTGCTTGAAAGTTTGTGAACCCTTTAGAATTTTCTATATTTCTCCATAAATATGACCTAAAACATCATCAGATTTTTACTCAAGTCCTAAAAGTAGAAAAAGAGAAACCAGTTAAACAAATGAGACAAAAATATTATACTTGGTCATTTATTTATTGACCTGTGTCATTCAAAATTGACTTTAAAATACTGCTTATGGTTTACAAAGCCTTAAATAATCTGCTCCATCGGAATGTCTGACACCTTATATTCCAAATTGTAACCTTAGATCTTCAAATGAGTGTCTGCTTAGAAAACCAAGAGCCGTGAGACGGCCTTCTGCTGTTAGGCACCTAAAATCTGGAATAGCCTGCCAATAGGAATTCACCAGGCTGATACAGTAGAGCACTTTAAAACACTGCTGAAAACACATTACTGTAATATGGCCTTCTGATAACTTTAATTTAATCCTGATACTCTGCATATTTAATTAATTATCATTACTATTCATGTTGGCTCCACAATCCGTACTGACTACTCTCTCTTCTGTTCTTTTCCTGATTTTCTCTGGTGGCGACCTGCACACCACTCCCTGATCAAAGCACCGAGATGTCCTACATCGATGGATTAAAAGCCAGAAGTCCACATGACCGTCATCATCAAGTCCTTCCATGAGAACCATGAATATCAGGAGGACTGATTGAGGTCATTTATGTGAGGCAGAATGCCTAGAGGGGGCTGGTTGATCTCGTGGCCTCGGACCCCCTGCAGATTTTATTTTCTCTCCATCCGTCTGGAGTTTTTTTTGTTTTGTTTTTTCTGTCCTCCCTGGCCATCAGACCACCTTACTCTTATTCTATGTTAATTACTGTTGTCTTATTCTAATTCTTACTTTGTCTTTTATTTCTCTTTTCTTCATCATGTAAAGCACTCTGAGCTCCATTATCTGTATGAAAATGTGCTCTAGAAATAAATGTTGTTGTTGTTATTCAGTATTTAAGGTGTTCTTGGAGGAAGAGGCGGGTCCAGGTGGACGGACTCCAGAGGTGATGTCAGATGGGATTGCTGTCAATCATCGTTTCCACACAAGGTGAAGAGAAGTCGTTAGTGTCTCGGTGGAGAATTGCCATAATTCAAGCCTTCAGAGTGTTTCCCATGCACACCTGCGTGACAAATGTTTTCATTATATGTTTGATTTTTGAATTGATAATTTATCTTAGATGTTTTCGCCACTCTTGTTGTTTATTATTGGGCAGCTGCATTTCCTTGTCCCATTGTTAGGACTGCTCTGGCATTGTTAGGGGTATGTCCTTGGAGGTCATGACACATTGCTTATGATGAGATAAAAAATGTCACCTCCCGCTCAATTCCCTATCTGAGCTAATTAAATCCTAAAACCTTCTTTTGTAAAACCGTATTTGCTTACCTGATTCTCTCTCGATGTCGACCTTATGATTTTGAAACTTCTTGTCTCACTTTTTGGTTTTGTCTGCTATGCCTTCGGTATTCTGTTCCTTTTTTACTTTCTCGTAAACGAAGTATAGGGAAAATATTGGAATCGTCCAAAGTTTCAATTTCAAGATTTTGATGAATCTCGACATTTTAGACCTCCCTGAAAATCTCGTATTCAAAGTATAGGGAAAGTAGTAGAATCCTCCAAGAATTCTATTTCAAGATTTTGATGAATCTCAATGTTTTAGATCTCCCTAAGTACGAAAATAATATTTTTACTTTCTCGTATACGAAGTATAGGGAAAGTGTTGTAATTGTCCAAAGATTTTGATGAATCTTGAGTCTGACTTACTTTCTTGTAGGGAAAGTATTGTATTCATCCAAAAATTGTATTTTGAGATTTTGATGAATCTCGACATTTTAGACCTCCCTGACTTTCTCGTATACAAAGTTTAGGGAAAGTATTTGTATCCTCCAAGAATTCCATTCCGAGCTTTTGATGAATCTTGATGTTTTAGACCTCCCTGAGTATGAAAATAACATTTTTACTTTCTCATATTCGTTAAGTAGTTCTCTCATGAACAACGGACAGATATACACCACGAAATTTTTAAAACCGTTTCTTGGCGAGCAGCTATGGGACAAGGGTAACGTATGTCCCAAATTTCATGTCCCAAGTCCTCATTGTTCTGGAGATTTCATGATGAGTTAGCCAGTGGTATTTGGGATGCCTCTGAGAAGAAAGGACGGGGGAAGGCAGCTTTTGTAGGACATTGCCTCCCCCAAGACGCTAGATGGCATCTCCCCTGGAGTATAGCGGTGCTCCGGATTCCCACAGGGCATCCTGGGACTTGGACTTTGTGATCTCAGCTCTGTGGGATGTCATGGGTGCCACCGGGGCATGCTGTGGAAGGACCTGGGGAGTCGTGCTTCCCTTATAGCCTGGGAGTATTAGGAAGTCACGAGGATGGGAGCACCGAAGTACTTCCAGGATAATTAAAGAACTTTAATTCTCTGTCTGACCCAGAAGTGCTGACAAGTCACATGGACGGAATAGCAGAAGCACTTCCGGGTCAAGGACTATATAAAGCAGTGTTTCTCAAATTCGGTCCTGGGGACCCCCTGTGGCTGCAGGTTTTTGTTCCAACCAGATTCCTAATCAGTGACAACACCAGATAACACTGAGCTCATTTAATTAGCTGATATTTTTTTTTTTATTTGACATTCAGATAAGCATAGCAGCATGATTTTTACATTTATAAGACATTTATAAATATTTCTGCTTTTGCTATAGATTTAAATGCTTAACTTTCTTTTGTTGATTTCATTATACTTTGCCCTTTCTCTGTGCAGTTTTTCCCCTTTCATTGTATCTTAATAATGACAATTTAAAATGAGCAGAGCAGACACCCTGGCAAACAACACTGAATAATCAAAGGCTGCAACTACTTTAGCATCAGACCCACTAATTAGTAAATCATGGATTAATTAAATAATTAGAACACCTTGAAAAGAAGAATGAATGTTAAAAAAAAAAAAAACATTATTCCTATATAACTGCTTGGTACATTTTAATATTTTTTTTTTTTTAGCAAACTGAGTTTTCTAATTAATATATTGTTCCCTAAACACAGGACTTGGGAAATATCAGTTTACTTAATTAGCCCAAGAGTTCAATTAAAAACAGAAGCTGGTTGGAACAAAAACCTGCAGCCACAGGGGGTCCCCAGGACCGAATTTGAGAAACACTGATATAAAGGAACGTTGAAGACCCTGCTGGTGAGCTGGAGTTGGGAGGTGGTAGACAGAGCTTGCTGGGAGGTGTGGAGGAGAGAATTGAGATTATTATTGTGAATATTATTGTGCTTATTTAATTATCTATTGGTGGCTGTGGTGCTTGAAGGGGACTGTGAAAGAAGAAACCTTATTAAATACCTTCTTAGTGCTTTCACCTTGGGTCCTATGCATCTGTCTGTTGGGATTAAGGGGCAACAGCGACCCCTAGCATCTACACTATATATATTGTGAAATAAATAGATCTTGACACCAAAAGAGGTTTGGGGCAGCCACCTGGACACTTGATTCAGGCTGCAAAATTCAGGTTTTGGATGCACCGAAGTTTACAGATTGAGTCCACAACAGAACTTATTGTAAAGAAATGGTTGAGTTTTTTTATGGTTTGTTGGTGGATGTGATGTCATCTGGAGCAGGAATTGGAAGTGACATTCTTTGTGTTTGGCAGAGCCAGAAGTGACATCATCTGACTCAGGCAGAGTTTCCCGTGTCTGCTCTTTAGAGATAAATGAGAAAGGTCTAACTGCACCCTGCCAACCCCCGGCCTAGCGTGGAATTACCTTCTTTTGGTCCTTTTACCTGCCAACCATGTGCATGTGTGTGACAATATATACAGTTATAAAGTATATATATATGTATGTATGTATATTGTCACACACGTGTGCATAGGAGGCAGCTGAAGGGCTTAGAGAGGACTGATTATACATCTGCCCGGGGCAGGGTACACTGACGCTCTTTCCTGGGAAATTCCACCAGGAGCCACCACCTCGAAGTGGGACACATCATTTCCGGTCCCGGCCCTGAGGACGACGTCACTTCCGCCCAACGTCCTATAAAGCCTCCCGCCTTTGCTCTGGGAGGCAGTTCTGTTTTGGACTCTGTCGTGTAAACTTGACTTACATGAATCATTTGCTTTTGCAACCAGGAAACCGCATTAAACGGGTGGCTACCCCAAACCTTGCCATGCATCGTGTCTCTTCTTATTACAATATATATATATATACAGTCATATGAAAAAGTTTGGGAACCTCTCTTAATTCTTTGGATTTTTGTTTCTCATTGGCTGAGCCTTTTAATATCTGACTTGCCTTATGGAAAACAGTAGGATTTCAGCAATTACATTAAGTTTATTGGATTAACGCTGTCCTCCTATAGCCTGTGATGAATGTCTGGATTCTGGATGGAGGTATTTCTGACCATTCTTCATACAAAATCTCTCCAGTTCAGTTCAATTTGATGGACAGCCTGCTTCAAATCATTCATAGATTTTCGATGATATTCAAGTCAGGGGACTGTGACGGCCATTCCAGAACATTGTACTTCTCCCTCTGCATGAATGCCTTTGTAGATTTCCAGATGTGTTTTGGGTCATCATCTTGTTGGAATATCCAACCCCTGCTTAAGTAACTTCAACTTTGTGACTGATGCTTGAACATTATCCTGAAGAATTTGTTGATATCGGGTTGAATTCATCCGACCCTCGACTTTAACAAGGGCCCCAGTCCCTGAACTGGCCACACAGCCCCACAGCATGATGGGACCTATACCAAATGTGACAGGAGGTAGCAGGTATTTGTCTTGGACTGCAGTGTTCTTCTTCTGCCACGCAAAGCGCTTTTTGTCCTGACCAAATAACTCCATGTTTGTCTCATCAGTCCAAAGCACTTTGTTCCCAAATGAATCCAACTTGTCTAAATGAGCATTTGATACAACAAGTGACTCTGTTTGTGGTGTGAGTGCAGAAAGGGCTTCTCTCTCATCACCCTGCCATACAGATGAGCTGAATTGTAGAGCGATGTCCAGATACACCATCTGCAGCGAGATGTTCTTGCAGGTCTTTGGAGGTGATCTGTGGTTGTCTGTAGCCATTCTCACAATCCTGCCTCTCCATATGCCGCTCCTGTATTTTTCTTGGCCTGTCAGACTTGCTGTGTTGGTTTAACAGCAACTGTGCCTGTGGCCTTCCATTTCCTGATTCCATTCCTTACACTTGAAACTGACAGTTTAAACTTCTGAGATGGCTTTTTGTGTCCTTCCCCTAAACCAGGAGACTCAACAATCTTTGTTTTCAGATCTTTGGAGAGTTGCTTTGAGGATCCCATGCTGTCTGTCACTCTTCAGAGGAGAGTCAAAGTGACCACTCATACCTTTGACCACTCATGATTGGACACTCCTGTCTATGAAGTTCAAGGCTTAACGCGCTCATCCAACCAAGTAATCAGCATTGAGCAGTGACAGGCATTCAAATCAGCACAATGACAAGGGGACCCACATTTGTGCACAGCCAGTTTTTCACATTTGATTTCATTTCATACAACTAAATACGGCTTCACTGAAAATCTTTGTTCAAAAAACACTGCAGTACTCAGATGTTCCTAGGAAATGAAAGACATAACACTGTTATCTTTACTGTTGAAAGGAGAGTGCAGGCTGAGAGGGGGTCACAAAATTTTTCATATGACTATACAGTATATATATTTATATATATCTATTTATAATAAAAAAAATCTTGGGACAAGTCGTGACTTTGTGAAGAGACTTTTTGGAATGAAGTCCCGTGAGACAGAGACTTTTAACATGAGATTCTTTCAAGTCACACCCTACTTACAACCATTTTCAAACAAGACCACCGTCATCTATCCTCTGAGTCATGTGAATGCTTTTGGCAGACACACTTCCTGTATGGTCAGCTATTATAAGTTTTATCAGGACAATAATTTTAAAAGTTCTAGATGATACGTCAATGACTAAGCGAAGAAGAAAGAGCAGCGCAATGAAAAGAGTCCCTAAGGCCTTGGAGAGAAATGAATGCAAAAAAGAACAATAATATTCTATGTGCAAATTCAGAAAATAAGGAAAGAAATAGTCAGCCCGTACCAAGTGGAAATGAAAAACTTGCAGTTGAAATCGGGGTCAGAAATAAAAGAAAAAAGAGTAAAAGACAAAGTAGAATTACATAAAGACGTTCAAAAAGGTTAGAGATTACGAAAGCAGTGGAATTCGAAAGGCTCAAAAATAGTTGGTGCAATACACATGCAGAGCAATTTAAAGACTATTTTACTACTACTAAAAGTAGTAAAATTCAAGTGTCCAAAAAAACATAGTAAAGATCGCAGAAATGATTACTCAGTGAAGTAACAGAACAGTGAAAAGAGATTGAATATATGGACATAGGTGATATATCAGAAGTATGTAGATATTGGAAGGCTTTAAAGTTTAAGTCAGAGACTTGTAAATCATCCAATTCGTGTTGCTATCAGGGAAAAGTAGTGTTTCTTCAATGAAGAGGCGTATCTGTGAGAATTAAAAGATTTGTTTTTTGGCGAAAGTGAAATCCACAAACACTACAGGCAAAATATCCGAATCTACAATAATCTCTTCATGTTTGCATCAATCAATACTCAAAATGTAGATTTACTCTAAAATGGACCATGAGCTAAGAGAATGTACGGTCCCACAACAATTAAAGCTACGACAAGTTTAATTTCGAAGAAACCACAAGTCGGTCAGGTGTATATTTATGATCACGGAGAAACGATGCAACATGGAATCGAAAGACGTATTAGAAATTATACAGCGAATAATAGATATAAATCCATATGTCCAAAAGTATCACACTTTACACAAAATATATCTGTAAAATACGGACAAAGAAATTTTCTTGGATTTCTATATGAATCTGAAAGATCACGGTCATATTTATAATAAACCAACATGTGACAAATTGTCAGCGATAATAGTTTCGAAAGACGGAGTTAATATTTGTGTATATCCAAAAGCACAGCACGAATCCAAAAGAGACCTTGATATGCCATTTGTATTAAAACATTCACAGTTTCTCGTGAGAATTGCTTTTGCTAATGACAATTAACAAATATATAAAAAAAAAAATTCAATAAAGTCGGTTTATTTATTACAGAGAAAGAAATAATATTCAGTCACATGCAGATATACATTGCGTTGTCACAATGTGCTGTAAGTCCAAACACGGAATCAAAATTCAATGCGATCTTGAAGAAAAGTTAATTCCAAATTTAGTTTTTACTAAAGTGTTAAAGTAAAAGTAAAAATAATGCATATGTAACAATACCCATGAAAATATCAATCTCTGTAAATGAAAGATAGATAGGCACGATATAACAGATAGATAGATAGATAGATAGATAGATAGATAGATAGATTGATAGATAGATAGATAGATAGATAGATAGATACTTTATTAATATATAATTTATCACATACACTAGCAGCAGCATACTGATAAAGAACAATATTAAATTAAAGAGTGATGACAATGCAGGTATAACAGACAATAACTTTGTATAATGTTAACGTTTACCCCACGGGTATAACTGAAGAGTCGCATAGTGTGGGGTCTCCTCAGTCTGTCAGTGGAGCAGGACGGTGACAGCAGTCTGTCTCTGAAGCTGCTCCTCTGTCTGGAGATGATCCTGTTCAGTGGATGCAGTGGATTCTCCATGATTGACAGGAGTCTGCTCAGCGCCCGTCGCTCTGCCACGGATGTCAAACTGCCCAGCTCCGTGCCTACAATAGAGCCTGCCTTCCTCACCAGTTTGTCCAGGCGTGAGGCGTCCCTGTTCTTTATGATGCCACCCCAGCACACCACCACGTAGAAGAGGGCGCTCGCCACAAGCGTCTGGTAGAACATCTGCAGCATCTTATTGCAGATGTTGAAGGACGCCAGCCTTCTAATGAAGTATAGTCGGCTCTGTTCTCTCTTCCACAGATCATTAGTATTGGCAGTCCAGTCCAGTTTATCATCCAGCTGCACTCCCAGGTATTTATCTGAGGTCTGTACCCTCTGCAAAGTCACCTCTGATGATCACGGGGTCCATGAGGGGCCTGGTCCTCCTAAAATCCACCACCAGCTCCTTGGTTTTGCTGGTGTTCAGGTGTTGGTGGTTTGAGTCGCACCATTTAACAAAGTCCTTGATTAGGTTCCTATACTCCTCCTCCTGCCCACTCCTGATGCAGCCCACCATAGCAGTGTCGTCAGTGAACTTTTGCACGTGGCAGGACTCCGAGTTGCATTGGAAGTCCGATGTATGTTGGTTGAACAGGACCTGAGAAAGTCCAGTCCCCTGTGTCGCTCCTGTGTTGCTGACCACAATGTCAGACCTGCAGTTCCCGAGACGCACATACTGAGGCCTGTCTGTAAGATAGTCCACGATCCATGACACCAGGTATGAATCTACTCCCATCTCTGTCAGCTTGTCTCTAAGGAGCAGAGGTTGGATGGTGTTGAAGGCGCTAGAGAAGTCCAGAAACATAATTCTTACTGCACCACTGCCTCTGTACAAGTGGTAGAGGGATCGGTGTAGCATGTAGATGATGGCATCCTCCGCTCCCACTTTTTCCTGGTATGCGAACTGCAGAGGGTCAAGGGTGTGGTGGACTTGTGGCCTCAGGTGGTGAAGCAGCAGCCACTCCGTGGTCTTCATCACATGTGACGTCAGAGCAACAGGCCGGAAGTCATTCAGCTCACTAGGACGTGATACCTTTGGGACTGGGGTGATACAAGATGTTTTCCAAAGCCTCAGACTCTCCCCTGTTCCTGTGCCAGGCTGAGGTTGAAGATGCGCTGTAGAGGACTCCCCAGCTCCAGCACACAGGCCTTCAGCAGTCGTGGCGATACACCATCTGGACCCACTGCTTTGCTGGCACGAAGTCTCCTCAGCTCTCTGCTCACCTGCGCTGCTGTAATTGTGAGTGGGTTAATCACGGGTATCATGAGATATTCTGGGAGTAAAGGGTTGGAGGATCTGTGAAGAACAGAGACCCTAAGATGTTATGTGACAGCAGAAATGTGACTGGGGACAGCAGTGCCTGGCAGGTTTTGACATCTTCCCGCTAGGAAAGCTTGGGTTTGTTCCTCGAGTTCTGCCACGTAAAGGCAGAGAAATGTAAGGGTTGCTTATTTTTAAATGCGGTATGCTACTTCAAGTAAACCAAGCAACTTTGATCGATTGTGCTGTGCATATAATTACGTGTAATGTTTTATCGTTCGCAGGAACCAAGTGTTACAAATTGGGGCTGTGGAGTAAACTACTTGATTGCTTTGGCATATGAAGATAAGTGAACCGAGGGCTTTGGAAATAAGGAAAAGGGAGCATTCATTTCAAAAGCAGACGTCAGCGTTTGGTGGGCCGCTAATGTCGCCCTGCTGCTTAAAATGATCTTTGTGGCAACTACCATTTGGAGCGGCTTATTGCAGGCTGGCCGACATGTTTGTGTTCATACAAAATAGTACAACTGCGTCTACGTTTTAATTGGCTGACATTTCAAAGCAACAGCAGAGCAATTTAAAATATCAGAACAATAAAAAAAAAGTCTCGAGTTTCTTTGAGTGCAGGGCTGAATGAAAGCAATTTGTTGAATATCCATTTCCAGACAGTTTCCCTTGAGATGATGAATGGTGATGCCGTTTAAAAAATAATTTCAATCGACAGTGGAAACATCTGCATGACTCTGTAACTGTTGATGACTCGGATGTCTCAGTCACATATATGGAAAACGATTGACGTCTTGGGGAAACATCTTTATAAGCTTTAAAGGCAGAAGAAATTGATTCAGATTAATTTTATAACAACAAATAGAAGCAAAATATGATGTCAGGGAGAAAAAGTCCAATCAAAGAAAACGTCAGACACAAGCGTGGCAAAGACTGTTTAAGCATCAAGGGAGCTATAAGTAAGTTCAATACATGTATTCAATAAAATGAAAAATACTGTGTATATATATATATATATATATATATATATATATATATATAATTTAAAAAGAGGACAGATAGAACAATATGAAAGACACTATATAATAGATAGATAGATAGATAGATAGATAGATAGATAGATATGAAAGGCACTATATAATAGAAAGATAGATAGGTAAATGGGTGGCATGGTGGTGCAGTGGGTAGCACTGCTGCCTCACAGAAAGGAGACCTGGGTTCCCTGTGTGGAGTTTGCATGTTCTCCCCATGTCTGTGTGGGTTTCCTCCCACAGTCCAAAGACATGCAGGTTAGGTGCATTGGCGATTCTAAATTGTCCCTAATGTCTGCTTGATGTGTGGGTGAGTATGTGTGCCCTGTGGTGGGCTGGCACCCTGCCCAGGGCTTGTTTCCTGCCTTGTGCCCCGTGTTGGCTGAGATTGGCTCCAGCAGACCCCCATGACCTTGTAGTTGGGATACAGGTTGGATGAGGGATGGATAGATAGATAGATAGATAGATAGATAGATAGATAGATAGATAGTGAAAGACACTATATAATATAGTAGATAATAGATAAAAAGTTTGTGACCCCCTCTCAGCCTGTATAATAACTGACTCTCCTTTCAACAGTAAAGATAACAGTGGTATGTCTTTCATTTCCTAGGAACATCTGAGTACTGCGGTGTTTTCCGAACAAAGATTTTTAGTGACGCAGTATTTAGTTGTATGAAATAAAATCAATGTTCAAGCATCAGTCACAAAGTTGAAGTTACTTAAGCAGGGGTTGGATATTCCAACAAGATGATGACCCAAAACACAGTTGGAAATCTACAAAGGCATCCATGCAGAGAGAGAAGTCCAATGTTCTGGAATGGCCGTCACAGTCCACTGACTTGAATATCATCGACAATCTTTTTTTGAAGCAGGCTGTCCGTCAAATTGAACTGAACTGGCGAGATTTGGTATGAAGAATGGGGTCAGAAATACCAACATCAGAATCCAGACCCTCATCACAGGCTATAGGAGGACAGCGTCTAGAGGCTCAAAGGAGCAAAAGGGGGCTCAACTAAGTATTGATGTCATATCTCTGTTGTGGTGCCCACATTTATACACCTGTCTAATTTTGTTATGTTGCATATTGCATATTTTCTGTTAATCCAATAAACTTAATGTCACTGCTGAAATTCTAATGTGTCCATAAGGCATGTCAGATATTAAAAGGAAGTTCAGCCGATGAGAAACAAAAATCCAAAGAATTAAGAGGGGTTCCCAAACTTTTTCATATGACTGTAGATAGATAGATAGATAGATAGATAGATAGATAGATAGATAGATAGATAGATAGATAGATAGATAGATAGATAGATAGAAATAACATGCAGAAATGTTAGGGCAATAGAGTGAAAAACAAAGAGTGCTAAGTGTGAATTTGATTGTCTACTGTCTAAATCCTTTTTTTCGAATATTGGAAAAACTGTAACAAGAAGAGGCCATTCAGCCCCACTAGTTTGTCCATTCTATTTATCAAGATTGTCTAAAATACTATTGTAAGTCGAGATCTAAAGATTCCTAATACTTGGGAGTCATCTGCATATGAGTGAAACTTGTTTTCTAATAATAATACCCAATGGAAGCGTGTAAAGTAAAAGCTGTAAGGGTCACAGTAGTGAACCCTGCGGGACACCATATTTAACTTCAGAATTTAATGATGAAGTCTTGTACTGGAGTAATGAGCTGTAGGCAACAACAACAACAACAACAACAACATTTATTTATATAGCACATTTTCATACAAACAGTAGCTCAAAGTGCTTTACATATTAAAGAATAGAAAAATGAAAGACATAATTATAAAAAATAAATCAACATTAACATCGAATAAGAGTAAGGTTCAATGGCCAGGGGGGACAGAAAAACAAAAACTCCAGACGGCTGGAGAAAAATAAAATCTGTAGGGATTCCAGACCATGAGCCCACCCAGTCCCCTCTGGGCATTCTACCTAACATAAATGAAACAGTCCTCTTTGGATTTAGGGTTCTCACGGAAGGGCTTGATGATGATGATGGTCACGTAGACTTCTTCCTTTTAATCCGTCCATCATTGTTGGAGCATCATGAAGCTTTGAGTAGGTGGAGGTGGCGCAGGCCACCACCACAAAGAAACCGGAAAAAGAAACAGAAAAGAGAGTAGGGGTCAGTACCGATTTTAGAGCCACCATGAATAGTTGTTATGATGAATTGAACATACAGAGTATCAGGATTAAGTTAAATTACGATTAAAATGAAGTTATAAAAAGGCCATGTTAAAGTAATGTGTTTTCAGCAGTGTTTTAAAGTGCTCTACTGTATCAGCCTGGCGAATTCCTATAGGCAGGCTATTCCAGATTTTAGGTGCATAACAGCAGAAGGCCGCCTCACCACTTCTTTTAAGTTTTGTTCTTGGAATTCTAAGGAGACACTCATTTGAGGATCTGAGGTTACGATTTGGAATATAAGGTGTCAGACATTCCGATATATAAGATGGGGCGAGATTATTTAAGGCTTTATAAACCATAAGCAGAATTTTAAAGTCAATCCTGAATGACACAGGTAACCAGTGTAGTGACATCAAAACTGGTGTGATGTGTTCTGATTTTCTTTTCCTAGTTAGGATTCTAGCAGCTGCATTCTGCACTAGTTGCAAACGATTTATATCTTTTTTGGGTAGTCCTGAGAGGAGTGCGTTACAGTAATCTAGTCGACTGAAAACAAACGCGTGAACTAATTTCTCAGCATCTTTCAGTGATAAAGAGGTCTAACTTTACTTATGTTTCTTAAGTGAAAAAATGCTGTCCTAATGATCTGATTAATATGTGATTTAAAATTCAGATTACAGTCAACAATCACCCCTAAGCTTTTTACCTCTTAATAGCCTCATTGTATCCATTATTGCTGATCACTAAAATTTCAGTTTTCTCTTTATTTAACTTGAGAAAATTACTATTCATCCATTCTGAGATACTAGTCAGACATTGTGTTAGTGAATCAATAGAATCGGGTCATCAGGTGCTATTGATAAGTACAGCTGTGTGTCATCAGCATAGCTGTGGTAGCTCACGTTGTGCCCTGAGATAATCTGACCTAACGGAAGCATGTAGATTGAGAATAACAGCGGACCCAGGATAGAGCCTTGTGGAACACCATATTGGATATCATGTGTCTTGAGTTGTAATTCCCACAACTAACAAAATATTTTCTCCCTGTCAGGTAGGATTCAAACCAATTTAAGACACTGCCAGAGAGGCCCACCCATTGACTAAGGCGATTTCTAAGAATGTTGTGATCAATGGTGTCAAATGCAGCACTCAGATCTAAGAGGATGAGAACAGATAAATGGCCTCTGTCTGCATTTACCCGCAAGTCATTTACTACTTTAACGAGTGCAGTTTCTGTGCTGTGATTTGTTCTAAAACCTGACTGAAATTTATCAAGAATAGCATGTTTATTTAGGTGGTCATTTAACTGCATAATGACTGCCTTCTCTAGAACTTTACTTAAGAAGGGCAGGTTAGAGATGGGTCTAAAATTTTCAAGAGCCGAGGGGTCAAGATTATGTTTCTTAAGTAGGGGTTTAACTACAGCAGTCTTAAGACAGTCTGGGAAGACCCCAGTATCTAGTGACGAATTTACTATGTCAAGAACATTATCAATTAGCACGCCTGATACTTCTTTGAAAAACCTTGTTGGTATCGGGTCAAGGACGCAGGTGGAGGGTTTTAATTGAGATATTATTTTTGTAAATCAGGTAAATCTATCCTAGTGAAAGAGTTTAATTTGTTTATAACAGGATGTTGGGGTTTAGGGGATCCTTAGTGTTGGGGAGATATACTATGTTATTTCTAATATCATTAATTTTTGATTGAAAATACAGCGACAGCCTCACAGGTTTCACTGGAAGCACTTAGGAGGCATTCCTTTGAGCTACCTGGGTTTAGTAGGTGATCAATTGTTGAAAATAAGACTCTAGGATTACTAGCATTGTTATTTATAATATTAGAGAAATAGCAGCGTCTCTCAAGACGGACAGTGTTATTGTATTCTGTTATTTTGACTTTTAATATTTCGTGGTGGATAGTAAGTTTACTCTTCCTCCATTGACGCTCAGCTCTACGGCATGTTCTCTTTAAATCAGACACTCTTTGGGTCTTCCATGGTATAACAATGCTAGAAGATTTTTTCACTGTCTTTTCAGGTGCAACTATGTCAACAGCAGCTCTCACTTTAGAATTAAATCTTTCCACCTTACTATTTACATTGTCCTCGCTATTATAGCTGGCACTATAAACGGACTGATTGCTTAAAATGTTTGTAAGTTTTAAAGCTGCTGCGAATCAAAGAAGCGTTTTTAACAATATGCTTCTCATGAGTGTTTTTATCATTATTTCTATATTAAAAAGTAGAAGAAAATGGTCTGATAGACCAATATCAATGATCTGTTTTATATCAACTTTCAGTCCTTTAGTAATCACTAAGTCTAATGTATGACCTGCTTTATGTGTAGGCTGATTTATGAGTTGTCTCAAATCAAAAGAATCCAGGAGGTTCATAAATTCTTTTACTTTTAGATCACACTGATTATCTATATGAAAATTAAAGTCGCCAACTATTAGGAGTGTGTCATAGTTAGTAATTAAAATTGACATTAAGTCAGAGAATTCCTCAAAAAACGACGCGTTATATTTAGGAGGTCTATACACGGATAGTACTAGAACTTGAGAATCTCCATGAATAACAACGGCGAGATACTCAAAGGACTTGAACTTACCAAAACTGACATCTTTACATTTTAATCGGCTCGAGTAAATGTTAGCCAATCCGCCCCCCCTTTTTCCCTGGCGGTTTGAATGAGTAAAACTGTAATCCGGAGGCAGATTCGATTAAAACTGACGCGCATCTGAATTCAGCCATGTTTCATTTAGTGCAATAAGATCTATTTTTATCACTAATAAGATCGTTGATAAAAACGTTTTGTTAGTTAAAGCTCTGACATTTAATAGTGCCATATTTAATGTTTCGGAGGTGCAGAGATGAGTACTATGTGCGTTATTGTTATTTGGAATAGGAACTAAATTATTATTATTAGCCGCTCTGTGTATATTTTTTGTTTAATCTGTGATCTGTTTTTATAGTTTTAATACATTGTTCCTCTAAAATAGTGATTTTAATTAGATTATTGGAGTTTATGCCGTATTTCCTAGGTTTTCTACGTGCATTGAGATTGCTTATTACAGTATTAATGGTGTGAACTTTAACGGAAGACTCTATTAAACATTCATCATGTCCTGGCACAGCAGTATTATTTCGGAAGGGGTTAAGAGCAGAGATAGATAGTCAAGAAAACGAATTACCTTTGATATGTTTTCGGAGAGGACCCGGCGCGAAACTGTTCGGATGCAGGCCATCACGCTTGAAGAGACGCGGCCTTTCCAAAAAGAGATTCCAATTGTTGATGAAGCCGACATCCTTCTTCTTGCAGAAACCCTGTAGCCAGTTGTTCAACCCTAGCAGACGACTGTAGTACTCGTTGGATCGTCTGACGAGAGGTAGTGGACCCGAAACGAAGATCTTTGCCGATGGGGTCCTCTCCTTCGTGTCTCTAATCAGAGCTGCGAAGTCAGCCTTCAGGATTTCTGATTGTCGGTGCCTTATATCGTTTACGCCGGCATGCAAGACGATTGATCCAACTGCCCTCTCCTTGTGTTTCTCGTAGACTGCTGGCGCACGTTTCATTACATCTCGGACACGAGCACCGGGAAAACAAGAAACAAACGATTTTGCATTAGGGCATGTGACATTAAGGTTTCTAACGATGGAATCACCTACCACTAATACATCACCAGGTGCTGAAGGTGAAATGGGGACGCGGAGAGGGTCAAACCGGTTCTGAGATAAAATGCTCGCCTGTGCCGATGGAGGTGCTCTGGCCTTGAACCCCCGCCTGCATAGCTGAAATCCACCGAGGTCAGCAGCGGCGTCGCTCCTACGAGACACGGGGGTGAGGTCGGCACAACGCGGGGTTGATGTTTCGCCGGTTCCAGATGGCAAGGACGGTTTATCCAACAGCCGGGCCTTCAGATTTCTCAGGTATTTCCGTCGGGACAGGAGTTTCTGAATCTTTTCATCAAGTGCTTGGAGTTCCTCAATTACGATTTCAACGCGAGTTACCCCACTGTCGGCCATTTTCTACTTCGTGCCCTAGGAGAAATGAGAGAGAGAGAGAGAGAGAGGTTAGAGAGGTGACAAAACGTAGGCATACGTTGTAACTTGCAAAACTGAATGTCAAGTTGTTTGACAGGCAGGAGACGGAGAGCAAGTACAACAGTGTGATGTCTTTGAATCAGTGACATCGATAGTCATAGACCATGAAGGATTAGGATGAACGAGGCCACAAAACAACAGGGGATGATGCAAAGTGCATTGTGCAAATTTATTCATCAAAGTGTTCATAAAGGGCAGTGCTATCTTCATCGAGTAAATTATAATCCATAATAAAAACTGTGTCCAGTGAGGAAGTGAAAATGATTAATAACTAAAATTAATATATAATCCATAGATTTGTTGGATAAAAATCAGAATCCAGAAACTCCTTTAAAACCTTCTGTCTACGGCTCTTTTATCAATCTTGTCTTGACACGGTCACCTAACTTCCAGGCACGCTTAACGGGGCCAACACTCATGCAAAAGCCATTCTTGGACTCCCTTCCCAGCAACCATCCTCCAGCATTCCCAGGTACATGCTGAGCTTTGGCATCCATTGAACACCTAGGAGCTCCTTATCGACTCTCATCCTGGCTACCATCCCTCTGCATCCTCTTGAATGGGCTCTCCACAGCACAGCAGGAGTGGTTCTGGTCCACCCCTGGAGCGTTTCTCATGCAGCTCCACTACGGGATTTCTTTAGACTGTCTTGCCGCCTACTCATATAAACTGACTCCCCACCGATTCTCTTCTCTCTACTAGGTGGAGTGGTGGCCCTGAGGCTAGCGTTCTGCACTGGCAATCGGAAGGTTGCCGGTTCAAATCCTGTAAAATGCCAAAAGGGACTCTGCTCTGTTGGACCTTGAGTAAGGCCCTTAACTCTTTTAGGGCTGATGTCAACTTTTGTCAAAAGGATGAGTAGATGATGGTACACTGTGACAAAACCAACTGTTATGTTTTAGTTGGACTCTCGTTGCTAGAAGAAAAGTTAGCTTCATTGGTTTGAAGATTTCCTGCGCTCGTGTGAGTAGCAAGACGCAAACAACAGCAAAAATGGCACTGACATCTTGCGAGAGAACAAAGTGAATGCATAAAGCAAACTACTGCGTGGATGACATTTTGCCTGTTATCTCTGAACTGGACTATGACTTGTCGGACTCCAATTTTGATACAAGCGATTGAAAATGAATGTGAGGTTCCAGCTTCAGTTGATTGGTTCCCAGCTAATCATGGTGCTCAACGGTTTCATGTAGCTGATACGCCTATGGGAATGTTGGCCAGGGAGGAGTGCCACTTAACGATGATAAGAGGTAGAAACCAGACTGCAATGCACTGCGACCATGATCGCTGCTGCTGCAGCCTCAACCACGTGAAGCCAGCTTGGCAGCAAGCCTGTCGCACATTCTTGTCAAACTGGCGGCCACAGCATGCAGCAACAGACGTTTAATCTTGAGTTCTGTGTGAAACCATTGCTTTTCAGAAACTGTTTTTTGGAAAAAATATTCAGCCCTCAAAGAGTTAACCTGCAATTGCTGAGCGATTTGAGTAGTGAGAAAAGCGCTATATTAATGGAAAGCATTATTATTACACATTCACCATCGGTCCTCGATTTCTTCTTTCTTACCTCCTCGATACTTTTTTCTCATCCTTATCCTCTGTATTTCACTTGCTTTTTACTGGACTCTGTTCAAGTAACTATAATGACCCTACACCAACCCTATAGTAACAACAATTTATTTGATCGTTATTTTGATGGCTTCACTGTGTCAGCATTTTGTATTTGTATCTTGAATGTAGATGTCTCCATTGTGCATTTTCCTGTTGCTAAAGTCAAACTGTTAAAGGGCCGCTGCCATTTGAGACCTCACGTAGTTAGGATATAGCGGGTTGGATAATGGATGGATGGATGGATGGATGATCTCAGAATTTGGAAGCCGTGACAATATCACGATGATTGTATTGCTTGACAGCAGCACACTTCTCCTGGCAAACTGTGCTGTCTAACAGACCCCCTTAATTTTGCATGTTGTCTTCTTTATTCTCATTTTTGTTAATTTTCAAGTTTTATTTTTCATCCAGTTTTGTTAACCTCCTTAGCATTATGTTTACCCCATGAAAAAAATTTAAAAATATGTTATTACGTGTAACAGTCTGTTTAGTGTCCACTGCTGTATTGATGCAGATTTAGTACATGTTTTGAGACAGTCACCAACATACAGCTGTCACACTTGGACAGTAGGCACGTGTTTCTTTGCACACTTTTCTCAAATACTTTTTTTCTTATGTTGCTTGCTGATGAGAGGATAGAACGTCAGTGGCTGACCTGTACAATTGACACATCTGTTGTGTTATTGTAAGCTACCACAGCGCAAGCCTTAGTGGCTTCCACATTTCCCCTGTCATGAACGATGAGGGTTTCTGCAATGTAAACAGTGCTTGGGCGGCTAACATCTCACTCGTCCTTGCGCTTGGTCACGTTTTTTACGTTTTTGTCACGCAGCTACTGACATATCATGGCGAAGCTTCACGTGACTGAATTCAGTGGATATATCACAGTGGTTCAGTCGTATAGTGTGTGGAAGTTTAAATGCCACTAAAAAGGAATCTTCACAAGATAAAGTTTTGGGGACCGTCCCCGTATATTGTCTTGAAGACAAAAGAAATCAAAAAGACGTTAAATGGGATCAAAATTACATATATTGTAACAGATGATAACATGGAGTTGGCAAAATGGCGTTTTTATAGCATAGTGGATTATGGGAACAGGAAATGGTTGGCAGGACATGACGTTGAATTCTGGAGTCGGAAAACAGCGTCATGGTGAAGGAACCGGAAGTGATGTCCATGGTGTGAGCCGGAAGTGAGGTCACGGTGGCCATTTTGGAGGCCGGAAATAGCAGCGATTATTTTTCTTCGGTTTTCCTGTTGAGAGAAGAGGTTCAGGTAAGTACCACGTGACGATCCTTCCTCTCACGATGTTTCACTCACCTTTGAGCTTTTTGACTGCCTCCTAATCGCACGTGTGTGACAAGTGGCATATGATGTACAGGGGGTCCTTGGATTACAGCACAGTTCTGTTCCTACAACAGTGATGTAACCCGAATTTTGAAACACATTCTAGCCTAAGTCACTTACCTATCTTAACACATTTGCAAAATCATAATCTAGAACATAAAAACACAAAATCTAAACCTGAGAAAAAAGAAGATGACATAAATATACTGTACTGTACACTGTACTGTAGTAACAAAAAAAATGAGTGTAAAAAAATCTTTACCTTTATTCCTTCTCATGTCTCAATTTTTTTAAGTTTTTATGGGAGTGAGCGTTGTAAACTCAAAACGTTGTATGTCGAAACGTTGTAACCCGAGGACCCCCTGTATTCACTATTCGGATAAATGTTTGATGACCACTTCACATCATCGTGACATTCAGTGGATTCGAAAAACTATTCAGTTTCTCTTACTCAGGCTAAATGGGAGGTCTGAAAATCAAAAGTCCACCTTATAAGAAGGATTGAGAAGTCGTAGTGGACTCGACACTCTCAACTGCCAGATAGTGTTCAGAAGCCCTTAACACTAGAATTACCAAAGCCTATGAAAAAACTCATAATCCCAGCCCACCTTAAATCTCTTCGCACCTCTCCGTCAGCGTCCTTTGTCTTGTAAATGTGTCGATAAGCACAAGCAAAGCAGCCTACTATCACATCAACCCACCCACCGCCGCAGCTCATTTCACAAAGAAGGTTCTCAGTGCTCAGGGCTTATGTTGGAGTTACTGGTAAGGATTTTGCAGTCTGACTCTGTCAGTAGCGGAGTAATCCATCTCAATATTTCAGAAATCACAAAATGTTTGTTTGTTGAGCTGAGTGTGCAGTGCTAAACTCGGCAACACAATCATGAGAGCAGAAGGGTATCAGATTAAAAGTAACATGGAGTAGGTAGTCGGATTACTTTATAAAGTAACAAGTATCATAATAGCAATGAGTAACACAATAGTTATCTTAATGAAGTTAAATATATCCCAGCAGCACTGGGTGGACGGCTAAAAGCACACATAGTGGTATGCTGACCCTGAACAGAGCTCATTCACACAGCCAAGAAGAAAAGCAAGTGACACGTGCAATCTGGTAATAGAAACTGTGAACGCCACCCGGGCACAGACAGGCGGACATCTTGTTTTGAAACACCACCACACGTTTATTATACAAGTTATTTACAATACTTAGGTCACAAAGACCCAGTTCAGTGCACAAACCCCAAATAGTCCTCAAAGTCCTGGCCACAATGCCTTTCTTCGGGCCGCCTCCACACTCCTCTTGCTTCGTCCTACTTCCACCCGACTCCAGCCCCGAATGAATGGAGACGGCCCCTTTTATAGACGACCCGGATGAGCACCTGGTGTTCCCGGCATTCCTTCTCTGACCACGCCCCAGCGTGGCGGAAGTGTCGGCTGTCCTCCCGGCTGCTCTCCGGGCATCCTCCAAAGTCTTCCCCCAGCACTTCCTGGTGTGGCGGGAGTGCTGGGAAACAAGTCCCAAGGCATTGGGGCGCCTCCTGGCGTGACCACGGGCTCCTACAGGAAGGGCTTCCATGCCCTTGACCCGTGGCCCCAAAGCAACCGGAAGGCAAACCCCACGTGATCCAGGCAGGGCTCTGACCCTCTTCCGGTCCCTCCTGGCGTCCCGGCCGGGTCATGGCCCCTGGCATCCCTGACAAAACCTATAAATAAAGTGTGTCCATTTGAGTAAACATATTTATAAAACATAAGAAAATTGGCACAGGCATCAGGCTTATTTTCAGATTTTAAGTGACTGGCGATAAAATGAACTTTTTTAACACTAAAATCCTTGACGCCTACGAAAAAAGTTGTAATGTCGGGCGACCTTAAATTCCTTCGCACCTCGTCATCAACGTCTTTAGTTTTGTAAATGTGTCAATCAGGACAAGTAGCAAGACAGCTGCACAGACGTCACAGACAAGTCACAGACAAAATTCATAGAGCGCAAGTCTGTATATCTGGGAGTGAGATGTCTGGAGTTGTACAGGGTAAATAATACATCATCATTTGGAATACATGCATTTCATGTGTGTTCTGCGTCTACAGCGATCTATGTAAACACTTTGTTAAAACAGAAACGCTTTTCATATTTGAGTAATAAATGACAAAATGTAGACATGAGCTGTATAATGTGTGAAGGATGATGGCCAAATATCAAATAAGCACTTTCACAAAAGGTACAAGTATAAAACGACAGCTTCTGTGGTGCAGCAGTAACAACTGCTGACTTGTAATCAAAAGGTCGCCAGTTCGATCCTGGCTGCCTCGTGAATTTACCGTTTTGAGTAGTGAGCTGCTCTTATTGTTAACCCTAAATCAGCTAAAGTCGTTTCCCAATGCAAGTTGGCAGCACGCCGGAGCAGAGTATATTCGGCAACGTACATTCGTTGAATGCTGCAACCGGCTAAAGATGCTGCAGGTCCAGGTGGATGCTGCACACTGGTGGTGGTTGAGGAGATCCCCCCCCTTGTATGTAAAGCGCTTTGAGTGCCTTGAAAAAAAAGCGCTATATAAATGTAATAAATTATTATTATTAAAGTCGCTTCCCAGTGCAATTTGCCAGCATGCCGGAGCTGATAAGTCAGTGCCGTCTATTCATTGAGCAGCCAGTTCATGACCAATGCCAGCCCCGGCAGAACTGCAGCATCACCATGTAGCGGGGCTACATAGTAGTAATAGTGTTGTCCATGTTTGTACCATGTGTGTCTTGTTTCCATCGTCCTGTTTGCTGTTTGTGTGTGAAAGTGAATGCCGTCCCCGTAAAGGGGGATGGATGATGGAAGGAGACCGCAGCCCCAAACCTGGAAAACACCGGTTTACAATCAATCAATTACATCCATCACAGGACTATAAAAACAATCAAGAGGAAACAAAGAGGGGAGAAGAGAGAGGAGAGAGAGAAAGAGACTTTCATTTTGAACGACCACTAACCATTTGTACCTGCTGTATTCCACATCGCGCATTTCCATCCAGTTTGTCTTTTATTCCGCCGGACTTACTAAAATACCCTCATCACGAGAGACCCCGGGGTTGGATTTCATCATCCACCACGCGCCGAGGATACACAGTGAGGCTGTTCCATTTTGTTCTGGGAAATACAAACACTCTATATGTCGGTTAACCAGTCATCTGCATTCAGGACAATTGTTACTCGGACTCAAGTTCACGACCGTTCATTTCCGTATCTCATTCATTTTTGTTATTCGTGTTGTTTGTTACATGTTACAAGGGCAAGAAAGGGTTTGTTATATTCATATAGGTTGTTTTGGAGGAAGGATATATAAAATGCTCAAAAAAACTAAAGGAACACTTTGAAAACACATCCGATCTCAATGGGAAAAAGAAATCCTCCTGGATATCTATACTGATATAGACTGGGTAATGTGTTAGGAACGAAAGGATGCCACATCGTTTGATGGAAATGAAAATGATCAACCTACAGAGCCCTGAATTCAAAGACACCCCAAAAATCAGAGTGAAAAAATCATGTGGCAGGCTGGTCCATTTTGCCCAAAATTGAATTGCAGCAACTCCAAATTGTACGCAGCACTTTGTATGGCCCCTGTGTTCTTGTATACATGCCTGACAACATCGGTGCATGCTTCTAATGAGATGACAGATGGTGTTGTGGGGGATCTCCTCCCAGATCTGGACCAGGGCATCACTGAGCTCCTGGACAGTCTGAGGTGCAACCTGGTGGCATTGGATGAACCAAAACATAATGTCCCTGAGGTGTTCTATTGGATTTAGGTCAGGAAAGTGTGGTGGCCAGTCAATGGTATCAATTCCTTCAACTTCCAGGAACTGCCTGCATACTCTCACCACATGAGGCCAGGAATTGTCATGCACCAGGAGCCACTGTACCAGCATAGGGTCTGACAATGGGTCCAAGGATTTCATCCTGATACCTAATGGCAGCCAAGGTGCCTTTGTCAAGCCTGTAGCGGTCTGTGTGACCATGGATATGCCTCCCCAGACAACAACAACAACATTTATTTATATAGCACATTTTCATACAAACAGTAGCTCAAAGTGCTTTACATATTAAAGAATAGAAAAATGAAAGACATAATTATAAAAAATAAATCAACATTAACATCGAATAAGAGTAAGGTTCAATGGCCAGGGGACAGAAAAACAAAAACTCCAGACGGCTGGAGAAAAATAAAATCTGTGGGGATTCCAGACCATGATACCGCCCAGTCCCCTCTGGGCATTCTACCTAACATAAATGAAACAGTCCTCTTTGGATTTAGGGTTCTCACGGAAGGGCTTGATGATGATGATGGTCACGTAGACTTCTTCCTTTTAATCCGTCCATCATTGTTGGAGCATCATGAAGCTTTGAGTAGGTGGAGGTGGCACAGGCACAAAGAAACCGGAAAAAGAAACAGAAAAGAGAGTAGGGGTCAGTACCGATTTTAGAGCCACCATGAATAGTTGTTATGATGAATTGAACATACAGAGTATCAGGATTAAGTTAAATTACGATTAAAATGAAGTTATAAAAAGGCCATGTTACAGTAATGTGTTTTCAGCAGTGTTTTAAACTGCTCTACTGTATCAGCCTGGCGAATTCCTATTGGCAGGCTATTCCAGATTTTAGGTGCATAACAGCAGAAGGCCGCCCGCCTGCCCGCCTCACCACTTCTTTTAAGTTTTGTTCTTGGAATTCTAAGGAGACACTCATTTGAGGATCTGAGGTTACGATTTGGAATATAAGGTGTCAGACATTCCGATATATAAGATGGAGCAGATTATTTAAGGCTTTATAAACCATAAGCAGAATTTTAAAGTCAATCCTGAATGACACAGGTAACTAGTGTAGTGACGCTAAGACTGGTGTGATGTGTTCTGATTTTCTTTTCCTAGTTAGGATTCTAGCAGCTGCATTCTGCACTAGTTGCAAACGATTTATATCTTTTTTGGGTAGTCCTGAGAGGAGTGCGTTACAGTAATCTAGTCGACTGAAAACAACGCGTGAACTAATTTCTCAGCATCTTTCAGTGATAAAAGAGGTCTATCTTTACTTATGTTTCTTAAGTGAAAAAATGCTGTCCTAATGATCTGATTAATATGTGATTTAAAATTCAGATTACAGTCAACAATCACCCCTAAGCTTTTTACCTCTTAATAGCCTCATTGTATCCATTATTGCTGATCACTAAAATTTCAGTTTTCTCTTTATTTAACTTGAGAAAATTACTATTCATCCATTCTGAGATACAAGTCAGACATTGTGTTAGTGAATCAATAGAATCGGGGTCATCAGGTGCTATTGATAAGTACAGCTGTGTGTCATCAGCATAGCTGTGGTAGCTCACGTTGTGCCCTGAGATAATCTGACCTAACGGAAGCATGTAGATTGAGAATAACAGCGGACCCAGGATAGAGCCTTGTGGAACACCATATTGGATATCATGTGTCTTCGAGTTGTAATTCCCACAACTAACAAAATATTTTCTCCCTGTCAGGTAGGATTCAAACCAATTTAAGACCCTGCCAGAGAGGCCCACCCATTGACTAAGGCGATTTCTAAGAATGTTGTGATCAATGGTGTCAAATGCAGCACTCAGATCTAAGAGGATGAGAACAGATAAATGGCCTCTGTCTCCATTTACCGCAAGTCATTTACTACTTTAACGAGTGCAGTTTCTGTGCTGTGATTTGTTCTAAAACCTGACTGAAATTTATCAAGAATAGCAGGTTTATTTATGTGGTCATTTAACTGCATAATGACTGCCGTCTCTAGAACTTTACTTAAGAAGGGCAGGTTAGAGATGGGGCTAAAATTTTCAAGAGCCGAGGGGTCGAGATTATGTTTCTTAAGTAGGGGTTTAACTACAGCAGTCTTAAGACAGTCTGGGAAGACCCCAGTATCTAGTGACGAATTTACTATGTCCAGAACATTATCAATTAGCACGCCTGATACTTCTTTGAAAACCTTGTTGGTATCGGGTCAAGGACGCAGGTGGAGGGTTTTAATTGAGATATTATTTTTTGTAAATCAGTTAAATCTATCCTAGTGAAAGAGTTTAATTTGTTTATAATCTGCTCATGCTGAATGATGTTACAGGCAGCATAATGTTCTCCATGGCTTCTCCAGACCCTTTCACTTCTGTCACGTGCTCAGGGTGAACCTGCTGTCATCTGTAAAAAGCACAGGGCACCAGTGGTGCATCTGCCAATTCTGGTATTCTATGGCGAATGCCAATCGAGCTGCATGCTGCTGGGCAGTGAGCTCAGGGCCCATTAGAGTACATGGGGCCCTTGGGTCATCCTCATGAACTCTTTCTGGTTGTTTGGTCAGAGACATTCACACCAGTGGCCTGCTGGAGGTCATTTTGTAGGGCTCTGGCAGTGCTCATCCTGTTCCTCCTTGCCCAAAGGAGCAGATACTGGTCCTGCTGATGGGTTATGGACCTTCTATGGCCCTCTCCAGCTCTCCTAGAGTAACTGCTTGTCTCCTAGAATCTCCTCCATGCCCTTGAGACTGTGCAGGGAGACACAGCAAACCTTCTGGCAATGACACGTATTGATGTGCCACCCTGGAGAAGTTGGACTACCTGTGCAACCTCTGTAGGGTCCAGGTATCGCCTCATGCTACCAGTAGTGACACTGACTGTAGCCAAATGCAAAACTAGTGAAGAAACAGTCAGAAAAGATGAGGAGGGAAAAATGTCAGTGGCCTCCACCTGTTAAACCCTTCATTCCTGTTTTGGGGGTCATCTGATTGTTGCCCCTCTAGTGCATCTGTTGTTAATTTCATTAACACCACAGCAGCTGAAACTGATTAACAACCCCCTCTGCTACTTAACTGACCAGATTAATATCCCATAAGTTTCATTGACTTTATGCTATACTCTGATTAAAAAGTGTTCCTTTAATTCTTTTGAGCAGTATATATATTTATTTATTTTGGGATTTTTTTTTGTTTGTTTCATTTAATACAATTTATCAGTTTAAGTTTACATATCTGCTTTTGTATTGTGCTTATTTACACCGTCGATTGTGGGGAAAAGTTTCATTTGTTAAAGGTACGGCTTGATAATTAGATTCAACCTCAGTAATTAATCCAGGCCACAGGTCTTGGAAGTGTAGCTGCCGGCCGTTACAACCGTCCCTGGGATTCAGCCGCTGCACTAGACTGGCCTGCAAGCATCAGCACTTACTGTATGTCTGTGTGTTTGCGTGCAGCCAGTTCAAGCGCAGTTGGCTCTGTGATTTACTGAATTTCATCAATGGCGTCAGTTGCACCTTGTACATATAATAAGAGATTGCTGCAGTAGTTTTTATAGTTCACTGGCAGTGTGTTAAATGATCTGTGTTGCAGTAGTTGTGATGCTCTTTGCATGAAAAAGAATATGTGTTCAATAAAAAAAGTAACATTTTTTTTGTGAATTGTGACGTCTACTTAAAAAGTGCAGCAAAAAAGTATTCGGCGTCCAGGGGTGCAATAACCCCCAAGTTTGTGGCAGTTTAAGGGTTAATATTATACAATAAAAACATACATTTGATTTGTGTCTGTAACAGCCGGTGTAAATTTATAGTACTTAATAAAGGCTAACAGAATGTCAGGTTATATAGCGCCTTGATGTGTGGAGTACAAGTCACAGGAAGTTCTGCTCAAGCTTTATAACACACTGGTGAGGCCTCATCTGGAGTCCTGGGTGCAGTTCTGGTCTCCAGGCTACAAAAAGGACATAATAGCACAAGAGAAGGTCCAGAGAAGAGCGACTAGGCTGATTCAGGGCTACAGGGGATGAGTGATGAGAGAACAATAAAAGAGCTGAGCCTTTACAGTGTAAGACAGTGGTTCTAAACCTGTGGGGCAGGCCCCCCTAGGTGGGCATGAAGTAACAAAAAGTTGGGTGCACAGATGTGAAAAAAAGAAAACAAAATATGAAAAAAACATGTGTTGAAACCAAAGCAAACTAACTTTAACTACATTCTGATACTAGAACAATAAATATATCCATCCATTTTCCAACCCACTGAATCCAAACACAGGGGTCTGCTGGAGCCAATCCCAGCCAACACAGGAACCAATTCCAGGCAGGGTGCCAACCCACCGCAGGACACACACAAACACACCCATACACCAAGCATACACAAAGGACAATTTAGGATCTCCAATCCACCTAACCTGCATGTCTTTGGACTCTGGGAGGAAACCCACACAGACACGGGGAGAACATGCAAACTCCACGCAGGGAGGACCTGGGAAGCGAACCCGGGACTCCTAACTGCGAGGCAGCAGTGCCACCATGCCGCCCACAATAAATATAGAGTTAGATAAATGTTGATAAAAGGTAAGTAGGTATAATAAAAAATGCATCTACATTTCAAAAAAAATGTTGGGGGGGGGCGCGATTAAAACTGTTATGAAAACTCGGGTCACAAATATTTAAAGATTGAGAAACGCTGGTATAAGAAAAAGAAGATGAAGAGGAGACCTGACTGAAGTGCTTAAATTATGAAGGGAATTAGTACAGTGGATCAAGAGAGTGGCTTTCAAATGAATTTGACGAGAACACAAGAACACCGTTTGAAACTTGTTAAGGGTAAATTTAACACAAACATTTACATTTACTTATTTGGTTGACACCTTTATCCAAGGCAACTTACTTTTACTGTATGATACAATGAGTTACATTTCTTTTGGTTTTCCAATTGGGGCACAGAGGCAGGTCAAGTGGCTTGCTCACACTCACATGGCGTCAGCAATGCGATTTGAACCCAAAACCTCAGGTTTTGAAGTCCAAAGCCTCTACCACTACACCACACATTAAGAAGGTTGTCTTCACACAAAGAAAAAAGACAGTGTTGAGAAGCCATTAAGAAGACTAACAGACTGTCAGGTTATATAGCACCTTGATGCCTGGAGTACAAGTCACAGGAGGTTCTGCTCAAGCTTTATAACTCACTGGTGAGGCCTCATCTGGAGTCCTGTGTGCAGTTCTGGTCTCCAGGCTACAAAAAGGACATAACAGCACAAGAATAGGTCCAGAGAAGAGCGACTAGGCTGATTCAGGGCTAAAGGGGATGAGTTATGAGAGAACAATAAAAGAGCTGAGCCTTTACAGTTTAAGGAAAAGAAGATTAAGAGGATACCTGACTGAAGTGTTTAAAATGATGAAGGGAATTAGTCAAGTGGATCGAGACGGTGACTTTAAAATGAGTTCGTCAAGAACATGGGGGCACAGTTAGAAACTTGTTAAGGTAAATTTCACACAAACAACGTTTTTCTTTACACAGAGAGTCACAAACCGATGGAATTAGTGACCAAGTAGTGTGGGGACAGGAGGACTTTAGGGACTTTCAAAACTCGACTAGTTATTTTTGAGGGGATGAATTATGAGGAAGGGGTAAAACAGTTCACCAGAATCAGGTCTACTGTATAACGAGAGGAATGGTGCAAAAGTCATCCTGAATGTTGTGCAGGTCTGATCCACAGTTACTGGCTTCACTAGTTGAAGTTATTTTTGCCAAAGGAGGTTCGACCACTTGCTAAAATCCAGAGGTTTGCTTAGTCTTATTTTTTACTTTCGGGTGTGTTCAGTAAGATCATGACAGATTTGAATTGTATTGAATGTTGTTCACGCAGGCTTATTTTGTTGGTCTGTACTGGTGACTTATGTGACGGTCAGAGCCCATATTATGAACAGTTAATGCAGAAAACAAGGTCAGTTCAAAGGGCTTACGTACTTTTTCTTGTTGTAAGAGAAGAATGAACTTGAAACTGCCGGCTTGTTTAACAAGGACATCCTGAGCTTTGTAGCAGCACATTTAAATTAGAAAATGAGATCGTGTATAACATTTAACTGTATATTCTGTTCCGTGATAACAGTTTACATAGAAGTATTATTTCTTTTCTCCAGGCATCACCCATGTAGGTACTGACCCCTACTCTCGCTTCTGTTTCTTTTTCCGGTTTCTTTGTGGTGGTGGCCCACCTACTCAAAGCTTCATGATGCTCCAACAACGATGGATGGATTAATGGATTGGCATCATCATCAAGTCCTTCTGTGAGAGCCCTAAATCCAAAGAGGACTGTTTCATTGATGTTAGGTAGAATACCCAGAGGGGACTTGGCGGTCTCATGGTCTGGAACCCCTACAGATTTTATTTTTTACTCCAGCCGCCTGGAGTTTTTTTTTTTGCTTTTTCTGTCCCCCCTGGCCATTGGACCTCACTCTTATTCTATGTTAATTAATGTTGACTCATTTTGTTTTCTTATTGTGTTTTTTATTTTTCTATTCTTTATTATGTAAAGCACTTTGAGCTACTGTTTGTATGAAAATGTGCTATAGAAATAAATGTTGTTGTTGTTGTTGATGACTCTTAATGATTAACTATTTTGGGACTTAATACATAATAGCAGGGGTGTGTCTCTAGGCCATACCATTTATCTGTATGTTGGTTGGTGTGTTTCAAATGCTTTGTAGTTATTCTATTTAAATGAACCTAGCTGATTAAAGGACACTTTACGTCAGATTTCTTCAGTCCTTCATGATGCATTTAACAAGGCAGGTGGGGTTTTCATCAGCTGGTATAAATTATTGATGTCCATGTTTGAATTTCATTTATAGTGATGGCTCAATACTCCTTTGTTTACTAAGTGTTTTTCCACAACACCTTTAGGAAAGACATTCAGAGAGAAGATTGTTTGTTTTACCTTAGCTTTGTATTTGCTGAGCTTCTGTTGTATGCTTTGTTTTTATAATAAAACCACCGTCTCTCCGGCCTTTTACAGTATTTGGGTTTGAGGGAAAGTTCAAGAGCTCCCCCTTTTGGCCTTTTTAAGTGATCAAGATGGTATGGGATTAAGCTGTCCAAAAAGACTGGAATAATAAATTATATATATATATATATATATATATATATATATATATATATATATATATATATATATATAGTGGTGTATGGCCGGCCGTTCATCCCAGCCAATACCCCCAAGCCGCCAGGTGCAGCCCTCCTTGCAGTATGGCGGTGCCCCGAAGACCAGCAGGGTATCATGGACATTGGAGTCTTTATGCACAGCCCTGCTGGATATCATGGGGGCCACTAGGAGACGCTGCAGGGAGGAATGATGTTTATTTGCCAAGTCACATGGACAAGGGGAATGACGTGCTTCCGGGGTGAAGAAAAGGACTTTTTATCTGACCCGGAAGTGATAGGAGATCACATGGACTGGGGATTGGAACACTTCCGGGTCAGGGATTATAAAACGAGTATGGGAGCTTCCAGACGGCGAGCTGAGCTGGGTGGAAGGGTGGCAACACGTCTGGGAGTGTGGAGGATTGTTTGTTGTCCATCCATCCATCCATTGTCTAACCCGCTGAATCCGAATAGGGTCACGGGGGTTCTGCTGGAGCCAATCCCAGCCAACACAGGGCACAAGGCAGGAACCAATCCCGGGCAGGGTGCCAACCCACCGCAGATTGTTTGTTGTGATTATTGTAATTTATTTAATGAGTATTGTGGAGGAGAGGGTGCTTTGTGCACTGTGCAGAATAAATATAGTCTACTTTTGGACTTTTATCTGGTGTCTGGCGTCTTGGACAAGGGTTCAACGGAGCGATAGCGCCCCCTATCTGTCACAATATATATATATATATACATATATATGTTGTGATAACAGAACAAGATGCAAAGGACAAAAAGATATGGACGAAGATGATCCACTGTGGTAACCCCTAACAGGAGCAGCTGAAAGAAGAAGATATATATATATATATATATATATATGTATATGTTGTGAGAATTCTGAACTCTTTGAGACCATCCCCACCGAGACGACACACAGACGCATGACTGCTGCATCTGTTGAGGGTTGCTTGTCCATCACAAAGGCAACCGCAGATTCACAGCACCACAGAAACAACTACAAGATGACCGCTGCCACATGCAAAGCACCAGTCGCCCGATTGGGGATGCAGGGAACATTATAACTCGGCCACTGACCTGGTCCCAACCCTGTTTGTTTGCTGTGATTAGAGTATAGTAGAATGGTAGATCCCACTACAATACAATACAATACATTTGTTTATATAGCACATTTTCATACAAAAAATGTTCTTTACATAATGAAGAATAAAATAATAAAAGACAGTAAGAAATTAAAATCAATTCAACATTAAATAATATAGAATAAGAGTAAGGTCCAATTACCAGGGAGGACAGAAAAAAAAAAAAAAAAACTGACAAAAATAAAATCTGCAGGGGTTCCAGACCATGAGACAGCCCAGTCCCCTCTGGGCAAAAAATAACCTTGGCTGTTCCTGTTTCGAATGGAATAAAACTGGCTTTGCTAAAGTGCTGAGACTCAGCCTCATCTTTGGGGTGCAAAACACTGACTCACACGTCACATGGTACCAGGAGTGCGGTGGGGTGACCTGAAATGGGTAGAAGAAATTAACTATGAATGGGATTGGAGGTGGTGACCTGGGGCACTACGCGCTCTTCAGTTGTTTCCTTCTTCTGCTTCATCATCCTGCTGGTCACTTCACGTTATCTCGTAGCAACTGCATGATGAGAGTGGAGTCCTTGTAGGAATCTTCATTTAAAGTGTCCAGCTCAGCAGTAGCATCATCAAGTGCTCATTTGGCTAGAAGGCATGCATGCTCAGGGCTGTTTTAGATTTCATAGTAGAAGACCAAGAAGCTAAGAGCCAGACCCAGTTGGTTGGGGCGAGGGGGCTGCATGTGCTCCTTGTTGATTTCAAAGGCCTCCTTGTAGGACGCCTCAGTCACCAATGATGACCTTTTCTCTCCTGTGGTCACTGCAGCCAGGTAGCAATAGTAGTCACCTTTCATTTTCAGATAGAGGACTTTGCTCTCATACTGTGAGTTGGTGCAGTTTTTGATAACAAATTTATTTAACAGGGTCAAGATGTCCTGGCACACTGCCTCTGGCTCCTTCACAATCCTCTCAGTATGCTGGCACCATCTCCAACTTCTTCTCAATGCCATCTTCTGAGGTCTTCTTAAATAACACAGGGTGCCCAATCACACCTGATCGTCATCCCATTGATTGAAAACACCCGACTCGAATTTCACCTTCAAACTAACTGATCATCCTAGAGGTTCACAAACTTTTGACACTCACAGATATGTAATATTCAATCATTTTCCTTAATAAATAAATGTATAATATTATAAGTATAATATTTTTGTCTCATTTGTTTAACTGGTTTCTCTTTATCTACTTTTAGGACTTGAGTGAAAATCTGATGATGTTTTAGTTCATATTTATGCAGAAATATAGAAAATTCTAAAGGGTTCACAAACTTTCAAACACCACTGTGTATATATATATTTTTATAAATATATATATTGTAATATGGACGCTATATAGCGCCCGACCCAGCACAGACTGACGCAGAGGCACGTACAAAATAAACACAGGCTTTTATTATTCTTCAGCTGTGAGACACGTCTTCCCCGTGTTACACAGCCCGACGCAGTCCCAAAGGAAAACACCACCAAAACACTCTCTTCATCCACCACTCCTCCTCACCAAGCTTAGTCCTCCTCCTCCTCCCAACTCCGGCCCTCGAGTGGTGGTGGCTGGCCCCTTTTATAGCCCGCCCAGCACCGTTTCAGGTGCTTGACCACCTGGGGCCTCATGTATAACGCCGTGCGTAGAACTCGCACTATAACATGGCGTAAGCACAAAAGCCGAAATGTGCTTACGCACAGAAAAATCCAGATGCAGGAATCTGTGCGTACTCCAACTTCCACGTTCTTCCGCTACATAAATCCCGATCAGCGTGAAAACTAACGCTCGTGCACGCGCATTTTGTAACGCCCCAAATCCGCCCAGAATTACGCCTACTGTATTTGAATATGCAAATCAATATAAATCGCCCTTAAGCGCAGCCTTCTGTGAAAAGACAATGGGAAAAGCACGGGGAAAATATAAGAATTTCAGCGAATACCAAGTGGAGGCAAAGGAAAAACATTCTATTTGTTCAAATAAACCGTGGTATAATCAACAAAATGAAGTTGATCGAGTGACGTAGCGTGTTGGAGAAACTTGAAAGCTCACATTCACAAAATCGCACAGTGCCGGAAATAAAAAAGAAGTCACATATCAAAGTTGCAGTGAAAAGAAGAGTTGTAAGCCCACTGTCTGAGTGTCATATGAAAGTTTATTAGGGTACAGAGAAAAAAGGCACACGGTGGGAAAAAGCACGAAATGTCAACTTCAATCTCGAATTTTCCACTTTGATCACGTAGTTTATTTTGTCATTTAGTAGAACATTATAAACTTCATCTTAAAATCGTTTAATTAACCAGTTTCTCAAAATTACATCGTAATTAAAGCAGCATGTTAAATGCATTGTTTTGTATTTGATCTTCTACTCGTATGTGATCTATGTGTGTGAATCACTACTTGCTTCTTAAACCGGCTCTCTTCCTCCAACTGGACACAGAATCCATTACATTCGTGATATTACAGCTCTCTGAATAACTGAAATACTGAGATGTATACGTGATGTCATTTTCATGATGATTGGAGTTAAAGCATGTTATTAAACATGTGTTTCATGAGCCTCGTGCTCATGACAAGCATTTATCTTTTGTCGAAATTTGTCGCTGCGTTTTTTGCTGTGCTGTTATTTTCTCTTTCTGTTTTATATTCAATATATATTGGCGTAGCCGTCACTACAGTCCTTGCTTTTCTTTCCCCAAGTAACCGATCGCCACACAATCAGCTCTGTAATAGAAGTTAAGCCATCTGTAAGCTTAGCGCAGATTCTTCAAAACGTTTAAAGAACATTGAAATATCTTCGTAGTACATGTTTAATTATTCTATCCTTCACGACACTCCCAGTGAAGAATATAGATTATTTAAATGAAGTTAAAATTTTATGTGTATAATTTGACAAACATATTTTGCTGCATTTCACCCTAAAAATGATATCGTCATCATATGTAAATACGCGCTTTATAAAGTGGGTTTAGGTTGTGAGATATTATAACTGTAGTGCAAGTTTACAGTGTGGTGATTGTACTTATAAGTACACACAGTTCTACAAGGAGCAATTGATTCAGTGCATTTAAAGTTCTTGGGATTAAACTGTTTCTGAACCGCGAGGTCCGTACAGGAAAGGCTTTAAAACATTTTGCAGTGGCTGAGACAGCGTGTCCTTAAAGCTGTATACGGATAATTCTCTTTCCGATCAGTTGCTGCTGTGATTCACACTCAGATACAGTGATATAAATACTCCGAGTCGTGCAGTGAGAGAAATATGGAAAAAGATGATCCGCTGTGGCAAACTCCTAACGGGAGGAGCTGAAAGAAGAAGAAGAAGAAGGAGAAGTGAGAGCAGTTCTGGTATTTGGAATACTATGGCTGTTCCCTGGACCATTATATTGTTACGAGTTAATTAAAATCAGATTCATTACACTAATAAACAATATGCGGTTAGTTTCTGTGTATTTATAAAGCCGCGTCATGAAAATAAAGAGTAATCACACAAGAACAGTACCATTGCTTTGACGCTGGGTGGCGCCAGTTTGCAAAACCGAGCGGAGAACTTGCGTACGACAAGGCATGAGGTACCGTGGAAAAGTGCGTGGCTTTACGCCAAGTGTAGGTTTTATACATCGCGATTTGAATGTGGAAAAGTTCTTACGCAACATTTCTGTGCGTACGCACCGTTTATACATGAGGCCCCAGGTCCTAATTGCACTTCTGGGTGGGGCTGAAGACTCGTCCAGCCAGGCTGTTGACTCCATGCAGCTCCCCCTAGTGGCCATCCCAGCTCCCAACGAGGCTGTGGAAGATTCCATCTCCCATGGAGCCAGGTGGGAGGCTAGGGAATCATAGTCGGCCCGGGAGGCTGCAACCAAGCATCCCGGGGGAGGTATTGAGCTGTCCATGTTTGTTCCCCCGGAACATATGCAGCAGGGGTGTCCCGGCCGGGTATGGGACCCAGCCGTCCATCACAATATATTGTGGAGGACTGCCGGCTTCGTGCTCTGGCCCTCACCCCCAGGCCGCCAGGAGGAGTTCTCCCGACTGCAGGATCATGCCCCGAGTTCCAGCAGGGTCTTATGGACTATGTAGTGTTTTTACACAGCCCTGCTGGATACCTTGGGGGCCACCAGGAGTCGCTGTAGGGGGGCTCATGGGCTCTTGTGTGCCCTATAACACGGGAGTACGTCACGGTCACGTGACAGGAAGGAACGATGTGCTCCCGGGTTGAATTAAAGGACTGTTTACCCTGACCCGGAAGTAATAAGGAACTGTGGACTAATTGGGCAGGAACACCTCCGGGTCAGGGGCTATAAAAGGACTACGGGCCAGTCCAGACACTGAGCTGAGCTGGGAGGTAGAGGGGCGAAGTGTCTGGGCGAGGAGGCGAGTATTATTGTGTTTATTTAGTAAATGAATAGTGCGGAGAGTGCTTTGTGCATGTTTTGTCAGACAATAAAGAAGTCTTGGACTTTTATCCGGTGTTTGGAGTGGTACCTGAGGGTTCAAGGTAGCACCCCCTACTGCCACAATATATACATACATATTATTATGGGGTGCCAAACAGGCAAATACAATGGTTTTCTGAATATATAAAGTCAGCGTCAGAATATATAAAATCATTCCTAATTAAATATAACGTCAATGCTTGATTATAAAAAGTCAGCATCAGAATATATAAAACCATTCCTGAATATATAAAGTCAAAACTTGAATATTTAAAGTCAGTACTATACTGTATATGTATTGTGATAGACAGTCGGCAGCTCAACCTGGCTGGGAAGCCCTGAGGATGAATGGATATGGGGAACACTGCCTCCCCGAAATGCTACAGTGTCCCCTGGAGTGTAATGGCATCTCAGATTCTCACAGGGCATTCTGGGACTTGGAGTTCAGTTTCTCAGCCCTGTTGGGTACTGTGGGTGCCGCCAGGAGGAGCTGTGAGAGGACTTAGGGAGCCGTGCCATTCCATAGCCCGGAAGTACTCCCAAGTCACAAAGATGGAAGCCCCAAAGTACTTCCGAAAGCCAGTTCTCCATCTGACCCAGCAGTTCAATATGGTGTCCTGCAGGGCTCAGTGCTGGGACCTTTACTATTCTCAATTTACATGCTTCCACTGGGATCTCTCATTAGGACACATAAAGTTAATTTTCACTCGTATGCAGATGACACCCAGTTATACCTTTCATTTAGATCAAATGAAGTTTCTCCGATGTTGTCTTTAATTAGTTGAGTTAGTGAATTAAAGCAGTGGATGGATCAGAACTACTTGTCTTTGACACTGATAAAACAGAGATGTTAATTGTTGGAGGGAATGACGCTGATCACAACAATATTCTGTCATCGTTTAACTCAGTTGGAATCAACATTAATTTTACTGAATCAGATGAATTCTTCCATCTTAAAAATGTTGGGTAATTAAAGTGCTTTCTAAATAAACAGGATTCTGAGAAATTAATTCATGCATTTATCTCTAGTAGGATTGACTACTGCAATGTGGTGTTCACTGGATGTTCAAACTGTTCTTTATACAGCCTCCAGTTAATCCAAAATGCCGCTGCCAGAATTATTACAAGAACAAGAAAATATGAACACATAACCCCAGTTCTTAAATCCTTTCACTGGCTCCCGGTTAAGTTTAGGGCAGATTTCAAAATCCTCCTTTTAACATATAAAGCCTTAAATGGCCGAGGTCCGGCTAACTTGTCTGAACTTATCATGACTTACAAACCTGAGCGCACATTAAGATCTCAAGATGCCGGTCTGCTTAGGATTCCAAGGATTAATAAAATAACAGTGGGAGGTCGAGCTTTTAGTTACAGGACCCCTAAGCTGTGAACTGGTCTGCCTGCTACTATAAGAGATGCCCCTTTGGTCTCATGTTTTAAATCACAGCTGAAGACTCAGTACTTCAGTTTAGCACACCCTGACTAGAGCTGCTGATTAACTGTACAGACTGCATCTCCGTTGTTAGTCATTAGTAACATCCATCCATTCATTATCCAACCCGCTATATACTAACTACAGGGTCACGGGGGTCAGCTGGAGCCAATCCCAGCCAACACAGGGCGCAAGGCAGGAAACAAACTCCGGGCAGGGAGCCAGCCCACCACAGGGCAACATAAGTAACATGATGGTTATAATTTGGTACTAACCCTCACCTATTCTTTTTCTCTTCTCGGTACTCAAATGTGGCACTTGGTGCCACAGCCTACCTGCCAAGTTGTTTTGCCCGCCTAAGGTAAAGTCATCCCTGATGGAGGATCGCAGGAATCATGGGGTAGAGGGGTCCTTTCATCGGATTGGCTGGCTAAGCACTGACTCAGCTGTGGAATGGCCAAATTGGGGAGGCAGCTTGATGGATGAGGTCTCCAGAACTATAAACAAATCCAAATCATATTATGTGATATCATCTACTGTTAAATTCTACTCTGTACTTGTAAAATGTATTTATTTTTATGCTGTATTGAGGATTTGTTCTGTTCTGTGTATTGTATTGTATTGTATTGACCCCCTTTTGTTTGACACCTACTGCACGTCTAACCTACCTGGAAAGGGGTCTCTCTTTGAATTGCCTTTCCCGAGGTTTCTTCCATTTTTTCCTACAAGGTTTATTTTTTTGGGAGTTTTTCCTTCTCTTCTTAGACAGTCAAGGCTGGGGGGCTGCCAAGAGGCAGGGCCTGTTAAAGCCCATTGTGGCACTCCTTGTGTGATTTTGGGCTACAAAACAAATAAATTGTATTGTATTGTATTGTATCAGAATGTGAAAGGTTCATCAGAGCACCAGGACTCACTGGCTGGAACAGGCTGTCCCTCAAAACTAAACATCAGAGCGAGACGTCGACTGGTGGGAGAGGCGACTAAAAATCCAAGCATCACTCTTAGACGTCTCCAATGCTCTTTGGCTGAAACTGGAGTGAAGCAGCAGAGGTCCACCATTTCATAAAACAAGCCTTTATGGGATGGGAGCAAGAAAGAAGCCATTCCTTAAGAAGGCACACATAAAAGCACGCATGGCATTTGCTATGAAGCACGAGAATGAAGGTTTTATGGTCAGATGAGAGCAAAATGGAACTTTTTGAAGGCAAATGAAGACTAAGGAGCCTTTTGCTGATGTGAAAAACAAAGTCATTGAAACGCACAAAGAAAGAAATGGCTACAAAAATATATCAAAGAGTCTGACGCTCCCGGTAAGCACTGCTGGGTCCATCATCAGAAAGTGAAAGGCTCATTACAGCAGACCAGACTCTTACTAGAAAAGGCCGTCCCTCAAAAACTAAACATCAGAGAATCGGGTCGACAGTTGAGTGGGGCAACAAAAAATCTAACCGTCACTCTCAGGCGTCTGCAATGCTCTTTGGCTGAGAGTGGAGTGAAGGCGTAGGGGTCCACAATTTGCAGTGCTGTCCATAATACAGGCCTCTACGGGAGGGTAGCAAGAAAGAAGCCATTGCTTTAGAAGGTCCACAAAAAAACATGTATGAAGTTTCCTACAAAGCTTGAGAAAGACCCAGTTAAGATGTGGGAGAAGCTTTAATGGTCAGATGAAACCATAAGAAAAGCACTATATATTAGATAGATAGATAGATAGATAGATAGATAGATAGATAGATAGATAGATAGATAGATAGATAGATAGATAGATAGATAGATAGATAGATAGATAGATAGATATGAAAAGCACTATATAATAGATAAAAAACAATATTAAATTAAAGAGTGATAACAATGCAGGTATAACAGACAATAACTTTGTATAATGTTAACGTTTACCCCCCCGGGTGGAATTGTAGAGTCGCATAGTGTGGGGTCTCCTCAGTCTGTCAGTGGAGCAGGATGGTGACAGCAGTCTGTCACTGAAGCTGCTCCTCTGTCTGGAGATGATCCTGTTCAGTTGATGCAGTGGATTCTCCATGATTGACAGGAGTCTGCTCAGTGCCCGTCGCTCTGCCACGGATGTCAAACTGTCAGCGCATGCCTACAATAGAGCCTGCCTTCCTCACCAGTTTGTCCAGGAGTGAGGCGTCCCTCTTCTTTATGTTGCCTCTCCAGCACACCACCGCGTAGAAGAGGGTGCTCGCCACAACCGTCTGGTAGAACATCTGCAGCATCTTATTGCAGATGTTGATGGACGCCAGCCTTCTAATGAAGTATAGTCGGCTCTGTCCTCTCTTGCACAGATCATCAGTATTGACGGTCCAGTCCAATTTATCATCCAGCTGCACTCTGTACCCTCTGTACACGGTCACCTCTGATGATCACGGGGTCCTGACAATCTTGTCAGCATTGAAGGGATAATGGAAGACACAAATAAACAATATTGCAGTAGAACTTGTTCCAGTCTGCTCGAGAGACGGTTCATCTGTCAACTTAACAACAACATTTATTTCTAGAGCACATTTTCTTACAGATAATGGAGCTCAAAGTGCTTTACATGATGAAGAAAGAGAAAAAAGACAAAGAATTTAAATCAGAGAACACTAATTAACATAGAATAAAAGTAAGGTCCGATGGCCAGGTAGGACTGAAAAAACAAACAAACCTCCAGACGGCTGGAGAAAAAATAAAATCTGTAGGGGATTTGAGGCCATGAGACCACCCAGCCCCCTCTAGGCATTCTACCTCACATAAATGACCTCAATCAGTCCTCATTGTCTTCAGGGTTCTCTTGGAAGGACTTGATGATGACGGTCATGTAGACTTCCGGCCTTTAATCCATCAATGTAGGAACATCACGGTGCTTTGATTAGGTGGTGATGGCGCAGATCAACACCACAGAAAACCAGAAAAAGAACAGAAGAGAGAACGGGGTTAATATGGATTTTAGAGCCACCATGAATAGTAATGATAATTATATGGAATATGCAGAGCATCAGGATTAAATTAAAATGAAGTTATGAGAAGGCCATGTTAAAATATTGTGTTTTTAGCAGTTTTATAAAGTGCTCCACCGTATCAGCCTGGCGAATTCCTATTGGCAGGCTATTCCAGATTTTAGGCTCATAACAGCAGTAGGCCGCCTGCCTCACCACTTCTTTTAAGTTTAGTTCTTGGAATTCTAAGCAGACACTCATTTGAGGATCTAAGGTCACAATCTATACTAATAAAAGGCAAAGCCCTCACTGACTCACTGACTCATCACTAATTCTCCAACTTCCCATGTAGGTAGAAGGCTGAAATTTGGCAGGCTCATTCCTTACAGGTTACTTACAAAATTTGGGCAGGTTTCATTTCGAAATTCTACGCATAACGGTCATAACTGAATCCTACTTACGTACATATATACGTCCATAGCCCGCAGCTAGGTCGCCGTGTGAGGCAGAGTTGCGTTCCCCATCCCCACGCCACCCACGTAATTGGCTGCCTGCCCATATAAGGCCGTCCGTAGCTCCGGTCTCTTCATTCCCTTCCTTGCTTCGCCACAGTATTCATGTCTCCATTCTGATAACTACAGCCTTTTTATTGAATCCACGGCTTCTCCGCTGTCTTATTGTTCATTTATTACGATTATAGTTATTGTGTAGGTATTTTAGACTTACTTTACATTGTTCAGGTACTCATTTCCTTTACCATTCCAACTGTACTCCCATTAACATGTCTATCGAGGTGATCACCATCGATCAAAGAACTGTCACTTACCGAGTGGTTTCCATGCCGGAGATGGCATCTACTTTTTCCATTCTCTTTGTTACATATTGCACGGCCATATCAGGCTCACTCTTGATATCCGGAGGAACATTGTGTCTTATGTATTGAATGACTGGACAGGTTCAAGGTGTGGACTGATGACGTACAGGAGATAATTAGACTACACAGGAGCACTAGAAGAGTGAAATGCTTAAGCCCTTCACCTATGGATCTGCATGTGAGTTGATGGCTGCCGCTGAATTGTTCGGTTGTCGCTTTCAAGTGTACCAAAATGGCCAATTATTTTACACCTTTTGACAACCGCCAATGCCTCTTAAACATCTTAGATTCACAGGTGACGATTTCAGTAGTGGACACTTTGATGTTTATGAATGTTTAAACTCTCAAAAGCTGGATGTGATTTTATCGATGAAACCGGTTGTATGCTTACAACGCTTGACAGATGCCAAATGTCTCTTCAACACAAGTCATGCAAATATTGGCGTAATTGAAACAAACCATGAAACTCACACCGATTATGACAGCAGCAATCCAAGCTGTGAGAAAACAGTACAAAGGAGGTGCGTCAGACGTCGTGGTACATTTTCTGATGCAGCTAGACGGAAACAACTTTGTGACGCTGCCGCCAAATACTCGCAGAAAAATCCACAAGTTAATACCAGGAATGCCTGTTAAACATCTTAGATTCACGAGTAGCAATTTGGGTAGTGAACACTTCGATGAATGAAACCTGTTATCTTTACAACGGTTGACAAACACGGAATGTAACTTGAACACAACACGTCCTCCAAATACGAACCTAATTGAAAGAAATAATGATAATCAAATCTTTGATGACAGCAACACTCATAACAGTGACAAAACAATTACATTGACAATCATGTTATGTTATTTTTAAAATGTTTCCTTTTCATAACTTCTTTAACACACTACGTCTCCGCTGCGAAGTGTGGGTATTTTGCTAGTTTGTAATATAAGATGTCAGACATTCTGATATATAAGATGGAGCAGATTATTGAAGGCTTTGTAAACCATAAGCAGTCAATTCTGAATGACACCGGTAACCAGTGTAGTGATGCTAAGACTGGGGTGATGTACTCATATTTTCTTTTCCGAGTTAGGATTCTGGCAGCTCCATTTTGCACTCATTGCAGTTGATTGATGTCTTTTTTTGGGTGGTCCTGAGAGGAGTGCGTTACAGTAATCTAGTGGACTGAAAACAAAAGTGTGAACTAATGTCTCAGCAACTTTCAATGATATAAGAGGTCTAACTTTTGTTATATTTCTTAAGTGAAAAAATGCTGTCCTAGTAATCTGATGAATATGCGATTTAAAATTCAGGTCAGAGTCAACAGTTACCCCTAAATTCTTTACCTCCGTCTTGACTTTTAATCCTAATGCATCAAGTTTATTTCTAATAACCTCATTATATCTATTATTTCCAATCACTAAAATTTCATTTTTTTCTTTATTTGGTTTGAGAAAATTACTACTCATCCACTCAGAAACACAAGAAAGACATTGTGTTAGTGAAACAGCAGTGGACCCAAAGTGACACCAGAATGCTTCAGAGACAGAAAGGTTAATGTTTTGGAATGGCCAGAACCCCTATTGAGAATCAGTGGCACTATTTAAAATCTGCTGTCCACAGGCGCCATCCCACCAGCCTACGAGGGGGAGTCAAGCTAAAGTTAGAAAATAGGATTTATTCGCAAATGGAACGACCCTTAACAAAACGGATGCCGTCATTTCTCAACGTCGTCTCCACCCTTCTCAATGCACTTGCGCCATCTGCCTGGAAGTGCTGGGATTGCAGCAGAACAAAAGGTTTTGTCTTGCCCTCGCCACCACTGGTGCACCCGAGTTACTGTCAAACACTCCATGCCAAGGGGTACCACAGCCACTGGTGCAAGTTACTGTGACTTGCTGGAGACCAACGTGCAGCCTGCTACTTGGCGGGGACTGCTGTCTCAAGGAGTCCTTTTGCTGCAAGTCAATGACACACACACTGCTAAAAACACCAAGGATTATCTGGAGAAATTGAAGTTTGTGATATTGCCACATCCTCCTTATTCAGCAGATTTGGCACCGCGGTGTGATTTCCACCTTTTTTGACCACTAAAAAAACAACACCAATCCCCCAAATGCCCACCTGCCCACCTGCTCCACCAGTATGTTAGTTTCCTTAAGGTCTTGGTAAGCACAGAGTGTGTGCTGAGATGAGAATCTCGTTATAGGGCTACATGATGTAATACGTGACAACCTGAGTGATACGACATGTGTACGACACGTGAGTTTAGGCTCCGCCATGAAACTTTGCATCATTAAATCTAAAGATCACGTTCGCTTTTGCTAAGGACTCTTTTTTCTTTCTGTCCCAGCATTTATTCCACGGCCTGCTCGGAGGCGCTTTCGGTTTTCTAATTACATTTGACTGATTTAAGCATTGAGCTACCAAATCAACTTTAAATCAGGAGATATTGGAAAAGCAATTGTCGTGTTAGTGACAGCGCCTCCACAAAGATATTATATTTGTGCAGCTAAAAGGGCACAAACAATCTGGCATTTAAAAAAAATAGACTTTACTAAATGGATAAAAAAATCATTTTTGAAAAGGTCTGCTATTTATCTTTTTCTCATGGTGGTTGGACTGCCTGTGATTGATAATGCCTCAAGCTGACAAGCTGTAACTCTTCCTCAAAAGGAGCAGCTGCCCTAAACGGATCGCTAATGGTTTGAAAATGGCCATCAGCAGAAAACGTTTATTGCCTTTTCAGTGGCTTGAAAATCTTTCGTTTAGCTTTCTGTTGGGACTTCACCGAGATCATCTAAAAAAAAAAAATCAATTACTTATCATCCATCCATTTATCCATTATCAAACCGGCCTCATCCGGCTTGGGGTTGTAGGGTGGCCAATCACGGCAGCACTGGGTGAAATGATGGCACCATCACTGGACATTGCAGGGCACACTCAACAACAACAACATTTATTTCTGTAGCACATTTTAATACAGACAATGGAGCTCAAAGTGCTTTACATGATGAAGAAAGAGAAAAAAGACAATTTAGGATCACCAGTGCGCCTAACCTGCATGTCTTTGGACCGTGGGAGAAAATCCACACAGACACGGGGAGGACATGCAAACTCCACACAGAGTGGACCCAGGAAGCGAACCCGGGTCTCCTAACTGCAAGGTAGCAGCACTACCCACTACGCCAAGGATATCACGTATTAGTCGAGGTATACAGTGATCCCTTGCTAGATCACACTTCGACTTTCGTGGCTTCACTCCATCACAGATTTTAAATGTAAGCATATCTAAATATATATCACGGATTTTTCACTGGTTCGCGGATTGGTCTTTTAATTTATGGTACATGCTTCCTCAGTTGGTTTGCCCAGTTGATTTCATACAAGGGACGGTATTGGCGGATGGCTGAGAAGCTATCCAATCAGAGCACGTACTATGTATTAAATTAAACTCCTCAATGAAATACGATATGCTTCCTGCGTGGTGGTTCACATACTTGAAAGCCCGAACAGCACGTATTGATTTTTGATTGTTTGCTTGTCTCTGTGTCTGTCACTCTCTCTGACATTCTCTGTTCCTGACGGAGGACGTGTGAGCAGAGGGGCTGTTCGCACACTGGCCTAGAGGATACGGACGCTCCTCTAAAAAACGCTGAAAGACTACCTTCACATTGCTCCGTTCCTTGCACCTGCTTCGCATACTTAAAAGCCCGAACAGCACCTCTTGATTGTTGATTATTTGCTTCTCTCTCTGACATTCTTTGCTCCTGACGCGCACTCCTTTGAAGAGGAAGATATGTTTGCATTCTTTAAATTGTGAGACAGAACTGTCACCTCTGTCTTGTCATGGAGCACAGTTTAAACTTTTGACTAATGGGTGTTATTTCATGTCTAGAGGGCTCTAATAATGTTAAAAAACGTATTTAGAAGGTCGTAAACAGTTTTTCTATGCTCTAACTGCGAAAATATTCGATTTATAAATAAAGAATCCTACTTTGCGGAAATGCATTTATTGCGGTAGAGTCTGGAACGGATTAACCGCGTTAAACGAGGGTTTACTGTAGCTGCAATTCTTGAGAGACGATCAACTAAAAATTATTGCAGGGACCCGAGTTCAAATCCCGCTCATGACACATTGCTGAATGAAAGAATATATCTCTAAAATAAATGTAAAAAAAAACTTTCTCTTCAACGAACGGTGCTTTGAATCCTACATTGCAGATGTAGTTGTTTATTTTTCTTTTTTGATTTAACAAAAACTGTTTAATGAATGATTTGTCAAGGAACACATGGAAAACAAGCACTTGTTGTCAATGTCGCACCCTAATGCGAGTTCTTTTTCTGCAGTTATTTTCTTGAATGGAAGCACATTTGTTTTGTTATACTTGTATCTTTTGTGAAAGTGTTTCTTTGATATTTGGAAATTAGGCTTCACACGTTATACACTTCATGTCTACATTCTGTCAGTTATTACTAAAATATGAAAAACGTTTCTGTTTTAATGATGTGTTTACATAGATCGTTGTAGACAGGGAACACACATGAAATGCAAGTGTTCCCAATAACGATATAGTATTTATAAAAAGTGTCATTTTGCTTGACTTCTAATCCTACGCAACTCTAAGTAACTGACATGAAGGGAAACAGACATGAGCTGAGAAAACTGTGCGGGGTGGAGGGATGTGATAGTAGGCTGCTTGCTGCTTATCAACACATTTAAAGGACAAAAAACGCTGATGGAGAGGTGCGAAGTGATCCCCTTAACATTCGGGGTCATTTTTGCTAAATCGCTTGTAATTTGACCTCTCCAAATTAGAATCATTGCTGTTATTGAACTATCTGGAGTATAAACACATGTTTGGTCTCTTTGTAAAGGTCACATTCTCTAGTTTCACCCTTAGTAGTCAGAATCACTGTAGGTGTGACTGATCAAAAGTTATGCACATTAGAACTCACAAAAAAAACGAATTTTTTTGTTCTCGCCTAAGTTTTTTTATGAAAATAAAGGAAAATAAAGTTGCAGTAGGTAGGTGAGGACAGAAACACACAATGTACCAACAGAATAACTTGTTGACTACTCACATTTCAAATTTGAAAAGAATACCTGTAAAAATGACATTTTTACACCAGTTTTTATGTGGGCATGCCCAGGGGGTTTTTAGAGGGACCATTATCCACATTTTGGAACATATGGAAAAAGTGTAATAACTTTTGAATGCTTCAACCCACATATATCAATGAGGGCTCTACTGAAAGCTTACACCTAAAGGAATCTATATCTACATACAGTGTCACTCTATTAGTTATAAAAATAATAAAAACAATAAAAAATACACATTTCTATGTAAAATTAGTCAATACAAGTTATGAGCCAAAAATATATTTATATTTTTTATTTTTTACTTTTTTTTTTATAAAATGCACACAAACTCTATATATTTCTTTTACAAACTTACAACACAGCTCAGCGTTTTTCCATGTGCCACTTGATGGCAGCAATCACTAGCAAGCAGAAAGCACAAGGGCGCGGCACGCCGCTCCGCCATTACATGTCCCCTGTGCGGTTGAATACTTTCAACGCGCACATGCATCTATTATTTAATCAAGCGTTTATTTACGTTTAAACTTCTACTTTTATTCATATTTAAACTGCGAAAAAACTTGGCGAAATCACAATAAACAACCACGCACCAACTCTGCAGACTGGCACAAATGCCACCTTCACGAAGCTGCGATTGTTTTTTTTACAAGTTAAGCATAGCAAGTCACATATCAAAATGCTCGTCTGCTCATTGGCTGTAAGTTTTGAGTGTCAGTCACAGTGTCCAATCAAACTGGTAGATTCTACCAGAGTTTGAAGCAGACGTCATCATCTAAAGCTTTCTGTGACACTGGTTGGCTATACGAGGTGCCAGTCAACCCCAGACCCATCGTAATTGGCCAAGTTAGGTGTCGATCTGAAGCTAACACTTCCGAGCATTTATTTACGCTTCTCGGTACTTTAATTCATATTTAAAATGCGAAAAAACGTGGCGAAATCACAATAAACAACCACGAACCAACTCTGCAGATTGGCACAAATGCCACCTTCGCGCCGATTCTATCGGTTTGTTTACAAGTTAGCATAGCAAGTTACATATCAAAATGCTCGTCTGCTCATTGGCTGTAAGTTTTGAGTGTCAGTCACAGTGTCCAATCAAACTGGTAGATTCTACCAGAGTTTGAAGCAGACGTCATCATCTAAAGCTTTCTGTGACACTGGTTGGCTATACGAGGTGCCAGTCAACCCCAGACCCATCGTAAATGGCCAACTTAGGTGTCTTTCGAAAGCTAACACTTCCGTGTTTCATGCGGTAGCATGGTTATCGCCGACAGAAACAAATTACGTCTAATATGAGCAATATAAGTGAAAAAAAAATACTTAGGTGGTCTCAAGTTATGAAGCATTTTCTGGAGTTTTTGTCCCTTTGAGAATATATCGTGTGTTTTGGACCTAAATCGTTTTACTGGATTATATTTGCTGGAGCCTTACGGACACAATGGGATCAATACTGCTCGGAAATATTGATGTTTGACTTGCTGGGGGTCTTCAAAGGTAGGCACAGTCAACTCTTAAAAGTATGTACTTCTCTGTAAAAAAGGCTTTAGTGTCAGTGCTGTGGTTGTTGTGTGTCAAAATGGTTTATATCATCGGAAAGACGAGACTTTGAAGTTTCATTTGATGGGTGGGGTGTCGAGATGCATGGCAGAGGGGCATGCACACATTACTGTAACGTTTTTGAACCGCTGTTATGTCCCGGGACCGGGACGTGTGCGCGTTAAGAGGTGGGACGGATCTACGAGTTTTTTCGTAGGCTCTGGTAATTCTAGTGTTAATGCCAGACTATAGTCTTGCTCTAATGTCTTTTTTTGGAATAGGAAGGCCGTTTCCTGGTACGCTTCACGTGTGGGTCACATCTACACAATCTTTTTTAAATTGTTGACCCATGCACTTTGACACCAACTTTTGCCATAGTTACCTGCAGATCTTGCAATGAAATTTCATGGGTCTCAGGTCACTTTTCGTATAAAATTGACATTTATTGGGTTGAATGTTTTTAATCCATCCAGTCCATTCATTTGAAATCAATGTCAATTGTCATTGACATTTCTTACAGATGAATGATTGGCTTTAGCCTCCTTAGCATTACATATTTAAGTGAACAAACTTGTAAAAACAATTGCATCTGTTGCCTGGAAAAATGACATACTTATTAAATCTTATCTTTCTACTGTAAAATATGCAAAACACTAAAAGTATAAAGTCAGAAGTGTAGAAAACATAATAATAATAATCTTATATATAAATGTCTACGCGTGGAAGTGTGTGTGGCTGTCTGTCCGGCCCGGAACTGAAGAGGTGGAGTACCGAGGAAACAAAAACTCACTTAGCCGCTAATACATAAGCGAGGTGAGCACATCGATAAAACGAAACCACCAAAGAAAGGCAAAGTCGCTTAGCCGCTAATACACAAGTGAAGCAAACATATCGGCAAAACGAAACCTCCAAAGAAAGGCAAACTTGCTTAGCCGCTAATACACAAGTGAAGCGAACACATTGGCCAAACGAAAACTCCAAAGAAAGACAAACTCACTTAGCCTGTAATACACAAGCGAGGCAAACATATCGGCAAAACGAAACCTCCAAAGAAAGGCAAGGTCGCTTAGTCTCTAATACACAAGCTAATACTTTTCCTCCTGCCGCTATTGCACAAGCGGGGCAAGCACGTCGGCAAAACAAAACCTCCTAGGAGAGAGACACCCAGAGTAGTTCCTTTCAATTACTTGACATCTCTACATTTCAGTTTTTTTTCTAACAATTTCAATAATCTCTAGGACCCCAGACTTTTTACAGCACGGGCTTACACAGTTAGTAAAGAAAAATAATAATAATAAAAATAATGTTAATGCCATACATAAGGGGGTTCCCAAAAATAACTGGAATCTGTACCCAGCGCGCAATCTCAACTTAGTTTGCCGGTAGGTGTAGCATACTTACAGTTTTATGTGGCAGTCGTTGCTCTGTATTGTTTGTATGCCATTTCGTTTTGCTTTTTCTTGGTGCTTATTAAATGTGTTCTGCGTTTTTTGTGATGGGTGATCATAAAGAACAGCAAGTCCGCGTTGAATTTAGTTTTCTCTTAGAGAACACAGCTGTTGACACTGTAGTGATGCTTGAAACTGAATTTTAAAAGGAAGCTTTAAGTAAAACGCAGGTCTATGAGGGGTTTTCTCGTTTCAAAAGAGGGGAAATGTCACTTGAAGACCAACCAAGATCCTTCCACAATTAGGAATAATGAAAATCTTTCAAAGTTTTGCAATACTGTGATCCCCCGCCTATCACGGAAGTTACGTTCCAGACCCATCAGTGATAGGTGAAAATCAGTGATATAAAAAGACCATATAAATAAACATTTTTTTTTATAGTTTAAGCCTTAAAATACCCATCCCACACACTTTAAACACACGTATACTTATTTAAACACACTTTGTAAACACATTTGACATGTGGACATCGGGCTAAGGATATGAGTAACATCTCTCCATTATAAAACATTTTAACGTCACGCAAGACAAGGCAGTGAGACAGAACAGTGAGACCAGCTGCTGTCCAGGCTTTTAAATGATTGACGTGCAGAGCGACAAGCAGAACAAGCATCTTATCAGAAGCAGCACAAAGTCCACTTCTCCTTAGCGTGCATTCAGGTCCCCCTCCTTCACAACGCGAAGTGGCAGGAGCGTAGCGTGCCTCCGGGGGACGGGGAGGGTTGGGAGTTTGAGCGAAGCGATCGAGACCAGATCATCTCGGACAGACACTTTGACAACATGCCAGACTAGACATTACAACCTCAGGAATCAAAACCCGCGAGACGGTGACTTTTGCATGTCACGCCCTACTTACAAACAATTAAAAACAAGTTCACAGACATCTAACCTAGCAGTTGTTGGAATGCTTTTGGCAGACACACTTCAGGTGCTCCCAGTTCTTAAAGCAACGACAAGCAGAACACGCAGCTTACCAGCAGATGATCCGAGCACTTCTCCTTAGCGTGCGTTCAGCCCTCATACCCCCACTCCTCCTCCTCCTCCTCCTCCTTCAGAATGTGCAGAGCGACAAGCAGAACAGGCATCTTGGCAGAAGCAGCACAAAGCCAGTAGCTGATCCGTCCACATCTGCTTAGCGTGCGTTCAGCTCCCCCCCTTCACAAAGCGAATGGCAGAGACGTGAAGTGGCAAAAGGGCAGCTGCTGTATTTTCTTTAAATCTGGTAAACCAAACCTGGGGTGGGCAAGATAAGCGAGCAGGGGGCAGAGCCCCCTTGTAATAATAATAGTATTAATAAATCCGCGATGTAGCGGGAGTGCGATAGCTGAACCGTGATATAGCAGGGGATCACGGTACAATTTATAAAGATCATCGTCGGGCTATTGAAGAGGTTTCTGAATTAACTTGTGTGTCTTGGAGTTCTTGCTACCTTCCCTACTTGCCTGATCTTTGCTCCATGTAACTTTTTCTTGTTCCCGCATGTGAAGAAAGAACACAAAAGAAAGTGTTTTTGTGCCATGGAGGAACTCAAAGAAAAATCGCTGCAGACCTTGGACAATGTTCTTCTTCAGCAACTCCAAGAATGCTTCCACCAGTGGGAAAACCATTGGGACGAGTAAATTCATCCACATGGAGAAGACTTTGAAGGAGACTAAAGTTTTAGTAAGTAAAAATTATTAAAAAACAAATTTTTTTTTCAATTTGGGTTAGCTTTGGGTACCCCCTCGTATATACTGTCAAAATGTGTCGTTTGTGTGGCAAATGTCGAAGCTGTATCCAGCAGGGGGCGTTAGCTCCCTGGGAAAGAGTTCTTTTACGGCTTACTCTGCATAACAGACAAAGGAAGCTAATGACAAAAACCCAGTTCAGGAGTGGGGGGCCCGATGTGTAGAGTCTGCCATTTTCGTTGCTGCGTTGGAAGGATTTTCAGGATAGGATGACGTTATATCCCATCCGTCCGTCAGCTTCAAAGGTGTGCCGGGCAATGTGCCAAGGCTTTATACTCTTTCTTCTCATGTAGACCCCCACTTACAGTTGTGCTTGAAAGTTTGTGAACCCTTTAGAATTTTCTATATTTCTGTATAAATGTGACCTAAAACATCATCAGATTTTCACACAAGTCCTAAAAGTAGATAAAGAGAAACCAGTTAAACAAATGAGACAAAAATATTATACTTGGTCATTTATTTATTGAGGAAAATGATCAAATATTACATATTTGTGAGTGGCAAATATGAGGCCTTACCTTATTAAGAAGCTCCATTCGTAATATGCATACCACAGCCTTTGATTGATTTGTGATACTGAAAAAGAATTCACAGAACCAAACAAGTCAAAAACACTGAGCAGCCCACCCAGGGGTCCAGACCACTAACACAGCACCAACCAAAGGCGATTTCGACCTCAAACTGCCTCCCAATTTATGAAGCTGTTGTGAGAGATAGGGGGCACTGTCGTCCCCTTGAACCCTCAGACCAGACACCAGATAAAAGTCCAATTCTTGACTTTATTCAGAAAATAATGTGCACAAAGCACCCTCCACTCCACAATACTCATATAAATCACAATAATCAACCAGTACACAATAATCCTCCACTCCCAGAAACGTTGTTCCCTTCCTCCCAACTCAGCTCACCCATCTGGGATCTCCCATAGTCCTTTTGTAGTCCTTGACCCGGAAGTGATTCTGATCCCTCATTCCATGTGATTATCCAGAACTTCTGGGTCAGCTGAAAACTCCTTTTCTTCAACCCGGAAGTACGTCATTTCTTCTGTCCCCGTGAATGTGAAGCACTTCCGGGCTGTACTGAAAATATAAGTCTCTGGGCCTCCCTTCAGCGTCCCCTGGCGGCCCCAACATTATCCAGCAGGGCTGTGTATTAAAACTCCACATACCATGATGCCCTGCTGGAATCTCCACGTCACAGGGAGGGCTCCATCTAGCAGCTTGGGGGTATTGGCCGGGATGGACTTCCGGCCATATATCAATCACACTGTTTATTAAACATAAGGCCTGTAATGGGTGGGCATCCTGTCCTGAGCTCTAGTTCTGCCGGGATAGGTTGCTAAACAAACTGTTTTAAAATGTAAAGTTCCTTTGTCACATCAGTGCTAAAAAGTAATCTATACTAATTGTAAGAGCCATTTTCCTAGTTCTATAAAATGTATGAATATTTATTAGATGATAATGCATAAAATATGGGAGGTTCCTATAACCCCCGTGAATAGAATTGAGTTGGTATTTTCCTGTCATTTCTTAACAGTTTGGAGTAAACAATGTTCTCCAGTTAGTGTTTAGCCTCGCCTTGTCTAAGGTACAGAGGCATACGGTTTTTTAACCGTGTTCTTGTTTGTGCTCGTGTTCGTGCTTGTGCACGTGACCGTGCCTGGGCGCATGTCTATGTGCCAACGGCCTACGGGCCTTTTGAGTGTGAAGTGACACGTAAAATAAAAGATTTAAGAGTTGAACTGTATGTTTAAATCATACAGAAGAAGAAATAAATAACCTTTAAGTATATTCTTAAGAAAAGCTAAGTTTATAGAAGATACATTTTTTCTTTTTTTTTGCCTTTATTCTTTGTGTGTAACTATTTTTCTTTTTATTCTTGTATGGACTATTTGCTTTTAACTTTTCACTAAATATTTTAAAACAAACTTTTGGACCGAGAGATTTCTTTGACACGCGTCTTTCCCGTGCCTGACTTCGCCTTATACATCGGCGGCTACACTAATAAAAGGCAAAGCCCTCACTGACTCATTCACTCACTCACTCACTGACTGACTCACTCATCACTAATTCTCCAACTTTACGTGTAGGTAGAAGGCTGAAATTTGACAGGCTCATTCCTTACAGCTTCCATACAAAAGTTGGGCAGGTTTCATTTCGAAATTCTACGCGTAATGGTCATAACTGGAACCTTTTTTTCTCCATATACTGTAATGGACGTTAGCTTGATGGCCATGGTGGGGCGGAGCTGTGTGTGACATCATTACGCCTCCCACGTAATCACGTGAACTGACTGTGACCGCAGTACGTAGAAAAGAAGGAAGAGCTCCCAAACAGCGCTGAAGAAAAACACAGAATACTTTATTTGCGACATACAAGTTTAATGAGAAGACACGAGGTATAAACAACACTTTGGATCACTTTGTAATGGAGTTAAAATTGCTGTAGCGAGAAACATATAAGTGCCGGGTCTTAGCTAACATTAAATAAAGCTGTGGACATCGCAACATCACACAAGAGTGCAGCTCACGTGAACTGACTGAACGCAGTACGAGTGATCACTTCCATGCATCAAACCTGTTCAAAAAACGCATTACACAATTGACAAGGTGTTCAGTGGATGCAGTGGATTCTCCATGATTGACAGGAGTCTGCTCAGCGCCCGTCGCTCTGCCACGGATGTCAAACTGTCCAGCTCAATGCCTACAATAGAGCATGCCTTCGTCACCAGTTTGTCCAGGTGTGAGGCGACCCTCTTCTTTATGCTGCCTCCCCAGCACACCACCGCATAGAAGAGGGCGCTCGCCACAACCGTCTGATAGAACATCTGCAGCATCTTATTGCAGATGTTGAACGATGCCAGCCTTCTAATGAAGTATAGTCGGCTCTGTCCTCTCTTGCACAGAGTATCATTGTTGGCAGTCCAGTCCAATTTACCATTCAGCTGCACTCCCATGTATTTATAGGTCTGCACCCTCTGCAGTCACCTCTGATGATCACGGGGTCCATGAGGGGTCTGGTCCTCCTAAAATCCACCCCCACCAGCTCCTTGGCTTTGCTGGTGTTCAGGTGTAAGTGGTTTGAGTCGCACCATTTAACAAAGTCCTTGATTAGGTTCCTATACTCCTCCTCCTGCCCACTCCTGATGCAGCCCACCATAGCAGTGTAGCAGAATAGGAAGGATGATGGAGGTCAGGAAAGTTTTTGTCAGTCAAAAACTGCTTTACAGAAAAAAGCGAATTTGCGAAAAATTCCATGTTGATTCGCCGTTCGATTTTTTCTCCCGACATTGTTGCGGCAACTCGTGTAGTGATTGTTGTGCAAATGCTGACTGGGCTATTCACAGGATACACCAAGCCAGTTGGCAGTTTGAGAGGGCACACGTGTAGGAGGGGATAAAGTTCTATGATTCACGTCCGGCCGACTTCCAGACGGTTTTCCAGGAAAGCCCCAAGCCCAGTCCGGTTTCTTTCCTCATAGTGTGACAGACAGCCTGGACACCATGAGCATGGGAAAGGCGCTATATGGGAAGCCTGGGGTGCATTCTTAAAGGAAGATAAGGGAACTAGATATGCACAGGGCACAGGGTGGCAGCCCTCAACCCCGGGTTGCAGCAGTACCTCAGAGAAAGTTGGATTTTGCGGAGTTTGGCACAGCCATGTTGGGTTCGGTGGGCTCCGTCAGGGGGATCTGCACAGCCCTACTTTGTCAGGTTTCCGCCACACCTTGGAGTGCTTCTGGAACTCGTGAATGAGCCACCTGGAGGACTCCCAGGTACAGCATAAAAGCCAGAGTTGGGAGGATGAGGAGGATGAGGAGGACAATGATGACATGTGCCAGAGGAAGAGTGAATGCGGAAAGACAAAGAGAAGCCAAAGAAGACAAAGGGCTGTGTGTATTGCTGTGCTTTAGTGTATTGTGCTGTGCAGGTGGTGTCTCAACACACTGGAAAGGTTTGGGGCAGCCGTCCGTATGTTGTCCCTGGCAGCAAAAAGGGTTTTGAAGTTGGCACTGATGTGCATGGATGGAGTTCCAGACCGAACTGATTTAGTGGTGGAAAAGATGGCGGCATTAAAGTGTGATACCGGAAGTGATGTCATCTGAGGCCGGAAACCGGAGGTGACACTGTTCTTGGCACGGAAAACCGGAAGTGATGTCATGCATGCCGCCGGAAGCAGAAGTGCCACCTTCCTTGGCCGCAGAACCAAAAGTGACATCTTTCTTGCCACTGGAACTGGAAGTGACGTTGTTGTTGTTAAATCAGGTAGGTTTTCCCGTATTTGGCCTGCAGAGACAACAGAAGAAGGTTTAGCGCATCCCGCCACCCCCTGGCCTGGCAGATAATCCCCTCCACTCGGTCCATTCAGCTTCCTCCTAATCGCACGTGTGTGACAGTGGGGTCAACTGAAAAGTATTTCTTGTGTATGGCATCTGTCTTTGTCAGGTTTGGGGAGCTGGTGTGCCCCCAGGTGGCTACAATAGTTAAAAAATATATATGTAGAAAACTAGCAGGGAATAGGAAATTGAACAAAAGTCTGAATTAGTGTAATACAATACAATACAGTTTATTTTTGTATAGCCCAAAATCACACAGGAAGTGCCGCAATGGGCTTTAACAGGCCCTGCCTTTTGACAGCCCCCCAGCCTTGACTCTCTGAGAAGACAAGGAAAACTCCCAATAAAACCTTGTAGGGAAAATGGAAGAAACCTCGGGAAAGGCAGTTCAAAGAGAGACCCCTTTCCAGGTAGGTTGGGCGTGCAGTGGGTGTCAAAAGTAGGGGGTCAATACAATACAATATACACAACAGAACAATTCCTTAAGACAGCATAATAAAAATTGTGTAATAGTGTAAGCCACCCCACCTATTATATAGTGTCTTTTCTTACACATCTGTCAAATATAAAAAAACATATATATAGTACTGCGGCCATGGTGCCCTGGGGACAATTACCACTGTCACAAAAAGGAGACATAGACAGATAAAGGTTTGGGGCAGCCACTCGTGTAATCTGGTATCCTGGCTGCAAAAGTCGTTTTTATCACAATAACCAGCACTGAAGTGCATACAACGAGTCCAAGACAAGACTGAGGAAAAAGGGAAAAAGGGGCAGGTTTTTAAAGGGGAAGACAGGAAGTGAGGTCATAAGGATCGAGCACGTGGTCTTCAACCATTGGATCACAGCCGGACGTGACATCAGAGGGGCCGGAGCTGGTGTGGTCGACCTCCATTGGTTCGGTCCCGGAAGTGATGTCAAGAGAGCCAGGTGGACTCCCCCGGGAATGGTGTACAGGCAATGGAGAAAAAGAGTCAGCGTACTCTGCCACATCCCGGCATGCCTCCGAACTGCCTTCACTCAAGCCCTTTAGCTGCCCCCCATGCGCACGTGTGTGACACCACGTAGACAGTCTGATGTCACTTTCATGTCTCAATTCACTTGTTCAAGAAAAAGTAGAAAAGCAATAACTTTTTTCTTGAACGTTTCTGAAAGATACTTAAAAATTCAGCAAAACAGCACACGACAAAAAGCCAGTTTTACATAAATATGTTTCATTTGGAATAAACTGAAGAGCAGAAGATACCATTGCTTAAAATGACACCTGGGGACACGTACAGTACCTGCAAACTTAGAAAAGCTGGAATAAAGCATTGATGGGAGAAAATGTGCGCCAAGCCGAAGGATCATTAACAACAGAAAGAAACACAGAGTGAAAAACATGAACAAATTTAAGCACAGGGTTATTACTGGGAAACAACTTACTAGCAGTCTGTTTGAGCAAAAGGTTAGGCAGGAACTGTAAGGACAGAGCAGCGGTGTGTGCTGTGAGAAGAGCCCAGCAGCTCATTACTCGATGGAGGCTTTAGCTTCTCCATGAAAATGAGGAACTCAAAAAGACAATTCATTAGAGCTCAGCTTTACAAATGGCAAATAGAGACTAAGGAATACACGGACATTTTACCTTCTAAATAGCTTGTATATGAAGACAGAGAAAGAGAAAGACACATCTTTAAATCGGGACTCCAAAATATGATGTAGTTGAAATAAGTCTCTTAACAATGCTCAATATTCTAACATTAAACACCATTCAAACTTTATATATACAAATACAGATAGAATAATAGATTTAAAATTTGTTATATATTAGTGATAGATAGATAGATAGATAGATGTGAAAGGCACTATATAATAGATAGATAAATGTGAAAGGCACTAGATAGATAGATAGATAGATTATGTGAAAGGCACTATATAATGATAAATATATAGATAGATAGATAGATATGTGAAAAGGCACTTTATAATACTATATAATGATAGATAGATAATAATAAATAGATATTATTTCTTTCTTTCTTTCTGTCTTAGTTTTCACTTATTCTGCAGCATAGAGACCTGACCTCTGCCGTTTAGAGGGGTGTCATACCTTTGTCCATATCATGTCTGTTCTCACTAACAGCACCTATCATCTGTCCATAACCTCCTTTGATTTACAGTCCACAGTTTTTACAGTATCGCCTAAACTTTTATTACATAATCTCTGCACATCCAAATAAAGCCGAGCCTTTTAAGCTGTCAGATTCCCAGACAGTCAGAATGGAGCATCATCGCTTTGCAAGTAAATGGCCATCGAACTCCAAATTTCAAGGCAGTCTCTCTAAATTTTAAAACTCATTTGCTTTCACTCACTGTAGCTTCTATATCAGGAAAATGGATTAAAAAAACAAAATGTCTTCATACATAAAAAGTACATTATTTAGATCATAATAGCAATCATAACTTGTGCAGAGAGCATTACCTGCCACATAATTGACCTTGGCTGCTGTTCATTTCCATTCACTTTTGAGCCCAGCCACTCCGCTAATGCCACTGTCAATTATGAGGCAGGTAATGCTCATTGCAGAAGACATTACTGCTCAACAGTTTAATACATCTCTGAAATGCGACACTACATTAGCTGTTTTAAAAGACAAGGACAAACAAAATTGGTGAAGCTAAAGAACTTGATTGAAGTCAGACTGGCTACAGCTTCAGTCATCGATGTTTTAAATTATGAAATCTTTGACAGGGACATTTAAAGGAGGATACGATTCCTGGCGTTGGGTAAGGTCGGTGTTTTTTTAACATAAATCTCTTCCTCTTTGTGGTCCTGCTTGCTAACGGCCTTAGTGTGGAGTCCACTTGACATAAGCATTTCAAACTAAAATGACTTTGCAGGCAACGAGTCAGTTAATCAATAAATTGTTCAGTACTCCCATGAATCTGATAAAATGGTGTTTATTTATTTCTCTTATTGTTATTTAATGCTTTATTTTTCATTATTTTATGTTGCCATGTCGGGTGTGGTGTTCTCAGCTGGGCCTCCAATATTTAAAAAACTAAAGGCAATTTGAAAATTACGTGGCAACCCCAACAGGAAGAAGCTGATGGCAATGGCTTATGGGTAGTTCAAACACACAGAGCACAGCTCTCTGCCGTCAATCAGGTCAAATGAATATGGATGCCCTCCATGGTGGGATTGCACTACTGCTGAACAAGGTGCCATTGTAAAATTTCCAAATTTCCAAAAGCCCTTACTTTTTAATATATCCTTGCAGTTTTTCATGGTAGTAGCCATCTTATTGACTAATTTCTGATTCACAACACATCTCCCACAAAGTACTCCACCCAAAAAATTATATTTTTAATATTTTACTTACCCATGCAGTTCATAGTATGGATTAGGATGACCCACATCACAGCATTAGTGATTTTAAAATATAATTACAGATTTGTAACTGTTCTTAGCCTTGGCAAATAGATAACAAGTAGAACAGCAACATCTGCTGAGTGTGAAGCAAACTGCCAAAGTCGATTATGTGCTTGAAAGAAGAAGAGTGACAACCATGGCACACGCTGCTACTCCCAAATTCCTAGAGCTGAATCCTTGATCTTGAGAGGTCCACGTTGTGATGCGTGAGTCCCTGTCTTGCACCCCAAAACACGAGGCTGAGTCTCAGTACTTTAGCAAAACCAGCTTTATTCAGCTTGGAAACAGGAACAGCACGGCTATTTATTATAGCAGGATCTACCACCTGCGGTGGGCTGGCACACTGCCCGGGGTTTGTTTCCTGCCTTGTGCCCTGTGTTGGCTGGGATTGGCTCCAGCAGACCCCCATGACCCTGTAGTTAGGATATAGTGGGTTAGATAAAGGATGGATGGATGGATGGATCTATCACTCTCCTATACACATACACAGCAGTCAGGCAGGTTATACTGTTTCCTGCATTTATAATGTTCCTTGCATCACCCAGCGAGGACAGGAGCGTATAACGTGACTGTGGTCGGCTCGGATTTGCTTTCGCACTGCACTGGGAGCCCACGGTTGCCCTGGCAACAGATAAACTGTCTTCCACAGACGCAGCAATTGTGCTTTGGGATGCACTTTTGCCCCATTCTGGGGGTCCCAAAACAGTTCACAATACAGTATATTTGATAGCTCGTACTTACACACTGCAAACAGTTCGGGTTGTATTTGGGTCTCCAGTTGTATAGACCTGTTAACTTCATAGGACCCCATGAGTTTAGAAACCTCACAACATGTTTTATAGCACTTTTAAAAATAGTTAAAGTCACGCTTGCTTTAACAGACGAAGCTGTATTTGTGCAGCGTGATGCACTCTAATATTAGTGACTGCATAGCAGCATTGAGAACTGTTTTAATGCCATTTGCCTCCAGATATTGAGACCATCATCCCAGGGTCCAGGGCCCAAGCTCTACTAAATTCTCGTGAAGTTTTGAGTCATTCCCTAAATTAAAGAAATGGATCAAATGTTTGCACTCCTACACCTAAGAGTAGGCCCACATTTGTGTAACTCTGAGCCAGTTAGGAACGTTTTCCACCTCTGAGACCCTTGATAAATAAGATAAGAAAGGACAGAGCCGACTATACTTCCTTAAAAGGCTGGCGTCCTTCAACATCTGCAATAAGATGCTGCAGATGTTCTATCAGACGGTTGTGGCGAGCGCCCTCTTCTACGTGGTGGTGTGCTGGGGAGGCAGCATAAAGATGAGGGACAAACTGGTGAGGAAGGCAGGCTCTATTGTAGACATGGAGCTGGGCAGTTTGACATCCATGGCAGAGCGACGGGCGCTGAGCAGACTCCTGTCAGTCATGGAGAATCCACTGCATCCACTGAACAGGATCATCTCCAGACAGAGGAGCAGCTTCAGCGACAAACTGCTGTCACCGTCCTGCTCCACTGACAGACTGAGGAGACCCCACACTATGCGACTCTTCAATTCCACCTGGGGGAGTAAACGTTAACATTATACAAAGTTATTGTCTGTTATACCTGCATTGTTATCACTCTTTAATTTAATATTGTTCTTTATCAGTATGCTGCTGCTGAAGTATGTGGATTTCCTCTTGGGATTAATAAAGTATCTATCTATTGTCACGCACGCGCAAGTAGGGGGCCGTGGACGGACCTTAATACGATCGCGAAGTCATATGCCAGGAGGGAGTGGCAGGGTACTAACCTTTCTCTCTTTGTCTCTTACAGAAAAAAAGACGCACCGCCGCCATGACTCTACTTCCTACATCTTCCCGCAGTACGATACTTCCGCCCTTCCTCTGTCTACTACCAATGACGTCAGCAGTCCCATCATCCACCACGGTTCCTACCCAGCAATCCTCCACTTCCGGCCCCGCCTTCATAAATACTCTTTCGACGCCATCTTAAGGTGGTCAACCAAATACTGTTTTATATATCTATTGTGACCAATTCATTTTTGAGACTGTGGATAATTTTTCAGTATACGGGGCCGGAAACCCCAAACCTTTATGTGTGTCTCTGATCTCTCTTTTACAGTGGCGTAGCTGGCAGGATAGATTGTCCGAGAGAATGTCGGAAGGACAAGACCTGAATTCCGTGTTGCAAGGGCTGTCAGCCCAGATCCAGTCCCTGCCGAGAGCACAAGCCGCAACAAACCGCGAATTAGAGGAAACCAAGTCCAGGTTGGCCGCAGCAAAGACGGTAAGAGCGGACCCGCCTCGACCGACGCCTCGTCCCCTTGTTCCACTGTCAGAGGCCGATGATATTGAGTCGTATTTGGGCATCTTTGAAAGGATGGCCACCAGGAACCAGTGACAGCGATCCGAGTGGGCGTCCATATTGGCACCCTACCTAAAGGGACCCGCGCAGCAGGCTTACTATGACCTTACCGAGGAGGAGGCAGCGGATTATGACAATCTAAAACAGGAGATCCTGGCACGCTATGGCATTACGCCGGGCCAGCAGGCAAATGAATGGAGAACGTGGCAGTTTGACCCTGACAAACCGGCCCATGCTCAGGCGTTCGAGTTTTGGGGAAAGATGGGGCGTTGGCTACGGCCCGAAGGTCCTCAGGCCCGGAAAGTGGTAGAACAGGTAGCCTGTGAGGGTTTGGTCAACGTAATGCCAAGTTCCCTCGCCCAGCAGGTCCGGCGCCATCCTTTTAAGGATATGCAGGGTCTCCTGGAAGTCATGGAGCGTCAGCTCATGGTCTTTCGAGCCGGGGGGTCATAGTCCGGGAGAGACCCTATAGACTCCCGGAGGCAAAACGCGCCGAGGTGGAACTCAAGGTTCAACGGATGTTGGATATGGACATTATCAAAGAGAGCCATAGTCCTTGGTCCAGTCCAATCGTCCTCGTGTCCAAACCCGACGGCTCTTGGAGATTTTGTAACGACTTCAGACGTCTAAACCAAGTCTCCAAGTTTGATGCCTACCCGATGCCCAGAATAGATGACCTTATCGAGTGCTTGGGTACGGCTCGTTACCTGACTGCCCTTGACATGACAAAAGGGTACTGGCAAATTCACTTAGCGGCATCTGCCAAAGAAAAAACTGCTTTTAGCACTCCAAGTGGACATTGGCAATACAAGGTCCTTCCATTTGGACTGCACGGGGCCCCAGCAACTTTTCAGCGTCTGGTGGATAGAGTGCTAAAGCCCAACCAGTCCTATAGTGCCGCCAACCTGGATGACGTAGTCATCTATTCCGACACCTGAAAGGAACATCTATTGCAGGTATCCGCTGTCCTCGCAACACTAGCGAAAGCCGGTCTCCGAAACCCTCGTAAGTGTTTCTTTGGTTTAAAGGAGGCCAAATATTTAGGCTACGTGGTGGGGCGAGGACAGGTGAAACCACAATGTTCGAAAATAAAAGACATTCTCGAATTACCCCGTTCGAATACCAAGAGACAGGTGCAGGCTTTCTTGCGGTTAGTGGGGTATTACCGCCGGTTCGTACCTCGTTTCTCTGAAAAGGCAGCACCCTTGACTGATTTAATGAAAAAAGGCGCTCCCTTATACGTGGTATGGAACGACAAGGCAGATGAAGCATTCAGTGACTTAAAAAAGGCCCTGACCTCGGCACCGATTTTGAGAACCCCCTGATTTTGCTCTTCCTTTTCTCCTCCAGACCGGTGCTTCGGACACAGGCCTGGGTGCCGTGTTGAGCCAAAGTATCGATGGTGTCGAGCACCCCGTAATGTACCTGAGCCGGAAACTGCTGGACTGGGAGACCAGGTATGCGGCAGTGGAGAGGGAAGCCTTGGCCATTAAGTGGGTCGCGAATTCACTCTGGTGACTGATTACGCTGCTCTTCAGTGGATGTCACTACACAAGGAGTCGAATCCCCGAGATACCAGGTGGTTTCTGGACTTACAACCGTATAAGTTCACCGTCACTTATCGCCGGGGTAACCTTCAGGCCAATGCCGATGCCCTCTCCCGTATTCACGACCTCTCGGTTCGGTCCGCTCGACCTGATCACTCTTTAATTTAATATTGTTCTTTAGTATGTGGATTTCCCCTTGGGATTAATAAAGTATCTATCTATTGTCACGCATGCGCGAGTAGGGGGCCACGGACGGACCTTAATACGATCGCGAAGTCATATGCCAGGAGGGAGTGGCGGGGTACTAACCTTTCTCTCTTTGTCTCTTACAGAAAAAAAGACGCACCGCCGCCATGACTCTACTTCCTACATCTTCCCGCAGTACGATACTTCCGCCCTTCCTCTGTCTACTACCAATGACATCAGCAGTCCCATCATCCACCACAGTTCCTACCCAGCATTCCTCCACTTCTGGCCCCGCCTTCATAAATACTCCTTCAACGCCATCTTAAGGCGGTCAACCAAATACTGTTTTGTATATGTAATGTGACCAATTCATTTTTGAGACTGTGGATAATTTTTCAGTATACGGGGCCAGAAACCCCAAACCTTTATGTGTGTCTCTAATCTCTCTTTTACACTATCTATCTATCTATTATATAGCACCTTTCACATCTATCTATCTATCTATCTATCTATCTATCTATCTATCTATCTATCTATCTATCTATCAATTATATAGCGCCTTTCACATCTATCTATCTATCTATCTATCTATCTATCTATCTATCTATCTATCTATAATATAGTGCCTTTCACATCTATCTATCTATCTATAATATAGTGCCTCTGTCTATCTATCTATCTATCTATCTATCTATCTATCTATCTATCTAAATATTGCCATATGTTTCTAGGGACTTTATTTTCAGGTGCACGGAGCACAATGAAGGTCTTACTGTAGTTCTGTCTCTAGTACATCCAATCTCTTTTCTTTCCCTTAAAATTTCCAGCAATTTATAAAAAAATTCTCTATCACTTCTTACATGATATGCAGAAATGTAAATATGTTCATTAATGTGATTTATAGTGTGGAGAGCCTAATTCTTTTCTGCTTAAAGTATGATAGTCCGATTTGAGTATGACAGGTTATTTTAAAATGGGTCCTGCAAATCATTTTAGATTTGTTTAAAATATCTTTGATTAATTAATCTTTGACTTGGAACTATTCCTTAATTATACTTCTCTATTCTTCAGAGAATTAGAGGCTGCTTGGTGTCAGTTTGAAAGAGTTGATTCTCTTTCATTTCCTATATTAAACTATGATACAACTGGTACAGCAATGGCTCAGTTCAGGACTGCACGGGCACACAGCTCCCTGCAATCCGTGACATCCAAACTACACGCTGTCTCAGGAAAGTGAACCGCATCAGGCGGGACCCCAGCCACCCTGTACTGTCACTTTTCAATGTCCTCCCATCTGGGACGCACACCTCCAGGTTCAGGAACAGTTTCTACCCAACTGCAATCAGACTCATGAACAATCAGTAACCTTGTGACACCTCCATTGCTACCTGCACATATACTTCGGCCACTGTCTCTATTTATTCCTAGGATTCTTGTTTCATTTATTTACTTATTTATATTCATTTATTTATTGTGTGTGTTTATTTTTTTTTTTTGTCTATGTTCACTGTCTGCAGGGGCACATGCAACAAGCATTTCATTGTACTTGGTACTTGTACTTGCACACATAACAATAAAGAATTGAAATTGAGGCCATCAAAGCAATCCTAACAAAACCAAGGCAAGTCGGCTCTCCTGCCAAAGCTAATAGGATTTAAAGTCTCACACTGGACTGTGTAAAAGAGGACAAAACAAAGATAAAGAGTTGGGGAGACACCGCAACCTCGTATATTATACAGTGATCCCCAGCCTATTGCGGAAGTTGCATTCCAGACCCATCAGCGATAGGTGAAAATCCGCGATATAGAAAGACCATATATAGAGACATTGTTTTTTATAGTTTAAGCCTTAAAATACCCCTCCCGCATGCCGTAAACACATGTAAACTTATTAAAAAAAATACTTTCCAGAAAAGGAGAGCGGATGTGATGGTGCGAGATTCAATCATTAGGGGGACTGAAGCACGGGTTTGTTCACAGGTGGGAGACCACCATGGAAGGGTGGAAAGGCCCTTGGCCAAAATGGGGGGACGAGGATCCAGTTGTCATTTTCCATGTTGGAGTAAATGACATACATAAGAATAGGCTGGCAGTTCTGCAATCGGCAATTTAAAGAATTTGGTGCCACACACCCGTCCAAAGCGCGGATCAAATCTTGGTGTAGGTTTATGGGGCATTGGGACTCCTTTTGGTAGAAATGGACTCTGTTCCGCCTTCACGGATTATATTTGAACTGGAAGAGCACCAATGTGTTGGGGAGGCATAGGTTAGTTTGAGAATTGTTTAATGTAGGGAATGTGGGGAGGACAAGGAGGATAGGACAGGAGGGGATAAACAAAGGTGTGAATTCGAACCCAATGTTTAAATGCAAAAGTATAATAAAGAGTTTGTCTTAATGCTAGAAGAATCAAAAATAAAATAAGCCAGTTGGAGTTGTATGTAGAGGAGCATAATTATGATAGTATAGCAATAACAGAAACCTAGCTAAATAACAAAGATGGTGATGAGTATAACAGAGAGGGATACACATCTTTTAGGAAGGACAGACAGAACAAGAAAGGAGGCGGGGTTGCTGTTTATGTACTTAAACAAGTCCTCTCAGTTGGACGATGAGCTCCATCTTAGTGAGGACGTTTGGATTCATTTATAAAGCATTAGGGAAACAGGCCTTATTTTAGGAGTGTGTTATAGACCCTTTTAGATCTTTTTAGTAATATTGAAAAGGCAATGTTAGAGGGAGATATTATAATCTTAGGGGGCCTTAACTACCCTAATATTAACGGGATACAGAAAAGTTGCCCCCCACATACAATTTCACTGCTCACACTTCGCCCCAGATATTTTTCCTATCATCTACCTGGATCATTTAAACTTTTTAAAAAACTATTTTTACCTGTATTGTTTTTTTTTTTTTTTTAATTTTGATTTTATATGAAATATCAAAATAGTGTTCCATAAAACTAGAGTTACTGGATTTTGTTGAGTTTTTTCGTCAGCACTGTTACTCAAGTTAATGCATTCAAAAACACTACGTTACGCAGCACACATTTGCTGTTTTCGCTGGCTGACTATTGCCGGTGCGTCGCTGTGCTAAAGAACTAGCAGCGCATCACAGACAGCGCAATATCAATATATATATATATACACCGCCACACTACACACGGTGCCGTATAATCTCACTATTATAAAAAAAAAAAAATCTTGGAAGGAGAGGACACGTGATTTTCTCGGAGAGACACTTATACGTCCCTCGAGACGAGTCCACGCCCCGGGGCCGGAAATAAAGGATACAAAGAGTAGATGACAAAGTAGAACCTCGTAAAGAATTCAAAAATGTTGGCGCTATACACATGCAGAGCAGGTTAGAGATAATGGAAGTGCGAAAATTCGAAACTCTCAAAAAACAGAGAGTAAAGATCACATTAGCGCAAAGAAATGGAAATTATTACTCTGTGAAATAATGGAACAGCGAAAAGAGATTGAATATATTGTTTGGATTTAAACTTTAAGTCGGAGACTTACAGATCGTCTAATTCGTGTTGCCAGCAAGAATTAAAGGATTCCAAAAATGTTGGTGCGGTATGAAGTCCCATGAGACAGAGACGTTTAACATGAGATTCTTTCAAGTCACGCCCTATTTATTTTCAAAGAAGACCACCGTCAACTAACCTCAGTCATGTGAATGCTTTTGTCAGACACAATTCCTGCACTCTCAGCTCTTATAAATTTTATCAGGACAATAATTTTACACGTTCTAGGTGACATGTCAATGACTAAGCGAAGAAGAAAGAGCATGGACAAACATTTGAAAAAGTCATTTTATTCATTAGAGAGAAGAAACGATATTCACTCACGGGCAGTTAGTTATACATTAATCTGTCACGATGTACTGTAAGTCCAAACACGAAATCAAAATTCAATATGATCTTATTATTCCAAATATTGTTTTTACTAAAGTTTTAAAGTAAAAGTGAAAATAATGCATATGTAACAATTCCCATGAAAATAACAATCTCTTAAAATTATATATCCAGTTAACCAAACCCGGGGATGGCTGAGCGAAGCAAGCAGGGGGCACAGCCCCCTAGTATTATAAAAACTTACAATGGCAATCCAACAATAAGAGACAAAAGAAAACTGGTAGATGATGACGGCCACATTTATGTGTTTTCAAAGAGAACGGTAGATGAACAACATGGAATCTGGGTTTGTGAAAAACGTTACACCTGCAAAGGGCGTGTTTCATTTTTTGGCAGTTTTACCATGTGCATTTATTAAATCAAAATAAATTACAAGATATAAAAAAATTAGGTACATTATTTACATTTCTGTAACCTACTCATTATCTACAGAACTTGTGGGGGGTGAAATGTGAGGGACGAGTTTTCCGCAAACCAATATTAACTAGGGTAACCTAGCAAATAGCAGAGCACAAGGGCGGGAGTTTCTAGATATAATCAGTGACTGTTTTTTAACACCAACTGTTCCTTTAACAAATGCAGTGACCAAAACTGTTAAGTTTAAGGCACATTTTGAGAAGATGCAACAAACTCTAAAAGGGATAAATTGGGATAAGCGGTTAAGTGTGGAGGCAGTCGAGGAGCAGTGCAACAGGTTTAAAAATTGTCATGCATGTGCATCTGAGGGTCACCATCCAAGCTATTCCCAGGTACAAAATAGCATCTTGGGCCAAGAGGGGTCGCTGCTGCTAACAGCTTTTTGCTCCTCCACAGTCCTGAGAAAACACCCAGTGAGGGTAATTAACGCCATCCCTTCTAGTCCTGGGGCTTTAAAAGGGGTGATGACCCGAATGGAGGTATCTTTAAACCAGGAAGATGATCTGAAGACAGAACCTCCCCACTCTGACTTTACGTTGCTGGCAGAAGCAGGACAATCGAGGCCAATTCGCTACATGGCTGTGATTCTGTTGCTTTCATGCCATCACGCATTTATTTTGTCTAGAAAAGAACTGGTACTAAATAGGGAGAGCCGTATTAGCACCCCAAACGTCTTTTGACTCACTGACTCTTCTTCCCTTGACTACACACATTTACATATTAGGTATTGACCTAAATCTGGAATTAGTACAGCATGTATAAAACTCAGCAGTGGAATAATAAAGAGTTGAAAAAGGCGTATAAGACTAATAACTCCAATGCGAATCGTAGGGCTTATGAGAACATGAGCTATTAGGAAGGTTAAAAGACAGTTGGAGCAGAATATGGAAGATAAGGTGAAAGACAAGCCAAAGAGATACAGTACATCAGGAATAATAAAGGAGAATTAGAAAATACAGACAGTGAAATAGCAGACTCTCTAAATATGCATTTTTATGTGGTCTTCACAAGTCTTCAAATTGCATGGACAGAGAGTGTTAATAAATATAAAAAAGCCCTCTTTAAAGCTCGCTCAGAATACTATTCTACATTAATAGATAGCAATAATAAAAATCCTAGGGTACTGTTTAGAACAGTGGCTAAATTAACAAATGGGAATTCAGATCAACAGTGCAAAATACAAACAGATATTAGCAGTACAAAGTTTATGAACTTCTTCAATGAGAAAATTAAAAATATAAGATCCCAGATCTCAGCATCACAGTACAAACCAAATACTAGCTTAGCAGACCCTGTTGCACATTGCATTCAGCACTTTAGTAATTTTAATCCTGAAAATGAGCAGGAAGTCTTAACTTTAATTACTAAAATGAAGCCCACTACTTGTTCCCTAGATCCAGTGCCAACAGAACTAGTAAAAAGTGCAATGGATGTTCTTGCAGCGCCTATTCTAACCATTATCAATAGTTCATTACTGCATGTCACCGTACCTGATGCACTAAAAGTGTCAGTCATTAAACCTTTACTTAAAAAGTCAGACCTAGACCCACACATACTAAATAATTATAGGCCTATTTCAAATTTACCTTTCTCTCTAAAATACTAGAAAAAGTAGTCGCCAGTCAGCTTCAGTCACACCTTACGCATTACAATTTATTTGAGAAATTCCAGTCTGGCTTTCGCACTGGTCATAGTACAGAAACGGCACTAACACGGGTTGTAAATGACATTCTGATATCCTCTGATGAAGGAAACTCCACTGTAATTATGTTGTTGGACTTAAGTGCAGCATTTGACACCATTGACCATTCTATTTTACTGCACAGGCTAGAAAACGATGTTGGGCTTACAGGCCCCGTGCTCGCTTGGTTAGTTCTTATTTATCAAATCGATTCCAATATGTACAGAAATGTGCTGACAGTACTCCATCATTATACACAGAAGTTCAATATGGTGTCCCGCAGGGCTCAGTACTGGGACCTTTACTGTTTTCACTTTACATGCTTCCACTGGGATCTCTCATTAGGAAACATAATGTTAATTTTCACTGTATGCAGATGACACCCAGTTATACCTTTCATTTAAATCAAATGAAGTTTCTCCGATGTTGTCTTTAATTAGTTGTGTTAGTGAATTAAAGGAATGGATGAATGAGAACTACTTGTCTTTAAATACAGATAAAACAGAGATGTTAATTGTTGGAGGGAATGACGCTGATCACAGCAATATTTTGTCGTCATTTAACTCAGTTGGAATCCCAATTAATTTTACTGAATCAGCCGCAATCTAGGAGTTATCTTTGACTCTAGCATGTCATTTAAAGCACATATTACAAAGTTGTCCAAAACATGTTTTTGCATCTTAAAAATGTTAGGAAATTAAGGCGCTTTCTAAATAAACAGGATTGTGAGAAATTAATTCATGCATTTATCTCTAGTAGGATTGACTACTGCAATGCGGTGTTCACTGGCTGTTCAAACTGTTCTTATACAGCCTCCAGTTAATCCAAAATGCGCTGCAAGAATTATTACAAGAACAAGAAAATATGAACACATAACTCCAGTTCTTAAATCTTACACTGGCTCCCAGTTAAGTTTAGGGCAGATTTCAAAATCCTCCTTTTAACATATAAAGCATTAAATGGCCAAGGTCCGCTTACTTGTCTGAACTTATCATGACTTACAAACCTGAGCACATTAAGATCTCAAGATGCCGGTCTGCTTAGGATTCCAAGGATTAATAAAACAACAGTGGGAGGTCGAGCTTTTAAACTGTGGAATGGTCTTCCTGCTTCCATAAGAGATGCCCCTTCAGTCTCAGCCTTTAAATCCCGGCTGAAGACTCACTACTTCAGTTTAGCATATCCTGACTAGAGCTGCTGATTAACTGTACAGACTGCATCTCTGTTGTTAGTCATTAGCACTAAAACATAAGTAACATGATAGTTATAATTGAATACTAACCCTCACCTGTTCTGTTTCTTTCTCGGTACTCAAATGTGGCAATGGTGCCACGCCCACCTGCCAAGTTGTTTGCCTGCCTATGGTAAAATCATCCCTGATGGAGGATCTCTGGAATCATGGGAAAGAGGGGTCCTTTCATCGGATTGGCTGGCAGCACGTTTCAGCCGTGGAATGGCCAAATGGGTGAGGCAGCTTGATGGCTGAGGTCTCCAGGACTCCAAAAATATCCACATCTTATTATGTGATATCATCTACTGTTAAATTCTGCTCCATACTTCTAAAATGTTTATTTTTATGCTGTATTAAGGATTTGTTCTGCTTTGTGTATTCTATTGTATTGACCCCCTTCTTTTTGACACCCACTGCACGCCCAACCTACCTGGAAAGGGGTCTCTATTTGAACTGCCTTTCCCAAGGTTTCTTCCATTTTTCCCTACAAGGGAGTTTTTTCCTTTGTTTTCTCAGAGAGTCAAGGCTGGGGGGCTGTCAAGAGGCCTGGTCTGTTAAAGTCCATTGTGGCACTTCCTGTGTGATTTTGGGCTATACAAAAATAAACTGTATTGTATTGTATTGTAAGTGAGGAAATGGATTACAACTTCACAGCAGTAACAGGGACTACTAAGGAGGTACTGAGGGATTTGGAAATTGTAGAGAGAGAAGTGCTGCTCATATTAAATAAGATGAAATCAAACAAATACGAAAATTTTCTGAGAAATTCTTGTAGCAGATGCCACATGTGCTATTATTCCGTGGGCAGTTTGCATCGCAAGGAAAGTGGACACTGTAAATACACCTTGAAGGGGGAGGTCATAACACGGTCAGGGTGGGTGGTGCTGAAGACTTAAAAACCAGAAAAGAAGGGGAGAGAGAGAGAGACATCTTGAGGTGGAGCAAAGAGAAGAGACGAGGTAGCGCCAAGTAAAACATCTGCTGGAAAAATTTTTTTTTTTTGAAGACTCAGCGACACAAGGGAGATGTGTCTCAGAAGACGGACTCTTTTTTTCTTTGGTTTCGCTGACGATTACTTGGACCGGTAGGACTGAACTTTTTTGTTACCAGCTCGACGGCCGGCGTATTCCGGTGGGATTTTGTCTTTGCCAAAAACAGTAAGAATAGTAAACCTATTCTGACAAACTGGTTTTTCCTATTCATGAACATTGCGCTCATAAACCGGGAAGGGTGGTGTTGATTGCTATGAATTTGTTTGTTTTTTGATATGTAAAATACATATATGTGTTATTCTTTTGCCTCTTCTTTATTTTGTGATATGACTTATACTTTAATGCTGAGCTGGGTATGGTGAGGGGGTCAAATAAAAGGACGAGCGTTGGTCACGTTGCCCGCTAGATTTTCGATATTGAACAGCTTTGCTCCAGCAGTTTTCTAATCGTGCGGTAACCCGGGGTGAGTTGTTCTCCCGGAGCAGCAGTACATTCTAAAGCAGGCGTTCCCAAACTTTTGGACGTCAAGTACCACCTGAGGTGAAGTGAGTTGCGTTGCGTACCAGTCACACCTTGTTGAAAGGGAGGGAGAGCTGTAAGGGGAGTTTGGGTCTAAACCGCCCCGAAATCTGAATCAAAGTTAAAGAATTGGAAGAAATTATGCATAAAATTAATGAAAAAATTTGTGCATGTACATAAATTGATAAATTCCACCCCGAAACTAAATCCTGCCTTCGGCCTGTATGTGACGCAGTTACCGAAGATGAAATGGTATCGGCTTTGTGCTTAGATCTAGTGACTACGATGCGATACAGCGGCAGTGCACGTATAACAACAAACGCGAGTGGTTTCTGTGAGGCAGAGTTACCGAAGACTAAATAGTGTCGGCGTTGTGCTTTCATTTAGTGACCAAAAGCTCAAACAGTGAAGAAGTAGAAGTTGACTTCCGCAAAATGGAATTATGGTAGCGTTGAATGAACTAAATACTGATTTGAATAATAGGTTTTATTTATTCAGATGACGAAATTTCACACCACACTAAATTTGGGAATCCACGTATTATTGTATTTAAACAGTTTCATTGTTTTTTGCTCACAACAGGGCGTCATAAAGGGTTTTGCACAGATAAATTAAATTTCAGGGACCGCGATGCGTAGCACCTGAAAAGGCTCCGCGTACCACAGTTTGGGAACCGCTGTTCTAAAGGACTGGAAAATGGTAAATATTATCCCATTATATATAAAGGATGTTTGGGCAGATCCAAGCAATTACAGGCCAGTAAGCTTAATGTGCATTGCAGGAACATTAATGGAAGAAAATATTAAGGAAGAGATTGGGTAACAAATAATAATAACAATAAGTTGCATGTATAGAGTGCCTTTCACAATAACAAGGTCACTTAACATATAGATGGGGAAAATAAAATGATCACACAGAAGACAAAGGTTCGTCAAAGAGGAAAGTTTTGAGTTGAGTTTTAAAGGTAGAGAAACAGGAGCAAATTAGGAGAGACTGAGGAAGTAGAGTGGCCATGACACTGAAGGAGCTGCCTGCCCTCCCAGGGTGGAGAGTCTGGTGCGTGGGACAGTAATGAGGTGACTTCTTGAGGACCTGAGAGAGCGACGAGGTAGAGATGGCCAAAGTTATGCAGGGCTTTGAAGGTGAGAAGCACAGTGTTGAATTTAATCCTTTGTGTGACTGCGGATTTCTGAATGTCCTGTAGCTTCTGTATAGATTTTGCAGGGAGGCCAATGAAGAGGGACTTACAGTAATGAATACGAGACATTATGAAACAATGAAGTGGAGTTTGAGCATCGTTAAAGGACAGAAATGGATGGGGTCGAGCAATGTGATGGAGATGATAGAATGGAATTTTGGACAGAGACCTAAGATGGGTATGGTGTGTAGATGGGTGCAAAACTGGCTCAGACACAGGAAGAAGAGGGTGATGGGTAAGGAACTTTATCAGAATTGGCTGATGTTATGTGTGGTGTCCAGGAGGGGTCAGTGCTGGGGTTGCTGCTATTTTTAATATATATAAATAATTTAGATAGTAATATTAATAGGGCGACATGGTGGCGCAGTGGTAGCTCTGCTGCCTCGCAGTTAGGAGACCCAGGTTGCGTGGAGTTTGCATGTTCACCCCGTGTCTGCGTGGGTTTCCTCCCGGTGCTCCGGTTTCCTCCCACAGTCCAAAGACATGCCGGTTAGGTGGATTGGCGATTCTAAATTGGTGCTTGGTGTGTGGGTGTGTTTGTGTGTGTCCTGCGGTGGGTTGGCACCCTGCCCAGGATTGGTTCCTGCCTTATGCCCTGTGTTGGCTGGGTGTGTTCGGATTCAGTGGGTTGGAAAATGGATGGATGGAATATTAATAATAAGCTGATTCAGTTTGCAGACGATACCTGGATTGGCAGAGAATCGAGAATCTGTTGATTCATCAAAGTGGAACGTGGGCAGTAGACATGCTTGGGCAGATCTGTGGCAGATGAAATTCAGACGTGGTGAGTTCACCTTTCATCATCTGGCCATTTTGATAATAGTTTTTTTGCTTGTTTTTCCATTCTTTGAGAGACAGTCTGGAAGCAGAACCCCGTGAAGCCTCCTCTGTAATAACAGGAGATGGTATGGATTGTACGTCAATCCTGGTGGATGTGACTTTAGGATCTATGCTGTCCGACACTGGTACTCACCAAAGCCATGGCCCCCTCTCCACTCTGCCTGTGCCCCAGAGAGTCATCTATCGACGCTCCAACTCCTCCAGGTTGCACCGTGGAGTGAACCTCCTCCTGTTGTAAAACTGATGAATTGGACGATGCCTGCGAATGTTGTTTCTTCAGAAGGCGCCTGGTCACCAGACTCCTAAAAATGTCCAAGGAAGAAGAGGTTAATTTTTGCCTATACCTCCTCTTCACAAAGGAAATCAATTGTGTCAGGTTAGGGTTACAGAGAATGCCTGTCCACAAGGGGGCAAGTAATGGCACGGGTACACGTCACTATGATAGTAAATACTTACTTTATCTCCCTGGCTCACCTCTTTTTACTAAGAATTGAAAAGCCTTTAAAAATACCTTAAAACATCCCTGAAAATTGCTTAAAAACCTCCTAAAAATCTTTTTAATAAACATTACTCTTAAAATACTGTACAAAATTTGCATATAATAATAAAAACTTAAAACGACAGTTAAAAACAATTTTAAATCAAAGTAATTTTGAGGTATAAAAAGCAATACAATCAGGACAAAATAAAGTATGTAAAAGCTTTAAAATGAATTTATACAAGTTATAATAAAAAACCTACAATAGCTAGTGCTCCAAGGGTTTTCCAGCCTTCCATCCATTATCCAACCCGCTATATCCTAACTACTGGGTCACAGGGGTCTGCCGGAGCCAACCCCAGCCAGCACAGGGCACAAGGCAGGAAACAAACCCCAGGCAGGGCGCCAGCCCACCGCAGTCCTAGGGTTTTAAAATTTAAAATAAGGTTTCTAGGGTTCTACAAGGGCGGCACGGTGGAGCAGTGGTAGTGCTGCTGCCTCACAGTTAGGAGACCCGGGTTCGCTTCCCGGGTCCTCCCTGCGTGGAGTTTGCATGTTCTCCCCATGTCTGTGTGGGTTTCCTCCGGGCGCTCCGGTTTCCTCCCACAATCCAAAGAAATGCAGGTTAGGTGGATTGGCGATTCTAAATTGGCCCGGGTGTGTTTGTGTGTGTCCTGTGGTGGGTTGGCACCCTGCCCAGGATTGGTTCCTGCCTTGTGCCCTGTGTTGGCTGGGATTGGCTCCAGCAGACTCCCGTGACCCTGTATTTGGATTCAGTGGGTTAGAAAATGGATGGATGGGTTCTACAATAAATAAGTGACTCTAAAACTGCTAAAAAGGTCAATTTTAGGATCAGGCACCCTTTATTGGGACGTAAGATTAGGCCAGTTTTTAACATTAGGGACCTGTCAGTGACTCAATCCTAACCCCTCTGACCTTAAGTTTAGGGTTGTTAGTAGGGGCAGGTCAGTCTAAAAACAATAAAAGAGAAGGGAAGGGTCCATTTTAAGATTAGGCTGCCTTTTAAAATTTCAGTTTAGGCGCCCAATCCAATTTTAACATCAGGGACCACAGAGTAAATCAGCCCACACCCCACAAACCTTAACATAAGGGTATGAGGCAGGGGTAGGCCAACCTAAACTGCAGCCCCTCACGAGTCAAGCAAACGGTGTGCAGACTCCAAGGTCAGACAAGATGGTGAGTCTTCTAACCTCTTCAAATTAAGATGTTTATTTGGCAAAATGCAATCCACAAGATTTTGATATTTTTGCTTTTTTTTTTTTCTTACAAGTAATCGCACGGGTACACGTTACTATGATAGTAAAAAGTCAAAGCGAACTTTATTGTCATCTCAACCATATACAAGTATACAGATAGACGAAATTGCAAAGCTCAGGGTCCACAGTGTAAGAACATGAAGTGCAAATCATAAATTAAAAATGGAATTCAAATTAAAATTTTAAATGAAAACACAAACAAGACAAGACAAAATAGAAGCAGCAATATTGGCGTGTAGTTAGCAATATGAACATTGATGCACTGTATGGTATTATGCAATCTAGACAGATAAACATAGTCAATAGATATGTAATATAATAAATAAATAATAGATATAGATAATACAGAAATTATTAGTGTATAATAATAGTTAATAATAATAATATTTTTTTTATATATAGCGCTTTGTTTAAGACGTGTCTAAACAATGACAGGTCAGAATGTTTCACAGCAAAAGGATATTAAGAGTGTCAAATCCTTAAAGGTCAGTATGAGATTTTCAGTTCTTCTCGACATGCACGCTCATCTTTGCAGGACAGCGGCTCGCATGTAAAGTTCTGTTTTTAGGGGAGGTTGAGGCCGTGTGGAAGATCCCAGGGGGCAGCCTGGTGTTAAGGAGTCTGACAGCTTGGGGGTAAAAACTCTCCTGCAGCCTGGCAGGTCTGGCTCTGATGCTGCAGTATCTTCTCTTCGATGGCAGAAGTGTGAAAAGTCCATGTGAGGGGTGTAAGGGGGTCCTGGTCAATGCCGCAGGCCTTGCAGACACTGCGTTTGTAAAATATGTCCTGTGGTGAAGGGAGAGGCACCCCAATAATATTCTCTGCTGTCTTCACTATCCATTTGCAGTCGAATATGTTGAAGTTGCCATACCAGACGGTGATGCAGCTGGTCAGGACACTCTCAATGGTGCCTCTGTAGAACACGGCGAGGATGGATGGGGGAAGACTTGCTCTCTTCAGCCGCCTCAGGAAGTGTAGCCTCTGCTGGGCTTTCTTGATTAGTGATGAGGTGTTATGCGTCCACGTAAGTTCCTCAGTTATGTGAACAGCAAATAGTAAATAGATAGTAAATAAATAAATAGTAATAAGATAAATACTTACCGTATTTTTCGCTCCATAAGACACACTTTTTTTTCCCCAAAAGAAGGGTGGAAATGTCCATATGTCTTATGGAACAAATATTGCGTCACAGGCCGTGATGTGTATTACTTGACAAAAGTCAACATCCAGGGTTAGTGGGCGACAATCAGGCATTCCCTCTCTACTTGGAGGAATGTTAAACTCATTGACTCGCTATCTAATCCTTCTGTGTACGTGAGTTACGAAATGTAAACAAATGTAAACAAAGGCAAGATGGCATCGACATCTCACGAGGGAGCGAAGCGATTGCAGCAAACAAAATACTCAGCAGACGATGTTTTGCATATTATCTCAGATTTTTCAGAATCTGATTTTGTTGAGAGTGATCAGGTGATCGAGCAAGAGAGTGAGAAGCTGGTTGGACACCAGCCGATGCCACCCCAGCAGAGCGCATTTGTGCAGCCGACGCACCTATGGCAAGGTTCACGTGTGCGGAATACCCAGACATTGATCCGTTGGAGCCAAACTGGCTTACCGGAATTCACAAAAAGGCATGGCTCGCTGTTGGACATGACTGATTACCAGCCGCTGGACTACTTCAGGCTGTTCTCTTCTGATGCTGCTTTTCAGTTACTGTCAGATGAGACAAACGGGTACGCAGGGCAATTTTTTGAATCGCTTGCACCGCATTCTCGTTTTTCAAAGTGGAAACCCACAACAAAAGACGAGATGAAGGGCTTTGTGGCATTGCAAATAGAGATGGGACTAGACTGGTGATATAACTTCAGGGAGCATTGGTCCAAATGTGCTTTGTCCCCTGGTGGCTTTGGACAGGTCATGATGATAGGTACGTGCTTCTGCAAAGTGATTGTGAGCAACTGAGCTTCATAAATTCTGACACTGGTGATGAGGAGTTCTTGGGGTTTCCAGAACACTAGAAGAGTGCTTGTACCTTAAAGTCTCTCCTCATTTTTTAATGACAGTGATGATGGTTCTTAATACCGCTGTTGACTTTACATGGTTGAAATATTATTCAGCTATATTTTAATTAAATATATTAGTACACCTTTTGGTTCAGAATATTTTTTTTTAAACTTAGATGCGTCTAATGGTCAGGTGTGTCTTAAGGGGTGAAAAATACAGAACTTTATCTCCCTGCCTCACCACTTATTACTAAGAATTAAAAAGCCTTTTGTGTCAGGGTTAGGGTTAAATTAGGGGAACAGAGTCTTACGGCTAGCTCTGGCACACGGAACCCCTTGTATAAAAACCAAATTTTCTTTTTTTTCTATTTTTTATCATTTTGAAAAATTATCTAAAAACTCATTTTCATTCAAACCATCCGGGTAAAAGTTCCCTCTATCCAATGGCTTTCCGTCTTTAGTCTGACTGTTTTATTCCATGACCTATCATGTAGGTTTAGGGTTTCTGTGCAATGGCTGACCCTGTGCTCTGACCTCCAGAGGTCATGCAAAAAGACAATTTCCCCTCTGGGATTATTAATAAAACGTATCAAAAATCACATTTGGTTACTCCTTATCAATAGACTGTAAACGAGTGAGCTTCAGTTACCTCGAAGTAATTCTAATGGATGAAGACCGCCTCCTATGACAGGGAAAGGGTAAGGAAAATAAAGTAGAAACCTTACCGAGTTTTTCAATAATTACCACCATTACTGAAGGCAGCACTGATAATTAACTAACCAAGTTAAATCTCTGCCCATTTCTACACATTTAACCTTGACGTGTCCGTGTTCCTTACGTGGAGAATCTGAGAACATCGTTTCCAGCGCTATCTACGATTAGGCAGCATATTAGGTGGTACTTTAGTAGAATTAGACCTCTGGATTTTACCAAAAATGTACTAATTCCAAGATATTTACTCAGAACAAAAAAATGTATTACACCCAAAAGCTGCCCAGTATTTAGTTGACACATCCAAGGCTGCCACATGAAGTTCCTCAGGATACTCAGTGACAAGTCGTCTCCACCGTCAGCCCTACTCATCCGACAGCCCCCTAGAAAAAAAAGTAGAAAAAAGACAAAATAAAGATAAACTGAGCAGGAAGATGAAAAACTCGGCCTAAACTGGATGGCACCGTAAAAAAAAAAAATCAAGCCCTGCCAGTTTCAGCTTGGTGACCTTGAATTAAAATTTACACAGCGACAAAGCCGCAGAATAACAATGAGCCCGCATTAAACAATCCTGAACCGACAATAAATAAATAAATTAGTGCGCGTCTGCGAGGAGCCGGGGCAGAAGGGGGTAGCAGAAAAGACTGCCAATGAGCTGCGGAATATAAAAAGGCCTGTCTGCGGGTCCTCACTCTAGGCCCCTCTGGGGGCCATTCAATTTCAATACAAAGAACTCCCCTCGTTCTGATGATAATCCCCAGGGTTTAGTCGATACAATTGCTTAATAATGTGAGATGAATGGATTAGGCGAGCAGATGGCGCCCGATTTCCTGGACATGACTGCCACTCACTGGAGAAACCAGGAACTGCCGTCTTGGGTCTCAAGCTGCATGTCGTCTAGCGAGAGACCCTCCTGCTCAGATTGCAGAACAATACTTGATTAAAGTTTTCTGTTTTATATGGCGTCACTTATGGTTAGGAGTGTTTCAGATAAGACAACTATCTTCATTTTAAAGATTCGATTAGATTAGTTAAAACTTTATTAATCCCATGAGGAAATTCAAATGCATGCAGCATCAGCAACATGAAAGGCAAGAATACAGCCAATCAATCAATCAATCAATAAATAAATCATATTAGCCTGAATTGCCTGATAGCAGCGGGCAGAAAAGACCCCCAGAGGCCCTGCTTAGCACGCCATGGTGGAATGAGCCTGTGGCTAAATGTGCTCCATGAGAGGGGGGGGTATTTTTCATAAAGTGGATTCAGTGCACACTTAGATTTTATTTGAAATGGACACATTTGCCATTTTCGCCCACCGGTCAACACTCAAAAATCCATAATGAAAAAAGTGAACAGAAGTTTTCGAAAAGTTTTGCAAATGTATTTCAATTTCTTCATCTTCTTCTTTCAGCTGCTCCCAATTAGGGGTCACCACAACAGATCATCCATTTCCATCTATCCCTTCTCTTTTACTCTGTCTTCATGTCCTCCCTCACCACATCCATAAATCTCCTTTTTGGTCGTTCCTCAGGTAGGGCATTCGACATTACAACCTGGGCCAAATCAAACATGTAAATTTATTTAAAATTAAAAGGCGAAATCTCTCATTCATACGAGAATTCAGACTTAATTTAAATGCCTGTACTACTGCAGATGTCTGTGCCCCTTGGAAGGGGTCCTTAGAAAGAAGGAAAATAATAAAAAATGCAGCACAAATGGAACGCTGTGAAACCCGTACTGCTCTTCTCATGACATTTTAATAGAATGTTTTAGAACAGGGTGGCGCAGTGGGAGACCTGGGTTCGCTTCCCAGGTCCTCCCTGCGTGGAGTTTGCATGATCTCCCTGTGTCTGCGTGGGTTTCCTCCCACAGTCCAAAGACATACAGGTTAGGTGCATTGGCGATTCTAAATTGTCCCTAGTGTGTGCTTGGTGTGTGTGTGTGTGCCCTGCGGTGGGCTGGCATCCTGCCCGGGGTTTGTTTTCTGCCTTGCACCCTGTGTTGCCTGGGATTGGCTCCAGTGGACCCCTGTGACACTGTAGTTAGGATATAGCGGGTTGGATAATGGATGGATGGATGTTTTAGAACATAAGAACATTAGAAAAATGTTACTGAGAACCAGCCTGTCAAGGTAAGAACTCCAAAATCAGGGCATCGAGTGGCACAACTCCATTGTGAACGATTACTTATTGAGTATTTCCAGTACAGTGGAACCTCGGGTCACAACTGTAATTCATTCCAAAACTCTGATCGTAACGCAATTTGTTCATGACCCAAAGTAATTTCCCCCATAGGATTGTATGTAAATACAATTAGTCCGTTCCAGACCGTACGAACGGTATGTAAATATATTTTTTTAAAGATTTAGTTAATTATACCATAGAATGCACAGCGTAATAGTAAACTAAATGTAAAAACATCGACTAACACTGAGAAAACCTTGAACAGAGAAAAGTAACATTGCAAGAATTCACGCTTTAGCCTTATGAACCGCTCGCTGTAAACACCTTTTTTTAATGAGTTTTAAGCACAGGGAAAAACATGAACATTTGAAAAATCTGTAATTTAATAAACCACCAAGTAAAGTAACATTGCAACAATGCACGCTATGAACCGATCGAATCCAATAGAAAAAAGTCTTCATTAAATACAAGGAGGTTAAAACAATGCTGGAATCAGTCTCTTTAAAAACAAGCCCGGTGCCTTCTTTAACTGCCTTCTCGGCCTTATGCAGCCAGCCCTCTCCCTCTCTCTCTCTCTCTCTCTCACGCTCTTTCTTTCTCTCGCTCAATGCACAGGGAGAGATTGAACACGTGTGGAAATCATCGGCGCGTACAAACTGGAAAGGAAAATGGCTTGTTCGTATACTGAGTGTGTGGTCGTAGACAGATGCAAAAGTTTGGCAAACTTTTTGGTCGTAACCCAAATTGTACGTGTTCAGAGACGTTCGTGACCCGAGGTTCCACTGTATATTGAATTAAACAGAATTGTACAGAGTCCAAATCCTGCTGAAGTCCCCAAAAATACCCCGCACCCCCCTTACCACCACCCCATTCTAGGTTGGGAAGCCCTGAATTACCAGTAGCATTAATGAGCAGCAGACATCCAAGACTTGAAGGAGTGAATAGTGGTAGACCTGCCTTCAATAGTTTAGGGTTGTCAAAAGTATTGAAATATCGCTAAGTTTGGATTTTAATAATTACATTTTGTCATCATTTAATTTTACTGAATCAGCCCGCAATCTAGGAATTATCTTTGACTCTAGCATGTCATTTAAAGCGCACATTACAAAGTTGTCCAAATCATGTTTCTTCCATCTTAAAAATGTTGGGAAATTAAGACTTTTTCAAAATAAACAGGATTCTGAGAAATTAATTCATGCATTTATTTCTAGTAGGTTTGACTACTGCAATTCTGTGTTCATTGGCTGTTCAAACTGTTCTTAATTCAGCCACCAGTCAATCCAAAATGCGGCTGCAAGAATTATTACAAGAACAAGAAAATATGAACACATAACTCCAGTTCTTAAATCCTTACACTGGCACCCGGTTAGGTTTAGGGCAGATTTCAAAATCCTCCTTTTAACATATAAAGCATTAAATGGCCGAGGTCCGGCTTACTTGTCTGAACTTATCATGACTTACAAACCTGAGCGCACATTAAGATCTCAAGATGTCGGTCTGCTTAGGATTCCAAGGATTAATAAAATAACAGTGGGAGGTCGAGCTTTTAGTTACAGGACCCCCTAAACTGTGTAATGGTCTTCCTGCTACTATAAGAGATGCCCCTTCAGCTTTTATATCCCGGCTGAAGGCTCACAACTTCAGTTTAGCATATCCTGACTAGAGCTGCTGATTAACTGTACAGACTGCATCTCTGTTGTCAGTCATTAGCACTAAAACATAAGTAACATGATTGTTATAATTTGTTACTAACCCTCACCTATTCTGTTTCTCTTCTCAGTACTCAAATGTGGCACTTGGTGCCAATGCCCACCTGCCAAGTAGTTTTGCCTGCCTAAGGTAAAGTCATCTCTGATGGAGGATCACAGGAATCATCAGCTAGAGAGGTCCTTTAATTGGATTGGCTGGCCCAACGCTGACTTAGCTGTGGAATGGCCAATAGGGGGAGGTAGCTGAACAAATCCAAATTGTGTTATGTGATATCATCCATCCATCCATCCAACCCTCTATATCATAACTACAGGGTCACGGTGGTTTGCTGGAGTCAATCCCAACCAACACAGGCCACAAGGCAGGAACAAACCCCGGGCAGGGCGCCAGCCCACCGCAGATGTGATATCATCTATTGTTGAATTCTGCTCTGTACTTGTAATATTTATTTTGTACTATTATATTGTATTGAGGATTACTTGTGTTCTGTTCTGTGTATTGTATTTATTTACCCCTTTTTTTGACACCCACTTCAAGCCCAGCGTACCTGGAGAGGGGTCTCTCTCTGAATTTCCTTTCCCAAGGTTTCTTCCATTTTTTCCCTACTAGGAGTTTTTTTTTTTGTCTTCTTAAAGAGTCAAGGCTGGGGGGCTGTCAAGAGGCAGGGCCCGTTTAAGCCCATTATGGCACTCATTGTGTGATTTTGGGCTACACAAAAATAAATTGTATTGTATTGTATTGTATTTTAACATTTTACTCATTTCTCATGGTGTCGATTCTGCAGGCTGCATTACGAATGCCCTTCCGGTTCACCACAGCTCAAGTAACAGCCCAGTTTCCTATACACTTTTATCACTTCTGGTCCTTTAATGGCACCGTATTTTTTTTTCTGGGTTGTATGGTTCTTTGTAGTTCCATTGCTTGGACAAAGTACCACTACATTCTGGAAAGGATTCTTTGCATATTCTTTGTTCTTTGAAAAACTTCAAATCCAACTATGGTACGCTACCTGGCAGGACCCTAAGTCAAGTCAAGTCAAGTTAGGGAGCATGCACTGGTACAGCATGTTGCCGCACACACCACACGGCGAAACAACTCGGGATCCCAGTTGGCAACCCCCGAGGCAGACACGTGGTCCAGTCCCACTATCTGCCGCAGCCAGGTGTTACGTGGGCGACCCCTTCGCCTGGTCCAGCCACTCGGTCCCCAACAATGAGGATCTTACGAGCTGATCACCCTCAGGGAAATGCGCCACACGGCTGTAGTGCCGTAACTGACGCTCCCTCACAATGCAGGTCATGTGCCTCATTCAGGACTCCATGAGCAACACAAAGTTAAACCAATGGGACCCAAGGATTTTCCAGAGAGACACAGTACGAATGGAGCCCAGTCTTTGTCTCAGGTCACTGGATAGCGTCCATGTCTCATAACCATAAAGCAAGACAGGAAGTACCAGGAAAACCTGAACGTAGCCTGTGTGACTTTACTGTATGCAGTGAGAGACCCTTCAAAATCAGTAGAATTTCACAGATCTGTTTCCATCAATTTGTGTTTATTTACTGCATGGAGCCTGTTGCAGATCTAACTAAGTACGAGTTCCTTCTGGAGCATTCACATGGATGGATCTTTTGGTATCCAAAAATGGTTCCCCTATGGCATCACTCTGAAGAACAGCTCTGGCACCTTTATTTTTAAGATTTTACTCACAGGTGTTAATAAGATGGCAAATTAGCACCTTCAGAGCCTTCACCGGCACTCTTAACTGACAAAGGGGGCAGCCGGAATGGCATCTGGAATTACTTTGGCTTTGAAGAGAATGGGGACCACAAAAGATAATGTGCAAGCCTGTGTGGCCTGCAGAGGGCGCTCCTAATACCCAAACCCAACAGATGCAGGAAACAAGTTCAGTACACACAATTTTATTTTTTCTTCTTTTTCCTGGTAGGACATGCCTTCCCCTCATTTCCCACCTGTACAGCACCATTCAAACACTAGAACGCAGCACAAAACACTTTCTTTTCTTCTTCTTCTTTCTTTCTCTTCCCCTCTCTTCGCCTCCACTCCTCCTCCAGAAAGCTTTGTCCACCTCCTCCCGACTCTGGCTCCCTGAGTAGTGGTGGCTGGCTCCCTTTATAGGACACCCAGATGTTCTCCAGGTGCTCAACCACCTTCTTCAGGTGTGGCAGAAGTGCTCAGCAGTTCTGGCAGCAACCCCTGGCGGCATCCATAGAACCCAACAGGGCTGCGCAAAACTCCAACTCCCATGAGGCACCACTGCAATGCCCTGAATAAGCTCTCTCCCCTGGTCCTTCCACTGTCGAGGCTTCCCGGCCGGGTAAGGGCCTGTATACAAGATATGCTACTGCACGATAAAGAGGTTAACACGATCAGTTTAGTCAAACACTTAAAGGACTGACACACAAGTCAATGCAAAGAATTTTAAGTGCTATTTTATTTCTAAATTAAAGAAAGATTAATAAGTATACACCTGTAAACTGTTACATTTGAAGGATGTGATGTTTATATTCTGCGGTGGGCTGGCGCCCTTCCTGGGGTTTGTTTCCTGCCTTGTGCCCTGTGTTGGCTGGGATTGGCTCCAGCAGACCCCCGTGACCCTGTAGTTGGGATATAGCGAGTTGGATAATGGATGGCTGGATGTTTATATTTTTTCTTTGGGTTATTTAAGGTGTTTTTTTGTAGTCAGTTAAATATTTTAAACACTTTGAACGTACAGTCATAAAGAAAATAGAAAATGCAAGTATATACAGTTCATCCAGAAAGACTCTTCAGCTGTCCTATCAGCAAGTGACACCCTCTTCTGGGTGGCTGGGCTTTTAATGGTCCTGGGACCAGGAAGGGGCGGAGTCAGTTGCTCTCACTGGTTGATTTCTCTGCATCATGGAGGCAACGGAAGAAAACAGACATAGCGACAGTGACCCCTCATGGCCCACGGTGAAATTACATAACTTGGAGGAAACTGGAGGGTGACCCTGTGATACACATTTTTGACTATATATCTACAGTGCATCTGGAAAGTATTCACAGCGCATCACTTTTTCCACATTTTGTTATGTTACAGCCTTATTCCAAAATGGATTAAAATTCATTTTTTTTCCTCAGAATTCTACACACAACACCCCATAATGACAACATGAAAAAAGTTTACTTGAGGTTTTTGCAAATTTATTAAAAATAAATACAAACTAAGAAATCACATGTACATAAGTATTCACAGCCTTTGCCATGAAGCTCCAAATTGTCCCTAGTGTGTGCTTGGTGTGTGTGTGTGTCCTGCGGTGGGTTGGCACCCTGCCTGAGGATTTGTTCCTGCCTTGCGCCCTGTGTTGGCTGGGATTGGCTCCAACAGACCCCTGTGACCCTGTGTTAGGATATAGCAGGTTGGATAATGACTGACTGACTGACTGACTAGAATAAGAAGGTCATTGGATACCTGGAGTCCTTCGGGGTGTTGTATAAAAGGAGTCGCTACCACTACTCTACTCGGGGAGTCAGAGTTGGGTGGAAGAGGTGAACGAAGCTTGCTGGGAGAGGAGTGGAGGCAGAGAAACAGAGAGAGAAAGAAAAGAAAGGAAGAAGACTGTGTATTGTGCTTTGCCTATTTGTTTTGTGCCTCTGTGGGGAGTTAGAAAAAGTGCTTCCCAACTGGAATGTTGTGTGCTGCACTTGTGTCTCTGCCTCTGTCTGTGTCGGGTTTGGGGCGGCTGGAGCGCCCCTGTGCTTCATAGAATATATATATATATATATATATATATATATATATATATATATAGTGGGGTACAGCCCGGACACAGACAGGTAGACTTGTTGTTTCACCACACACGTATTTATTTACAATGCTATGATACAAGTAAAGTGCACAAACCCAGTGCCGCAGCACCAATCACCCCTTCAAGTCCTGGCCGCACAATGATGCCTTGCTCAGTCCTCAGACCGCCTCCACTCCTCTCCTCTGAGCTCCGTCCACTTACACCCGACTCTTGCTCTCGACTGGAGGGATGCGGCCCCTTTTATGCATGCCCGGATGGGCTCCAGGTGCTTCCTGAGGAGCTCCCGCCGACACACCCCCATGTGGCGGAAGCACCAACTGTGTAGCCGGAAGTCCTCCGGGTGTTCTTGCTCCTCTTCCCTCCAACACTTCCTGGTGTGGCAGAAGTGCTGAGGTCCAGGGCTCCCAAGGCACCGGCGCACCCCTGGCGGTGACCACAGGCCCCTACAGGGTTGGGCTTCCAAGCCCCCAAAGCAACCAGGGTGGCGGCCTCCACGTGATCCCAGATGGGTGCACGCCCACTTCCGGTCCCTCAAGGCTTCCCGGCCATCGCCCCTGGCATCCTTGACAATATATATATATATATATATAAAATATCTATACAGTACAGGCCAAAGGTTTGGACACACCTCCTCATTCAATGTGTTTCCTTTATTTTCATGACCATTTACATTGGTAGATTCTCACTGAAGGCATCAAAACTATGAATGAACACATGTGGAGTTCTGTACTTAACAAAAAAAGGTGAAATAACTGAAAACATGTTTTCTATTCTAGTTTCTTCAAAACAGCCACCCTTTGCTCTGATTACTGCTTTGCACACTCTTGGCATTCTCTCGATGAGCTTCAGCAGGTAGTCACCTGAAATGGTTTTCACGTCACAGGTGTGCCTTCTCAGGGTTATTGAGTGGAATTTCTTGCTTTATCAATGGGGTTGGGACCAGCAGTTGTGTTGTGCAGAAGTCAGGTTAGTTGGACGATCATTTATTTTTCAACAGGGCAAAGACCCCAAACACACCTCCAGGCTGTGTAAGGGCTATTTGACCAAGAAGGAGAGTGATGGAGTGTTGTAAATGGTCATGAAAATAAAGAAAAGACATTGAATGAGGAGGTGTGTCCAAACTTTTGGCCTGTTCTGTGTATATATATATATATATATATATATATATATATATATATATATATACATACATATAAGGTGTTTTATTTTCATTTCCACTTCAACAATATGGATTATATTTTTAAGTCTATAACATAAAATCCAAATGAAAATTAATTTTAAATCCAGATTGTAATGCAACAAAACAGGACAAACACTAAAGGGGATAAATACTTTGGCAAGGCACAAATCCCAGCACAGAAACTGCACTCGTTAAAGTAGTAAATGACTTGCGGGTGAATGCAGAGAGAGGCCATTTATCTGTTCTCATCCTCTTAGATCTGAGTGCTGCATTTGACACCATTGATCATAATATTCTTAGAAATCGCCTTAGTCAATGGGTGGGCCTCTCTGGCAGGGTCTTAAATTGGTTTGAATCCTACCTGGCAGGTAGAAAATTCTTTGTTAGTTGTAGTAATTATACTTCAAAGACACATGATATTCTATATGGTGGTCCACAAAGCTCTATCCTGGGTCTGCTGCTCTTTTCGATTCACATGATTCCGTTAGGTCAGATTATCTCAGGGCACAACGTGAGCTACCACAGCTATGCTGATAACACACAGCTGTATTTATCAATAGCACCTGATGACCCCGACTCTCTTGATTCACTGACCTCTGTGTCTTACTTTTGTTTCTGAATGGATGAGAAGTAATTTTCCCAAACTAAAAATGGAGAAAAATCTTAGTGATTGGCAATAGTGGATATAATGAGGTTATTAGAAATAAACTGGATACATTAGAATTAAAATTCAAGACGGAGTTAAAGAATTTAGGGGTAACTATTGACTCTGACCTGAATTTTAAATCACATATTAATAAAGGGTCGTTCTATTTTCGAATAAATCCTATTTTCTAACTTTAGCTTGACTCCCACTCGTAGGTTGGTGGGATGGCGCCTGTAGACCGCAGTATTTAAATAGTGCCACTGATTCTCAATAGGGGTTTTGGCCATCCCAAAACATTAACCTTTCTGTCTTTGGGTCCTCTGTTGTTTCACTAACACAATGTCTAAGTGTCAAAGTGTGTTTATGAATGGATGAGTAGTAATTTTCTGAAACTAAATTAGGAAAAATAGAAATTTTAATGATTGGAGATAATAAATATAATGAGGTTATAAGAAATAAACCTTTAACGGAGGTAAAGAATTTAGGAGTAACTGTTGACTCTGACCTGAATTTTAAATCACATATTAATCAGTTTGCTAGGACAGCATTTTTTCACTTAAGAAATATAATAAAAGTTAGACCTCTTATAACTTAACAAGATGCTGAGAAATGAGTTCATGTTTTTGTTTTTCGTCGGCTAGATTACTGTAACACACTCATCTCAGGACCACCTAAAAAAGACATCAATCGACTGTAACGAGTGCAGAATGCAGCTGCTAGAATCTTAACTAGGAAAAGAAAATCTGAGCACATCACCCCAGCCTGAGCGTCACTACACTGGTTACCTGTGGCATTTAGAATTGGCTTTAAAACACTGCTTATGGTTTACAAAGCCTTAAATAATCTGCTCCAATTTATATTTCAGAATGTCTGACATCTTATATTCCAAATCGTCACCTTAGATCTTCAAATGAGGGTCTGCTTAGAATTCCAAGAGCTAAACTTAAAAGAAGAGGTGAGGCGGCCTTCTGCTGTTATGCACCTCAAATCTGGAATAGCTGACCGATAGAAATTCACCAGGCTAATATGGTGGAACACTTTAAAAAACTGATTAAAACTCATTATTGTTGCATAGCTTTCTCATAGCGTCATATTAGTTTAATCTTGATGCTCTGTATATTCATTTAATTATCATTACTATTCATGGTGGCTCCAAAATTCATACTAATCCCTACTTTCTCTTCTGTGGTTGTGATCTGCGCCACCACCACCTAATCAAAGCACCGGGATGTCCCTTCATTGAAGGCCAGAAGTCCACATGACCGTCATCATCAAATTCTGCCATGAGAACCCTGAATACAATGAGGACTGTTTGAGGTCATTTATGTTAAGATGGGGCTGGATGGTCTTGTGGCCTCGGAACCCCTTCAGATTTTATTTTTTTCTCCACCCGTCTGGAGTTTTTATTTTTTTTTCTGTCCTCCCTGGCCATCTGACCTTACTTTTATTCTACGTTAATTAGTGTTCTCTAATTTTATTCCTTATTTATTTTGTCTTTTTTCTCTTTCTTTATCCTGCAAAGCACTTTGAGTTACATTGTTTGTATGAAAATGTGTTCTAGAAATAAATGTTTGTCTTACATCTGTTGCATTAAAAGTATTCTCATTACGCTAATGCAGTCCACTTTACAATGCAGTCTCCTGGCCCGTTCTGATAAGATGATCACTCACAGACAAAGTGACACCAAGCGATGTCTCCGTGATGCATCATTTAAACACAATCAGTGAACAAAGAGCCATAACTCAATGATGGACAACACTGGCGAACAAAACTTCACATCGATTATCAACCAAAAGGTTGGCCATATGTGAACTCAAGAAACCAATGGCAAGATCCTTCCACATTAAAAACCAATGCAAGCACCAGGTGTGGGATCTCTCTACATGCTCAACACTCACTGTCTGGTTCAAAATTCAACTCCATAACCTGGACCCCTGTTGCTTTGGGCGTTGATATTGTAAAAGAGGACAAAGCCAGATAAAGGTTTGGGGTGACACCATGACCCTGTATATTACAAAATCCAAAAATAATAAAAGTGTTTTTCAGCAAAAGAATGTCTTTGCAGTCACAAATTTGAAAACAGACTGTCCAAGATGGCTGCATTTCAAGTTAAATACCAGTCAGGCAGGAAGAGGCGGGTCCAGGTGGACAGGCACCAGAAGTGATGTCAGAGGTTGTCAGTCATCTGGTCTGCAGAAGGAGGAAGAGAAGAGGCATTAGTAAACAGTGCCACCCTGTGGATAGGCGAGCAATTACCACCACCAGAGTCTTTTAGGTGTCCCCAAGGCACACAAAGTCTGGAGCGATTGCTCTTACTCTGAAGGGCAAACCTGGAGATGAACTGAAAGAGTTAAAGTCCTTCTGTATTTGGAGGTAGCCATGGGTTCCACAAGGCCAAACCATTCTGAGGTGATCAGCGATTTACTCAAGAAAACCTGGACAGAGGATGGAGAGAACATGCAAACTCCTACACCAGTGGTCAGTCAGTCATTATCCAACCCGCTATATCCTAACTTCGGGGTCACGGAGGGCTTCTGAAGCCAATCCCAGCCAACACAGGGCGCAAGGCAGGAACAAATCCCAGGCAGGGCGCCAACCCACCGCAGGGCACACAATTTAAGATTGGCAATGCACCTAACCTACATGTCTTTGGACTGTGGGAGGAAACTCACGCAGACACGGGGCCAGGAAACGAACCCACGTCTTCTTACTGTGAGGCAGCAGTGCAACCACTGCGCCAACGTGCCACCCTACACCAATGGTAATAATAGTAATAAAGTTTGCAGTCTAAACTCATAACACTGGGTCCATCATGGTGCCACCAAAGTCTAAAATGTGCAAACAAATCCTTCTGTGGCCTGATCTTGTTCCCTATTTACGTCAGTTAAAAATACAATATTAAATATTTATATTTGAAATAGATAGAAAGGGTTTCCTTTAAACGCCCCGTGATTTAAAAATGAATGAACGAAAAACTGTACGCAGAATGACTATGTCTGCTCACAGAGCCTTTACCAGACATTATTATCCAGCGAGTTAGTGTCAAATGCGACTGCCAAATGATCCGAGGGGAACGTGAACTCTTGTAGCCGACAAATAAAATGCAGATGAGTTGCCAAGAGCTCTAACATTTATACGATAACGTTCAACAGATCATAGCTTGGGGATAGAATGTGAAAGTGACACAATTGGATGTCCAGTGCGATTAGCCAGATTTTGACATATCTCTGGCAGAAAATGGGCCCAATGTAATTTTTTTAATATGAAAATGCTTATCCCGGATCTCTCCGCATACTTTTTCTTAAAATCACTTATAAGTTCATTTTCGAGGGTCCTGCCTCAGACGGCTGTAGTCTCCTGTCATGCTCGACTAATGCACAGCCTCTTTATTACCCTGCTCTGTGTTTGGAATTTAAATCTCTCCTCCGTTCTCAGGCGCAGCCACTCTACGATTGTGAGGGATTCACAATAAAATGTACCTTTGGCGTTCATGACTTTATAAAGGCCTTGTATGATGTTCTTCCGAAACCATCCTGGTCATCCTTGGTTAATAAGTGTACAGTAGATTTAGAAAATTGATGGACCCCTTCACTTTCTGCACACCTTATTGTGTTGTAGATATCATTTTAGATATCAATGGTGACTGACAGGTTGACACACGAGATTAGACAGGAGTCCCCGTGGACTGTGATGTTTGCTGATGACATTGTGATCTGTAGTGAGAGTAAGGAGCAGGTTGAGGAGACACTGGAGAGGTGGAGATATGAGAGGAGAGGAATGAAGGTCAGTAGGACCACCAAGACAGAATACATGTGTGTGAATGAGAGGGAGGTCAGTGGAATGGCGAGAATGAGGGAGTAGAGTTGGAGAAGGTGGAGGAGTTTAGATACTTGGGAGTAACAGGGATTGTGAAAGAGAGGTGAAGAAGAGAGTGAAGGCAGGGTGGAGTGGGTGGAGAAGAGTGTCAGGAGTGATTTGTGACAGACGGTTATCAGCAAGAGTGAAAGGGAAGGTTTACAGGATGGTAGTGAGACCAGCTATGTTATATGGGCTGGAGACGGTGACACAGGAGACAGAGCTGGAGGTGGCAGAGTTAAAGATGTTAAGATATACATTGGGTGTGACGAGGATGGACAGGATTAGAAATGAGGACATTAGAGGGTCAGCTCAAGTTGGGCGGTTGGGAGACAAAGCTTGAGAGGTGAGATTGCGTTGGTTTGGACATGTGCAGAGATGAGATGCCTATATATTGGGACAATGATGCTAAGGATAGAGCTGATAGGCAAGAGGAGGAGAGGAAGGCCTAAGAGAAGGTTTATGGATGTGGTGAGAGAGGACATGCAGGTGATGGGTGTAACAGAGCAAGGAACGAGGACAGGAAGATATGGAAAAAGATCATCCGCTGTGGAAACCCCTAACGGGAGCAGCCGAAAGAAGAAGAAGAAGATATTTTAAATGGACCACATTAGAACAGTCTGGAGGAGAACAGGACATTTAGCCCAACAAAGCACACCAGTCCTGTTCACTTAATTCTTCCAAAATAACACGAAGTTGAGTTTTAAAGGTCAATAAAGCCTTCCAGTCCACCACACTACTTGGTCACTTATTCCACATGTCTATCGTTCTCTGTGTGAAGAAAAACTTCCTAATGTTTGTGTGAAATTTCCCCTTCACAAGTTCCCAGCTGTGTCCCCGTGTTCTTGATGAACTCATTTTAAAGTCACCGTCTCGATCCACAGGACTAATTCCCTTCATAATTTTAAACACTTCAGTCAGGTCTCCTCTTCATCTTCTATAAAGGCTCAGCTCTTTTATTGTTCTCTCATAACTTATCCCCTGTAGCCCTGAATCAGCCTAGTTGCTCTTCTCTGGACCTTCTCTAGTGCTGCTTTGTCCTTTTTGTAGCCTGGAGACCCAAACTGCACCCAGGACTCCAGATGAGGCCTCACCATTGTGTTAAGTTCAAGGCACTATATAATCTGACATTCTGTTAGCCTTCTTAATGGCTTCTGAACTAGTGATGGCAGGTCCGGCTCTTTTCAAAGATTCTGCTCTTTTGGCTCGGCTCCCTTAGAAGAGCCAGCTCTTACGCAGTGGTGTAGCCAGCTTGCTGAAGGCCCCAGTGCAGCACCCTGAGGTGGGCTCCTCCTGTCTAGCATAACTCTAAGTAATGTATTTGCAGTTGGATTCTAGGGGCCAGCTGGGCCACGTCACTATCATAATCACACACTGGTGACAAACACATCGACTCTCTAAATGGAATTGTAAAAACTCTTTTAGTCTCTTTATTACAGTCACTGTAAGTTAGCAAAAATAAAATAAATTATGGGAATGGAATTTGGGAAGTGTGGGTAGTACTAGTGCATAAATATATTTTAAGATGTGGAATTGCCTACTTTTCCAAGACAAGTTTTTGAAGGAAGATACATTTAGGTCCATAAACACTTTTTTCTAATTTTGGTTCTGTACATTACCACAATAAATTTGAAATGAAACAACTCAGATGACGTTGAAGTGAAGACTTTCAGCTTTAATTCAGTGGGTTGAACAAAACGATTGCATAAAAATGTGAGGCAACTAAAATATTTTTTTAACACAATCTCTTCATTTCAGGGGCTCAAAAGTAATTGGACAAGTTAAATAACTGGAAATAAAATGTTCATTTCTAATACTTGGTTAAAAGCCCTTTGCTGGCAATGCCAGCCTGAAGTCTTGAACTCCTGGACATCACCAGATGCTGGGTTTCCTCCTTTTTAATGCTCTGCCAGGCCTTTACTTTCAGTTGCTGTTTGTTTGTGGGCCTTTCTGTCCAAAGTTTAGTCTTCAACAAGTGAAATGTCTGCTCAATTGGGTTAAGATCAGGTATAAACTGTGCGTACGCACAGAAATGTTGCGTAAGAACGTTTCCACGTTCAAATCGCGATGTATAAAACTTACACTTGCCGTAAAGCCACGCACTTTTCCACTGTACCTCATACCTTGTCGTACGCAAGTTCTCCGCTCGGTTTTGCAGACTGCCGGCACCCAGTGTCAAAGCAGTGCTACTGTTCCTGTGTGGTTACACCTTATTTTCCTGACACTGCTTTATAAATACACTGAAACCAACCACATATTTGCCCATAGTACTCTCACTGCACCACTCGGAGTATTTATATCACTGTATCTGAGTGGGAATCACAGCAGCAGCTGATCGGAAAGAGAATTATCGGTATACAGCATCAAGCACACGCTAACTCAGTCACGGCAAAACGTTTTAAAGCCTTTCCTGTACGGACCTCGCGGTTCAGAAACAGTTTCATCCCAAGAACTTTAAACACACTCAATCAATTGCTCCTTGTAGAACGGTTTGTACCTATAAGTACAATCACCGCACTGTAAACTTGCACTACAGTTATAATATCGCACAACCTGAGCCACTTTATAAAGCGCGTATTTACATATGATGACGATATCATTTTTAAGATGAAATGCAGCAAAATATGTTTATTATATTATACAGATAAAACTTTAACTTCATTTAAATAATCTATATTCTTCACTGGGAGTGTCGTGAAGGATAAAATAATTAAACATGTACTACGAAGATATTTCAATGTTCCTTAAACGTTTTGAAGAATCGGCGCTCTAAGCTTACAGATGGCTTAACGTCTATTACAGAGCTGATTGTGTGGCGATTGATTACTTGGAGAAAGAAAAGCAAGGACAGCAGTGGCGGCTACGCCAATATATATTGAATATAAAACAGAAAGAGAAAATAACAACACAGCTAAAAACGCAGCGACAAATTTTGACAAAAGTTAAACGCTTGGGTCATGAGCACGAGGCGGCTATGCAGTGTCTGCAACGGACGTGGCCATCCGCCGTGCATAAGATACCTTACTGACATTGTCGGGCGAAGGAGCCACCGATTCTTCCTCTGCCCAGTGCCACCACAAGCCTAGAGCCGCCCCTGAGTACTGCTGCAATAAATGATTTCATCGAAGTGAAACTCATGTTTAATAACGTGCTTTAACTCCTATCATCATGAAAATGACATCACGTATACATCTCAGTATTTTAGTTATTCAGAGAGCTGTAATGTCACGAATGTAATGGACTCTGTGTCCAGTTGGAGGAAGAGAGCCGGTTTAAGAAGCAAGTAGTGATTCACACACATAGAGCACATACGAGTAGAAGATCAAATACAAAACAAAGCATTTAACGTGCTACTTTAATTACGATGTGATTTGAGAAACTGGTTAATTAAATGATTTTATGATGAAGTTTATAATGTTCTACTAAATGACAAAATAAACTACGTGATTAAAGTGGAAATTTCGAGATTAAAGTTGACATTTTGTGCTTTTTCCCCACTGTGTTCCTTTTTTTTCTCTGTACCCTAATAAGCTTTCATATGACACTCAGACGGTGGGCTACAACTCGGCTTTTCACGGCGACTTTGATATGTGACTTCTTTTTTATTTCCGGCACCGTGCGACTTTGTGAACGTGAGCTTTCAAGTTTCTCCAACACGCTCTGTCACTCGATCAACTTCCTTTTGTTGATTATCCCACGGCTTATTTGAACAAATAGTATGTTTTTCCTTTGCCTCCACTTGGTATTCGCTGAAAATCTTATATTTTCCCCTGTGCTTTTCCCATTGTCTTTTCACAGAAGGCTGAGTTTAAGGGCGATTGATTTGCATGTTCAAAGAGGCGTAATTCTGGGAGGAGTTGGGCGTTACATAAAGCGCGTGCACGAGCGTTACTTTTCACGCTGACCGGGATTTATGTATCAGAAGAACGTAGAAGTTGAAGTACGCACAGATTCCTTCATCTGGATTTTTCTGTGCGTAAGCACATTTCAGCTTTTGTGCTTACGCCATGCTATAGTGCGAGTTCTACGCATGGAGTTATACATGAGGCCCCAGGTGACTGACTTGGCCATTCAAGAATTTTCCACTTCTTTGCTTTAATAAACTCCTGGGTTGCTTTGGCTGTATGTTTTGGGTCATTGTCCATCTGTATCATGAAACTCCCGCCGCCCAATCAATTTGACGTCATTTAGCTGGATTTGAGCAGACAGTATGTCTCTGAACACCTCAGAATTCATTCGGCTGCTCCTGTCCTGTGTCACATCATCAATAAACACGAGTGTCCCAGTGCCACTGGCAGCCATTACACTGCCTGCCTCCACCATGTTTTACAGATGATGTGCTATGCTTTGGATAATGAGCTGTTCCACGCCTTCTCCATACTTTTTTCTTGCCTTTATCATTCTGGTAGAGGTTGATCTTGGTTTCATCTGTCCAAAGAATGTTTTTCCAGAACTGCGCTGGCTTTTTTAGATGTTCTTTAGCAAAGTCCAATCTAGCCTTTCTATTCTTGAGGCTTATGAGTGGCCTGCACCTTGCAGTGCACCCTCTGTATTTACTTTCATGCAGTCTTCTCTTTATGGTAGACCTGGATATCAATACGCCGACCAAGCCCTGGAGATTGTCGTTCACTTGGTGGGCTGTTGTGAAGGGGTTTCTCTTCACCATGGAAATGATTCTGCGATCATCCAACGCTGTTGTCTTCCGTGGACGTCCAGGACTTTTTGCGTTGCTGAGTTCACCAGTGCTTGCTTTCTTTCTCAGGATGTACCAAACTGTAGATTTTGCCACTCGTAATATTGTAGCAATTTCTCGGATGGGATTTTTCTGTTTTCGCAGCTTAAGGATGGCTTCTGTCGCCTGCATGGAGAGCTCCTTTGACCGCATGTTGTCTGTTCACAGCAAAATCTTCCACATGCAAACACCACACCTCAGATCAACTTCAGGCCTTTTATCTGCTTAATTGATAAGACGTAACGACGGACTTGAACACACCTGCCCATGAAATAGCCTTTGAGTCAATTGTCCAATTACTTTTGAGCCCCTGAAATGAAGGGATTGTGTTCAAAAAATACTTTAGTTGCCTCACATTTTTATGTAATCGTTTTGTTCAACCACTGAATTAAAGCTGAAAGTCTGCACTTCAACGTCATTAGAGTTGTTTCATTTAAAATTCATTGTGGTGATGTACAGAATCAAAGTTAGAGAAAAGGTGTCTCTGTCTAAATACTTATGGACCTAACTGTATTTAAAATGTAACGCCAGCTAGAAAGTAGAAACTGTTCTGTGCTATAAAATGAAGCCATTTTAATTTGTATCAAATTAAAATGACAACACTAGCTGATAGGATGTTACTGCTGTTATAGACGACCGGGGACCTTGCCCCGCTGGGATTCCTGGAGAATGGAAGGACCGGGAGAGGGGCATTATTTTCCCCGGGATGCAAGAGGTCAGCCACGGAGCTTGTAAGCTCAACCCTGTTGGGGGTCCGTGGCCACCACCAGGGGTGCCTGGATGGTTCCAGAGCCATGGACTGCAGCACTTCCGCCACACCAGAAAGAGATGCATGAAGGCCATCAGGGAGGACATCTGAGTGCATTATAAAAGGAGACGCCTTTTCGATGGTAAAAGGCGACAGACTGGAACGAGAAGGTCAACTGAAGCTAGGGTGACTCTCCTGGTGCAGGGCCTGGATAGGAGAAGCAGGGGAGTCGCCAGTAGAAGACGGCACCGGGTTTTGTTTTTAAACGACTGCCTCCAGTCATTTTTTATTAATTGGATTTTAACATCCACATTTTCACTGGTTTTTAATGGAGTTTTTGAAGCACTGCACTATTTATTTGAGCACTGTTTGTTTTTGTTTTTAATCAAAACTCTGCGTGCACTTTGCACCTTCCCCTTGCCTCGTTGCTGTTCACATTGTCCAGCTCATGGGGTGACATTACGGACGGTGTTGGGTTCAAGAGCTCCCAAATTCGAGGTGAGAACATGGAGCGAGAACCTGAATCGTCACAGTTGGATGGCCGGCAGCTGCTTTGGGACACTACCTCCACCCAAGACGCTAGATGGTGACTTCCCTGCAGCATAGCGGTGCCCCAGATTCCCTCAGGGCACCATGGTATCTGGAGTTCGGCTTCACAGCCCTGCTGATTACCGTGGGTGCCGCCAGGAAACGCTGCAGGGAGACCAGGGAGTCTCTACTTTCTTCATAGCCCAAAAGTACTCCAAAGTCATGGGAATGGAAGTCCCAAAGTACTTCCGAGCTGAAGAAAATGCAAGTTCTCCATCTTGACCCAGAAGTGCTGGCGAGTCACATGGGACGGACTATATAAAGGATTGTTGGAGGGGTCAGGAGGGGTAGAAGACAGAGCTTGCGGGGAGGTGTGGAGGAGAGAATTGTGTATAATTATTGTATTTATTTTTGTGATTATTATTACTTGCCTGTGTATGGTGGCTGGAATTAAAATTCCTTTTAGTAATTTGACCTGGTGTCCTGGACATCTGTCTGTCGGTTTAGAGGAGTGACAGTGCCCTCTAGTGTCACACTTCCTACATGTCATACTCGACATTAAATTGCGTCCGTCACAAATCTACCCAGGCCTGTATGCTTCCCAAGTCCGCCTGTGAAAATTCAGCAGATTCAAGATTAACTGCCAATCCATTTCTAGTATTGTTTGGTCCATTTAATGGACATGTTTGACACTGATGCCCTTCATCCTACACTCAATAACCCATGATGACAAAGTGAACACACGTTTTTAGAAAGGTTTGCAAATTGACTTAAAATCAAAAAGTATTCAGACCCTTTGCTGTTAAACTCCAAAACGTGCCCAGGTGCTTCCTGTTACCTTTCATTCTCCTTGAGATGGGTCCAGAACTTGACCACAGTTCTTCTGGGACAAACTGAATAAACTGGACATCGTTTGGAACGGCCCACGCCTCCCTGTGTATAGAAGATCCAACAATTCAAACTGCATGTCAGGACATAAAACAAAGCAGTGAAGTCCAGGGAACTCTCTGTAGACCTCTGGTGATCTCATTGTGGCGAGGCACAGACCAGGGCAAGGAGATCAAATCATTTCTAAGGCTTCCGGTGTCCCCAGGAGCATGGTGGCCTGAAGAATTGTGAAACTGAAGAAGTTTGTAAGCCACGGCTCATTACATGGGGCAATGCTGTTGGAAAACTGTACTTTTACAGTATATCAAATATCAAAAAAGCACTTTCACAAAAGATATTTGCTTGGGTAGTACGCTGGTCAGAAGGTCCTGGGTTCGAGTCTTAATCCAGCCAACGTGTTGTGCAAACTTCTGTTTGTGATTATGTGATGGTCTTAACATAAAGAACATTTACTGTATATGTTACTTATATAAAAGGCAGATCAAATGTTACTTATTTTGATTTATTTACTTATCTTCCTACAGCGTAAAGTCACAAGTAGACTGCAGAGCTTCCTCTGTTTGATCGACAAGGGCATGCTCACAAATTACATGTGTAATGCCACAAAAAATACCTGCTGACACTTTATACATGAGCAATGGTATGAGAATAAAGTTAGACCTTTTTTTTTCAATCAATCAATCAACATTTATTTATATAGCACATTTTCATACAAAAAATGCCGATGTACATACTTATTTCGGTGGTATGACGCCAATGTCGGCGACCATATTGAATTTTCCAAACATCACTAATTCTCCAACTTCCCGTGTAGGTAGAAGGCTGAAATTTGGTACTTATTTCGGTGGTATGATGCCACTGTCGGCCGCCATATTGAACTTTTCAATGGTCTTTGTTACTTATGGGCCCATCTTCAAGAAATTTGGTATGCGAATTCCCTGCGCTAACCGAAACCGATGTACGTACTTATTTCGATGGTATGACGCCACTGCCGGCCGCCATATTGAACTTTCCAACATCACTAATTTTCCAACTTCCCGTGTAGGTAGAAGGCTGACCCCATCTTCACGAATTTTGGTAGGTGGTGTCCCTGCGCTATCTAAAACCAATGTACGTACTTATTTCGGTGGTATGATGGCACTGTCGGCCGCCATATTGAAGTTTCCAATATCACTAATTCTCCAACTTCTCGTGTATGTAGAAGGCTGAAATTTGGTACTTATTTCGGTGGTATGATGCCACTGTCGGCCGCCATATTGAACTTTTCAATGGTCTTTGTTACTTATGGGCCCATCTTCAAGAAATTTGGTATGCGGGTTCCCAACGCTAACTGAATCCTACTTACGTACATATATACGTCCATAGCCTGCAGCTCGGTCACCGTGTGAGGCGGCGTTGGGGCCCCCATCACAACACCTCCCACGTTGTTGGCTGCCTGCCTATATAAGGCCGTTTGTCGCTCCAGTCTCTACAGTCTTGCTTCGCCACGGTATTCACGTCTTCCTGCTGATAACTACAGCATTTTTATTTAATCCACGGCTTCTCCGCTGTTTTATTGTTCATTTATTACGATTATAGTTATTGTGTAGGTATTTTAGACTTACTTTACATTTTTCAGGTACCCATTTCCTTTATCATTCCAACCGTACCCCCATTAATATGTTAATTCGAGGTGATCACCATCGATCAAAGAACTGTCACTTACCGAGTGGTTTCCATGCCCAGAGATGGCACCTACCTTTTCCATTCTCTTTGTTACATATTGCACGGCCATATCAGGCTCACTCTTGATATCCATTGTGTCTTATGTATTGAATGACTGGGACAGGTTCAAGGTGTGGACTGATGACGGTACAGGAGATAATTAGACTACACAGGAGCACTAGAAGAGTGAAATGCTTAAGCCCTTCACCTATGGATCTGCATGTGAGTTGATGGCTGCCTCTGAATTGTTCGGTTGTCGCTTTCAAGTGTACCGAAATGGCCAAATATTTTACACCTTTGGAGAACATCTTAGACTCACAGGTGACGATTTGAGTAGTGGACACTTTGATGTTTAGAAATGTTTAAACTCTCAAAAGCTGGATGTAAAGTTATCGATGAAACTGGTTGTGTGCTTACAACGCTTGACAGATGCCGAATGTCACTTCAACACAAGTCCTACAAATACTGTCGTAATTGAAACAAACCATGAAACTCAAACCGATTATGACAGCAGCAATCCAAGCTGTGAGATTTGAGACAAGATTACTGTTCACATGGCCGACTGTACGTTACATGCTCAAGAGTAAGCTCAGCGCACAGCTTGGTCATATTACAAGTGGAGGGCTGAACTGACAATGTGGTATACAAAGAGATCCTTAACAGATAGTTATTGGGATATTTTCCCTCAGTTTAAAAAGGTTTAATTTTCTTCTTAATAAAAATTTTAAGGCAGTACTTCGCCGCTGCGAAGTGCGGGTATTTTGCTAGTATAAAATATATAGGAAATGTATTTATCATAGTAAATAATAAAATAACAGTATCAGCTTAAAAGTATAAGCTCAGAAGAATATGAGACTCAGACACATTCTTGGTGCATATTGGACCAGGGTTCAAATTCAACTCTTATTGAACTTGAACCCCATACTGAGCACACAAATGCAGAGATGAATTTGTGCTCCTGGCACACCTTCTGCTCACAAAAAGCGTATCACAGAACGCTGTTCCTCCTTTGGCGCAATGTTTAAGTTTTGCAGCCCATCTTCACCACAGGGTGACAACTCTTCTAGTAAACTTCAAGGGCAGCCGGCTTGGCAGACAGAACTAGTCACATGACACTCTCAGACATGACCAATCACGACTCTTCCCACCTTCACCATTTCCAACGAAATATAAAAGTATGGAAACTTTGTGAATGTCACTTGTACATTTATTGATTTGGCTGACACCTTTATCTTTCAGTATTTGAGGTACATTTCTTTTGTTTTTCCACTTGGAGTACAGGTGGGTGAAGTGACTTGCTTAGTGTCACACAGTGTCAGTGGTGGGACTTGAACCCATGACTTCATGGTCTGAAGTCCAAAGCCTTAACCACTGCACCTCACTGCCTGCCTGTTGAAGTTGTTATTATGATGATGATGAATAATAATAATAATAATAATAATAATAATAATAATTTCCCTGAGATGCACAGGAAAGGTAGTGACAGGCCCAGCCACAGTTTTAAATGTCGGTGCGGCGCAATTCCCGATTATCCAAGACCAGATAAAAAGTCTTTAATCGGGTAGCCAGTGTGTTTTCTTCGATTTGCTTTTCCATAATACTGACTTCTGTGTTTTGAAATTTTGACTGCATCTTAGGGCTCTGACGTTTGGTTTTGGTGAAACGACAGGATCGATTTTATGGTCATGAACCTCCCTAAAACGTGACTACCTCTCACCTTCTGGTCCCTTTCATTATTAATTAAATTTCTCAAAAGAATTCCTCGTGTTGCCTTAAAGCTGGCTTGTATTTCACACCTCCAGTCGCAGACTCCATTTTAGTGCTGGCTAAGAGAATAGCGGAGGTCTAGTCCATAATTCTCATAGCCGGTACCCTTCCTGTTCCACTTTAACAGATGAATCCTTTCAGGGCCATTTATCTTTTGTTTGAGGCACTATAACAAATGGCGAACTCCGTAATTGGAGAGCTGAGTTGTGTTTTATTTTTAGAGTCTGCCTGCAAGGTGAAGACTTCATTCGAGCTTAGTGTCGTCTTGGCTGCAGTGTGGAGTGCAGGGTAATTAATGAGTCCAGGTTTTGATGGCACCTGTCAAAGAAAGGTTAGATCTCTTAAGTAAATGCAAGAAATGACTCAGCAGGCCATACCCGGCAAGGCAGTGAAGAATTTCTTCTCGGATCGCTCATTAGATGGATGCTTCAACAGTGCCTAAAACTAAAAGGGTCCGGGCTGTGGTGGATAAAGGAGGCCATCTGTGAAGAATTCAAGCTTTACAAATGTGTGTGAGCGTGTGTGTTCAGAGGGCAATGCTAAACACACATCTTGGTAAATGTAAAAGTATTTTGGCAGCCTTTCAGTTCTCCACAGTCATTCAGGGGTTAAAGTGATCCTTTGAGAAAGTGAAAGTGCAAGTCTACAGCAAGGAATGCTAATATTTTAAATTTTTAAATGTAAACACAAAAAAGAAATCGGTATGGAACGGCCCGTAGAGCACATCCCTGTAAATGACACTTTAGTGACACCCCATGAAATCCCGCCGCTCAAGATGTTACAATGCAATACAACCGAATGTCCAGTGCAATAATTATTATGTACACAAAAAAATGCCGAGTGAAATGAATGGGGAATCAAATAATGTGAGCAACCTTCAATAACATTTCATTTGAAAGTAAACTCATGGGGTCCTATGCTCCATACAATGGGAGGCTCAAATATTCCATGAACCGGTTAACGGTGCAGAAATACAAATTATCGAATATATTGTGAGCTCTTTGGGTACCCACCAATGGGACAACACACCGAAGCTCGTTACAAAGTGCGATCGTCGCATCTGTGGAAGACTCCTTGTCCATTGCCGGGGCAACCACAGGCGCGGAAGCAACTCCAAGCCAATCGCAGTGGCGCTATAAGCGCCTGTCGCCGATGGGGGATTCAAGGAACATTATGAAGGCAGGGAACAGGATTATTTGGCTCCTACCCTGCCCGATTGCTGTGTCTGTGTATAGGAGAGTGGAAGATCCCGCTACAATAAATAACCGGGCAGTTCCTGTTTCACCCGAAATAAAGCTGGTTTTGCTAAAGTACTGAGACTCAATCTCGTGTGACAACAATATCGTTAGGTATGGCTTGGTTAATTAGTCCACTCAGAGACACTGTGCGTATTTCCGGCATTTATTTCTAAAATCGCGCAGGTGAGTTTTTCTTCTGTAAGCCACCAGGGCAGATTTTCAAGTGACAATTACATGGGCATCAATAACCCGATTATTCACAGAAACACGATTTGCTAAAAGGCCATGTAAACCCTTCCTTCCGACTAAAGCAATTATTGGCCTCTGAGAAAACATTTAAAAAAGGTAGATTTTTCCGTTTATGCGGCCAACATAATGGGATGGCAGAATGGACAAAACTTCCCGTGCCTGGCCTGAAAGCCCAGGTGGCAAATTGTCATGAAAAGAGGCAAAAGGTTCCCAATTTACACAAGGATCAGGAAATAATAGGCCATTTGAAGAATGGGTACGCTGGCCTCCTGGCAGGATTAGTTGGAGGAACACTCACAAACTGGCAAGGAGGCCAGCTATTAAGTAAGTATACTGTAAGTTTTGTAGGTCAGTTTTCGCTTTCCAAGCATAACAACAGACAGCATGTAATGCGTATGGGGGACAATTTATGGGGTGGGACCGAAAACACGTAGATGGAATGCTGGGAAGGAACCGGGGTGAAGGATGGGAGCCATGACGCCATCAACAGTGGACCAGAGGGAAGGAAGGAATGCAGAAGTGTTTGGGCGTGGTTAGGGAGTCCGTGTAAATTCAAGGTGGTGTTGCTTCAGTATTTCTATGAAAATAAAGAAAGAGAGGTTTGTACCACGCTTTTGTCCCCTGGCACGGTATAGTAAGTTACTCGTCGGGTCTTTAAGCGGCTCCATATGCGCGCGTGCGCGACATGACACCCCCGCCTCAACCCAGATCCATCGGGTCAGGCAGTCCGAACCAAGAGGTTGTGAACCCGGGAGAAAGCATCAGCGTTAGCTTGTAGGTTACCCCGGCGATAAGTGATGGTGAACTTATAAGGCTGCAGGTCCAAAAACCACCCGGTGACTCGGGGATTTGACTCCTTCATAAGGAAACATTTTGGACAATTTTAAACGAGACTGATGTGCTCGATATATAATTTGGAGTTGAATAATTGTATGCTGTGGTGTGCTGGCGCCCTGCCTGGGATTTGTTGCCTGCCTTGTGCCCTGTGTTGGCTGGGATTGGCTACAGCGGACCCCCGTGACCCTGTAGTTAGGATATAGCGGGTTGGATAATGCATGGTTGGATGGATAATTGAATGCTTTGCACATATGGAGCTCGAGTGAATTGCTGACTTACACTCCTTTTCTGAGATGTTGATCCTTTTCCCACTGTCCTTTTGGATCTTTGAAAGGGAGGGACTATAAAATGGTTTTATTTATTACAGAAATGCTGTCTGAGTCCTCAAGGCTGATTAATATTTTTTTCCAGCATAGAGGGAGGTGGGAGGTGAGGAAATTTGGGCAAGTTCTATTCAACAAAGTGTCTAATTTGAAGAAAGTGAAAGAAATGTGTTGCTGGAAAGTGAAATTTAGAATGTAATTGTTTGTAGGATGTGAAGACGCGTTGTCTATGTACTGTGATCCTCACCCTGGACACAGACAGGCAGACACGTTAATGTCACCCACAAACGCAGGTTTATTCTCCATTTCTTTTACAATTCTGCTCACCAACCCCCCTCAGTCCAGGCCACTTCAATGCCTTCTCTTTTCTTCCTCTCTTTTTTCTCTCTCTCTCTCTCTCTCTCTTTTTCTTCTGACCGCCCCCTTCCTCCTCCAGACGTTGCCACTCTTCCACCCGACTCTTGTCAATGACTGGAGGGAGGTGGCCCCTTTTATAGGGACCCGGATGGGCTCCAGCTGCTTCCCGGCAATCTCCCACAGACACAGCCCCGTGTGGCGGGCGTCCCGGCCGTGGACCACACTGGATATACCGGCATCGAGGCGCCGACTGGCGGTGGCCACGGGTCCCTACAGGGCTGGGCTTCCAAGCCCTGTGCCCGAGGCTCCCAGCATAACCAGGACGGACGTCCCCTCTCGGTCTGGAGGAGGCACAAGCCTTCCTCTGGTCCTTCTGGGCGTCCTGGCCGGGGACCACAGTACATATATGTAAGTGATTTAATCCCAAATGTTTTCCAGATATTAAAAACTGCATATATTTGCAAGGGTTGAAAGAGGTGGTTCTCGTGCAAAGGTGCCACAGTTAAAAGCTTCTCTATCTTAAAATGCTTCCTGCATTGGTTCCATATTCTGAGTGAATGAAGGACAATTGGGTTGTTAGTATATTGGCGATGACTTGTATTTACTGGGGTACAAAGCAGGAGATATAAAGAAGTGCTGCAGGATTTTATTTCTATTGCGGACCAAGCCTGTGTATGTTCATCTATTTGTGCCCATGTCCAGGTTTTTATAGTTTGTATGTTTGCTGTGACCCTGTATTCGGATTCAGCAGGTTAGAAAATGGATGGATGGATGTTTGCTGCCCAGTAATAAAATTGAATGTTAGTTAGAGCTATGCCACTTTCTACCTTTGGTCTTTGTGGGGTCGCTCTTTGGATATGTGGATGTTTTGAATTCCAAATGAATGAGGTTCACATGTTTATCAGATCATCAGGACAACATTTTTTCACTTAAGAAATATAACAAAAGTTAGATCCCTTATAACTTTGCAAGATGCTGACAAATAAGTTCACACTTTTGTTTCAGTCGGCTAGATTACTGTAACGCACTCCTCTCAGGACAACCCAAAAAAGACATCAATCGGTTACAATGAGTGCAAAATGGAGCTGCTAGAATCTTAACTAGGAAAAGAAAAACCAAGCACATCACACCAATCTTAGCGTCACTACACTGGTTGTCTGTGTCATTTAGAATTTACTTTAAAAAACTGCTGATGGTTTACAAAAAATTCAATAATCTGCACCATCTTATATCTCAGAATGCCTCTCACCTTACACTCCAAATTGTAACCTTAGATCTTCAAATGAGGGTCTGCTTAGAATTCCAAGAGCTAAACTTACAAGAAGTGGTGAGGCGGCCTTCTGCTGTTATGCACCTAAAATCTGGAATAGCTGACCGATAGAAATTCGCCAGGTGTATTATCGCAGTATTTCCCTCTACTTACCCTTTACCTGTTTTCTTTAAGGGTAAGTGTACTCATCAAGTTTGTTATTGGGTTGGTTGCACTTTAAGATGAACACACACACACATACAGTGGTGTGAAAAACTATTTGGCCCCTTCCTGATTTCTTATTCTTTTGCATGTTTGTCACACAAAATGTTTCTGATCATCAAACACATTTAACCATTAGTCAAATATAACACAAGTAAACACAAAATGCAGTTTTTAAATGATGGTTTTTATTATTTAGGGAGAAAAAAAAATCCAAACCTACATGGCCCTGTGTAAAAAAGTAATTGCCCCCTTGTTAAAAAATCACCTAACTGTGGTGTATCACACCTGAGTTCAATTTCCGTAGCCACCCCCAGGCCTGATTACTGCCACACCTGTTTCAATCAAGAAATCACTTAAATAGGAGCTGCCTGACACAGAAAAGTAGACCAAAAGCACCTCAAAAGCTAGACATCATGCCAAGATCCAAAGAAATTCAGGAACAAATGAGAACAGAAGTCATTGAGATCTATCAGTCTGATAAAGGTTATAAAGCCATTTCTAAAGCTTTGGGACTCCAGCGAACCACAGTGAGAGCCATTATCCACAAATGGCAAAAACATGGAACAGTGGTGAACCTTCCCAGGAGTGGCCGGCCGACCAAAATTACCCCAAGAGGGCAGAGACGACATATCCGAGAGGTCACAAAAGACCCCAGGACAACGTCTAAAGAACTGCAGGCCTCACTTGCCTCAATTAAGGTCAGTGTTCACGACTCCACCATAAGAAAGAGACTGGGCAAAAACGGTCTGCATAGCAGATTTCCAAGACGCAAACCACTGTTAAGCAAAAAGAACATTAGGGCTCATCTCAATTTTGCTAAGAAACATCTCAATGATTGCCAAGACTTTTGGGAAAATACCTTGTGGACTGATGAGACAAAAGTTGAACTTTTGGAAGGCAAATGTCCCGTTACATCTGGCGTAAAAGGAACACAGCATTTCAGAAAAAGAACATCATACCAACAGTAAAATATGGTGGTGGTAGTGTGATGGTCTGGGGTTGTTTTGCTGCTTCAGGACCTGCAAGGCTTGCTGTGATAGATGGAACCATGAATTCTACTGTCTACCAAAATATCCTGAAGGAGAATGTCCGGCCATCTGTTCGTCAACTCAAGCTGAAGCGATCTTGGGTGCTGCAACAGGACAATGACCCAAAACACACCAGCAAATCCACCTCTGAATGGCTGAAGAAAAACAAAATGAAGACTTTGGAGTGGCCTAGTCAAAGTCCTGACCTGAATCCAATTGAGATGCTATGGCATGACCTTAAAAAGGCGCTTCATGATAGAAAACCCTCAAATAAAGCTGAATTACAACAATTCTGCAAAGATGAGTGGGCCAAAATTCCTCCAGAGCGCTGTAAGAGACTCATTGCAAGTTATCGCAAACGCTTGATTGCAGTTATTGCTGCTAAGGGTGGCCCAACCAGTTATTAGGTTCAAGGGGCAATTACTTTTTCACACAGGGCCATGTAGGTTTGGATTTTTTTTTCTCCCTAAATAATAAAAACCATCATTTAAAAACTGCATTTTGTGTTTACTTGTGTTATATTTGACTAATGGTTAAATGTGTTTGATGATCAGAAACATTTTGTGTGACAAACATGTAAAAGAATAAGAAATCAGGAAGGGGGCAAATAGTTTTTCACACCACTGTACATAGTTATACGTATACACACAGACCCTAACCACAACAGTGCCCCCTTAATGACACACACACACACGCTGATTAACCTTTAGTACTTTAAACCACATAAGTGCTTTTGGAATAACACAGCCTGTCACTCTCTCAGCACTTCAAGAGACTAACCTATTATCGGCATGAACAACATAAGATGTTTTTAATGATATCTTAGACCTAAATATTAATTTTGGTCTACAAGAATACATTTAAACATACAAAGACTCAGCAATCTTGACTATAGGCCATTTATCAGCCAAGAATGCCTTACTTTATGTACTGTTCCTACTATTTAGTGGAGCTCTCACCCTTAGACTTAATAAACCTCACAGCACAAAGCGTATGGCAAATATCTGGCTGTACCAGGGGCCTCATGCATAACGCCGTACGTAGAATTCGCACTATAACATGACGTAAGCACAAAAGTCAAAATGTGCTTACACACAGAAAAATCTAGATGCAGGAATCTGTGCGTACTCCAACTTCCACGTTCTTCCGCTCCATAAATCCCAGTCAGCGTGAAAAGTAACGCTCGTGCACGCGCCTTCTGTCCCGCCCCGACTCCTCCCAGAATTACGCCTCTGTGACTATGCAAATCAATATAAATCGCCCTTAAGCTCAGCCTTCTGTGAAGAGACAATGGAAAAAGTAAGAGGGAAAATGGAAGAATTTCAGTGAATATCAAGTCGAGGCAAAGGAAAAACATACTATTTGTTGGTTTAAACAGTGGTATAAACAACAAAAGGAAGCTGATCGCCTGACATAGTCGCACAGTGCCCAAAATAAAAAAGAAGTTGTCACATATCAAAGTTGTCGTAAAAAGGCGAGTTGTAGCCCACTGTCTGAGTGTCGTATGAAAGCTTATTAGGGTACAGAGAAAAAAAAAAGGCACACAGTAGGAAAAAAGCACGAAATGTCAACTTCAATCTCAAAATTTCCACTTTAATTACGTAGTTTATTTTGTCATTAAAGTAGAACATCATAAACTTCATCTTAAAATTGTTTAATTAACCAGTTTCTCAAATCACATCGTAATTAAAGTAGCACATTAAATGCCTTGTTTTGTATTTGATCTTTTGCTCTATGTGTGTGAATCACTATGTGCTTCTCCGACAGGACACAGAATCCATTACATTTGAGATATTACAGCTCTCTGAATAATTAAAATACTGAAATGTATACATGATATCTTTTTCATGATAACAGGAGTTAAAGCGTGATATTAAACAGGGGAATACGGTGCGTGATTGTGCACGACCTTCGAAGAAATTATTGTAGCAGTACTGTCTCTTTCAAATGTACTAACCTCCAATTCCTGTCCTTACTTTTCTTTCTCCACATACCCAATCGCCACACAATCAGCTCTGTAATAGACGTTAAGCCATCTGTAAGCTTACAACGACGATTCTTTAAAACTTTTAAGGAACATTGAAATATCTTCGTAGTATGTGTTTAATTATTCTATCCATCTATCCTTCCAGTGTTGCACCAGAAAGAATACAGCACAAGGTAGGATCAATCCGTGAACTAGCTAGTGCTGCAGAACCGTGTCCTCACATGTTTAATTATTAACAATACAGATTATTTAAATGAAGTTAAAGTTCTATCTATATAATATAATCAACGTATTTTGCTGCATTTCATCTTAAAAATGATATCATCATCATATGTAAATACGCGCTTTATAAAGTGGCGCAGGTTGTGCAATATTATAACTGTATCGCAAGTTTACGGTGAGGTGATTGTACTAACAGTTCTACAAGGAGCACTTGATGGACTGATTGACTGTTTCTGAACCGCGAGGTCCGTACAGGAAAGGCTTTGAAACGTTTTGTCGTTGCTGAGGCAGTGTGTCCTTGAAGCTGTATACCGATAATTCTCTTTCCGATCAGCTGCTGCTGTGATTCCCCACTCAGATACAGTGATATAAATACTCCGAGTGGTGCAGTGAGAGAAATATGGAAAAAGATGATCCGCTGTGGCAACCCTTAAAGGGAAGCAGCTGAAAGAAGACAAAAATGGTGCAGCGAGTGTAACAACGCTAAAGCAGTTATGGTATTTGGAATACTATGGCTATTCCCTGGACTGTTATATTATTACAGCTTAACTACAATCAGATGCATTACACTAATAAACAATATGCGGTTAGTTTCAGTGTATTTATAAAGCCGCATCAGGAAAATAAGGAATAACCACACAGGAACAGTATCACTGCTTTGACGCTGGGTGCCACCAGTCTGCAAAACCGAGCGGAGAACTTGTGTACAACAAGGTATGAGGTACCGTGGAAAGTGTGGGGCTTTACGCCAAGTGTAGGTTTTATACATTGCGATTTGAATCTGGAAAAGTTCTTACGCAACATTTCTGTGCGTACGCAGCGTTTATACGAGGCCCCAGGTGCTCAAAGAAATCTACCTTATTACTTCAATCACTCTATAGACATTTAAACAAAGCATAAAAAGTTAAAGGCAGCATGGTATTTATTACAAGAATAATAATAATACCACTGGAACAAAGGATAGCAGAAAATAGTTATCGATAGGAAAGTCTGAATATATATAGTCTTTGGCAAAAGCTTACGGAAAAGCTACAGATGACAAGGATGAAGGTCCCAGGGAGGCGTTTGGTTTAGCAATTCATGTTCATGATGCTTATCTGACGACCAGTGACATCTTTGTCTCTTCCTCTTCCTCCCTCCTTCCTTACATCCTTACTTTCTTCTGACATTTCTTTCAAAATGAGGCATATTTATTACAAAATGCCATGCCGTGGTTTCACAACACATGCCCCTGATTGGCTGGCTGTCAATATGATTGATGAATTTTGCTCAAACTCTTTAATCTATCTTTTCCCAGATAATAAACTTTTTTCATGTGGCCTAAAACATTGCCATGTCCGTCTTTCCCAGACTGTAAACCAAATTATTGTCCCAGATGTCCATCCATAAAGTAATCGATAGTCTAAGGTATTGGCTCAGCATCCTTTCCCAGGCTGTAAAACCATTTTAGCACTATGCTATGAACAACTGTTATTAAAGCGAGGTGTAAGCGAAGAGGATATGCCTTGATTTGTCCTAAATGTAGTTCATCTGTTGTCTTGTCTTGAACAAAATAGAATGGAAAATTAAACCAAAATGTACAGATTTTATACACCATAACACCAGGCAAAGACGGTTGAGCACATTAAAAAACTCCTAACACGTTACTTTAACATGGCTTTCTCATAGCTTCATTTCAGTGTAACCCTGATATTCTGTATATGAATTGAATTATCATTTTTATCATATCTCTGCAATCAGTACTAGCCCCTGCTTTCTCCGGTGTTCTCTTTCTGGTTTTCTGTGGTGGCGATCTGTGCCCCCCCACCACCTGATCATGGCACCATGTAGTCCCTACATTGATTGAAAGCCAGAGGTCCACATGACCATCGTCATTTAATCCTTCCATGAGGACTGATTGAGATCATTAATGTTAGGGGGGGCTGGGTGGTCTTATTGCCTCAGAACTCCTGCAGATTTTGTTTTCTCCAGCACTTTGGAGTTTTTTTTTTTTTTTCTGTCATCCCGGCCACCAGACCGTACTTTATTCTTGTTATTTAGTATTGTTTAATTTGTAAATTATGAATGTTCCACAATACACAAACTATAACGGCCTTCCCCTCGCTCAAACATTGAACTTAACATCACTAAACAAAAGCCCTGATGTTAAGTCAGTGTTTTTAATTGCATAGTATTAGATCTATTTTTATCCCTACTTATACCTAATTTAATTTTGTTAATTTTGTTAAATTTTTATACACTGCTCTAATGTTAAAATAGTAATAGGACGTTGCATTTTAAACCTATTGATTATCTTTATTTTAGATACATTTTACTGGGATAATATTTAACAGTTTTTTAAGAATAAGATTTTATGACTATTTATTAGACCAGTTACTTTGTTTATAGGTCTTATATAATTAATGTTTTAAATATATATTTTTATCGTTTACATAATTCCTTGTCTTAATTGATTTTTTATCATTTTAGATGGCCTTGAATTATTTAAAATTTTAAATTGGAGGTCAGTGTGCCCAGGCATGCCTATTGGGCAAAAGATCCCGTACCCTAAACCTAACCCTAACCCAATAAAAGTAAATGGTGTTGTAACAGCAGAAGCATTCCCGGATGTTGCTTAAAAGTAGGCCGCTGCCTTAACACAATGAGTCAAAGTTGGGAAGCAGAGGGCAAAGCACACCAGGAAGCAGCTGAAGGAGAGTGTAAGAGAATAGACAGACCACAATAAGGAGTTGGGGCACCACCTTGGTGACCCTGCATATACAGTATATTGTATACGAGGTATGTCTATTAAATAACGAGACTGTGATTCCACGTAGTAAACAAAGCAGTCAGAACCGGTTATCACTGCATGCGTGGTGACCTTGAACAGGTCTGAACCTGACATGACAAGCAGCAACACTCTATGACGTTCAGTTGGTTGTGAGTCACCATTTAGTTTGGTTGTGTTTTCTGTAGTCTGTCGAAAAAATGCTACGTGTGAAAGTTGAACAACGTGCCAATTTGAAATTTTTAGTAAAATTGCACAAAACACCAACAGAATGTTTTCAAATGCTTACTACAGCTCATGGGAATGACTGCCTGTCTCGTGTGCGTGTATTTGAGTGGCACAAAAGATTCAGCGAGGGACGTGAGAATGTCAAAGATAATGAGCGTCCTGGACCAAGAATGAAAAAAAAAGTCCAAATTCAAAGCCATGCTCATTGTGTTTTTTAATATCAAGGGTGTTATTTTGGAAGAATGGGTCCCAGAAGGCACAACACTTAACCATCATTATTATCAGGAAGTTTTGATAAAGCTGAGAGAAAAAGTTAGAAAAAATGGCCGCAACTATGGGAAAATGGTTTCATTCTTCACCAGGACAATGTGCCAATATTGGATTTAGCACCGTGCGACTTTTATCTTTTCCATCCATTATCCAACCCCAGCCAAGATGGGGCGCAAGGCAGGAAACAAACCTCGGATGGGGCACACACTAAGCACAATTTAGGATCACCAATGCACCTAACCTGCATGTCTTTGGACTGTGGGAGGAAACAGGAGTACCCAGAAGAAACCCACGCAGGGAGGACTCGGGAAGCGAACCCGGGTCTTCCAACTGCGAGGCAGCAGCGCTACCACTGCGCCACCATGCCACCCATACCATGCAAACTCCACACAGGGAGGACCTGGGAAGCAAACCCATGTCTCCTAACTGCGAGGCAGCAGCGCTACCCACTGCGCCACCGTGCTGCACTTTTATCTTTTCCCAGAAGTTAAATCAGTGCTTAAAGGGACACGTTTTGAGTCAATTGATGCTGTAAAGAAGAAAATGGCGGATGTGTTAAAACAGCTGACAGAAATTGATTTGCTCCTTGCCTACGACCAGTGGAAAACAAGACTGCAGCAATGTATTTGTGGAAATGGGGAGTATATTGAAGGGGACAAGCATTACATTTGTAACACATATAAATAAAGTTGTTATTTAATCAGTCTCGTTATTTAATAGACACACCTCAGATACGTTAGGACTTGATTTTATCGTATATTTTTTGGTATTTTATAATGTCGGTCCTATAATGATAAACTCACCTATTGGTCCAAGAGATGATGTTATGCTAACATCCACCGTGAAGCACACAGCCTTTTCTTTCTATGTATGGTGCCTACGTGACCACACGGTAATACCCAAACTATTCCGAAGTGACGTTTGCACTTATTTGTAGTTTTTGTATCTCACACCCTCATACACCTTTATTGTAAGATCATCCCTTATCTACGATAGCAGTAGTAGTAGACAGCAGTAGCTCAGTCGGTAGAGCGGGTTGTCCAGCAATCGGAGGGTCGCAGGTTCGATCCTGGCTCCCGGCATGAGAATGCAGCTGTTGTGTCCTTGGGCAAGACACTTAACCTACCTTGCCTGCTGGTGGTGGTCGGAAGGATTGGTAGCGCCAGTGTTCGGCAGCCTCGCCTCTGTCAGTGTGCCCCAGGGCAGCTGTGGCTACAAAGTACCTTATCATCACCAGCGTATGAATGTGTGTGTGAATGGGTGAATGACTGTTGTGTTGTAAAGCGCCTAGGGGGGTTCTTGAACTCTAGTAGGCGCTATATCAAATACAGGCCATTTGCCATACGATGGAGCGTTTGATCAGAAGAAAATATGAAGCTAGCTTTAAATTAAAAGTGGCAAAATTCAATGTGTCTGAGAAACTGGTGCGAGATTGGAGGAGGCAAGAAGATGTAAAAAAAAAAAAACAAACAAGTTCCACATTTTTGAACGGGCGTATAAGTCGGGGTCTGATTTTATGATCGATTTTTTTGATTTCAAGACCTGACTTATACGTGAGTATATAAGATAAATGAAGTGATGCAATGGAAAAGAAAACAAGCAATAATTGCAAATGTGTCTTTTTACATGTGACTTCTAAAGTGAGCTGTTTTCAAAATGGCCGAACGCTTAGAAGGGAGAGGCGGGTCCAGGTGGATGGATACCGGAAGTGATGTCAGAGATGTTGCAGCTGTCAATCATCCAGTCTACAGAGGGAGGAAGAGAAAAGACATTAGAACACAGCGCCAACCCCTGGAGTGGCACATAATGACAATCACCAGAGCCCTTAGGCTGTCCCCTATGTGCAGGCGCATGACAACAGGACGATCACTTCATTTAGTGTTCACTTGGGAAGGTGTTGTAGGAGATAATAAAAATCTTTTAATTTCAACACCGGGTTGCGTCGGGTGACATTCTGTCGGAGGTTTGAGGATCAGTGGTGCACCCTCTTGTGGTCACAACAGATAGAAGAAGCAATGGCCTGGTTATTATGATCTTTATCTTAAGATACAGCGTTCTTTATTTTCAATCACTCATTGCTCCTTCCAGAAGGTAGCTCATGTGTTGAAATGTCCTAGTTAATTCTTTAAAGATTTGTCATTTCTTTAATTTTATACACTGTCTATGCATCTTTCTTGATGATCTCACCAACCTTCTTTGTTATCTGTTTCCTTTTCACATTTAAGTGCTGCCCCGTGGATCATTTTCTCACCTTTATTTATTAGAAGAGTGTCATACATTTCTCTAAAAAATATAAAGGTTTTTTTATCCAAATATTAGTGAAGCATTCCTAGCTGTTCTCATGCTGGACAGGCAGCTGCATGTGGAAGATTTTCTCAACGTGCCCCGTAAACACAATCCGTTAAAAGCAACAACTAGGGTGACATAAAAGTCTGTGAAATCCAGGCTGCGTTGTCACTGCCATTTGTCTTCCTCCTCTCTTTATATATGGGAGGATTATGAGCCTTCTGTGAGGCTTTCACTCACCTCCCAAAAACCTCCTGTCATCGCCGGCCATCCATCAAAGGAAACAGTGGAAATAAAGTGCAGGAAGTCATTTTCTGGGGAAACCTGAATCTTTCATCTTCACATTTGTTATCTCGCCACTGATCGATATATATTGCTATCATACATCAAAGCCGTGTTTAGGAAAAGCAGACATTCGTACTGTCATGTTTCATATGCCACACGTGTCACATGGTGGTGGCAGCACCTTGTCGTCCCAAAGGATTTTATCAAGTGTCAAATCATAAACATGCCGAGTGTCATAGAGGACATCCCAGGATAATGGATGGAGGGAAGCAGCCTCCTTGGGGCCTTGTGATCTCCCAGTGCAGTAGGTGGCAGTGGATCTCCCATGTGCACACCTGCAGGGTTGTAGCTGCACAGTTTTGAGAATGACCAAGGTGTTGGTTTTCACAAAGTCATCCGCTTCAGTGTTGTCAGATCTTTTTGTCAGACGTTTCTATGTTATACTCAAGTACTTTAGAGTTACAAGCATTTCAAAAACTTTAAAAAGGCTTGTATTGATAATTACATTACCTTTATGCAAATCCTGAGTGATGGCATCTCAGTCTTGCATAATCAGTGCTTGGAGTTTGTCAGAATTGGTCATCCCCTGTAGCCCTGAATCAGCCTAGTTGCCCTTCTCTGGACCTTCTCTTGTGCTGTTATGTCCTTTTTGTAGCCTGGAGACAAAAACTTCACCCAGGACTCCAGATGAGGCCTCACCAGTGTGTTATAAAGGTTGAGCAGAACCTCCTGTGACTTGTACTCCACACGTCAAGGCGCTATATAACCTGACTTTCTGTTTGCTTCTTAACTCTGTCTGGCAGTTGATGGTGTAAAGTCCACTGTAACTCTTAACTCCTACTCATTAGGTGCACTCTTGATTTTCAGACCTCCCATTGTGTATTCAGACCTCACATGACCTATACTTAATGCAAGCATTAATCTCAGCTTTTTCAAATTTTTCCTCATAACTCATCCCCTGTACCCCTGGAATCAGCATAGTCGCTCTTCTCTGGACCTTCTCTTGTGCTGTTATGTCCTTTTTGTAGCCCAGAGACCCAAACTGCACCCAGGACTGCAGATGAGGCCTCACCAGTGTGTTATAAAGACTGAGCATAACCTCCTGTGACTTGTACTCCACACGTCAAGGCGCTATATAACCTGACACTCTGTTAGCCTCCTTAATGGCTTCTGCACACTGTCTGGAAATCGAAAGTTTAGAGTCCACTACAACTCCTAAATCCTTATCAGGTGGACTTTTGATTTTCAGACCTCCCATTGTGTATTCAAACCTCACACTAAGGAGATTCAGCTCTTTCAGTCATAGATCGCACATCTCAGTCCTCAGTCAGCCTAGTCGCTCTTCTCTGGACCTTCTCTTGTGCTGTTATGTCCTTTTTGTAGCCTGGAGACCCAAACTGCACACAGGACTCCAGATGAGGCCTCACCAGTGTGTTATAAAGCCTGAGCAGAACCTCCTGTGACTTGTACTCCACACATCAAGGCGCTATATAACCTGACGGTCTGTTAGCCTTCTTAATGGCTTCTGAACACTGTCTGGCAGGTGATAGCGTAGAGTCCACTACGACTCTTAAACCCTTCCTATAAGATGGACTTTCAATGCTCAGGCCTCGAGTCAAGTTTCGAAGGTCACTAATGTAAACTCCTCCTGTCCGGCAACATACTTGGTCGCTTATTCCGCATGTCAATGGTTCTCTTCATGAAGAAAATCTTCCTAATATTTTTGTGAAACGTTCCCTTAACAAGTTTCCAGTGCTGAGTTATAAAGCTTGAGCAGAACCTCCTGTGACTTATACTCCACACATCAAGGCGCTATATTGTAACGGCCGACCCCTTACCCAGCTGGCAGCTACACTACCAGGAACTGTGGCCTGGATAAATTACTGAGGCCAAGCCGTACCTCTAACAAATAAAATTTTCCCCACAATCGATGATTTAAACATAAGCACACAAAAGCAGAAATGTAAAAATAAGTGGATACATACGTATACTAAATGAAACAATAAGAAAAAATGCAACTTTCACACGTAGAAAATAAGTATATATATATATACTGCTCAAAAGAATTAAAGGAACACTTTTTAATCAGAGTATAGCATAAAGTCAATGAAACTTATGGGATATTAATCTGGTCAGTTACGTAGCAGAGGGGGTTGTTAATCAGTTTCAGCTGCTGTGGTGTTAATGAAATTAACAACAGATGCACTAGAGGGGCAACAATGAGATGACCCCCAAAACAGGAATGAAGGGTTTAACAGGTGGAGGCCACTGACATTTTTCCCTCCTCATCTTTTCTGACTGTTTCTTCACTAGTTTTGCATTTGGCTACAGTCAGTGTCACTACTGGTAGCATGAGGCGATACCTGGACCCTACAGAGGTGGCACAGGTAGTCCAACTTCTCCAGGATGGCACATCAATACGTGTCATTGCCAGAAGGTTTGCTGTGTCTCCCTGCACAGTCTCAAGGGCATGGAGGAGATTCTAGGAGACAAGCAGTTACTCTAGGAGAGCTGGAGAGGGCCATAGAAGGTCCATAACCCATCAGCAGGACCAGTATCTGCTCCTTTGGGCAAGGAGGAACAGGATGAGCACTGCCAGAGCCCTACAAAATGACCTCCAGCAGGCCACTGGTGTGAATGTCTCTGACCAAACAACCAGAAAGACTTCATGAGGGTGACCCAAGGGCCCCATGTCCTCTAATGGGCCCTGAGCTCACTGCCCAGCAGCATGCAGCTCGATTGGCATTCGCCATAGAATACCAGAATTGGCAGATGCACCACTGGTGCCCTGTGCTTTTTACAGATGAGAGCAGGTTCACCCTGAGCACGTGACAGAAGTGAAAGGGTCTGGAGAAGCCATGGAGAACATTATGCTGCCTGTAACATCATTCAGCATGAGCAGTTTGGTGGTGGGTTAATGATTGTCTTGGGAGGCATATCCATGGAGGGTCACACAGACCGCTACAGGCTTGACAAAGGCACCTTGGCTGCCATTAGGTATCAGGATGAAATCCTTGGACCCATTGTCAGACCCTATGCTGGTACAGTGGCTCCTGGTGCACGACAATTCCTGGCCTCATGTGGTGAGAGTATGCAGGCAGTTCCTGGAGGATGAAGGAATTGATACCATTGACTGGCCACCACACTTTCCTGACCTAAATCCAATAGACCACCTCTGGGACATTATGTTTTGGTCCATCCAATGCCACCAGGTTGCACCTCAGACTGTCCAGGAGCTCAGTGATGCCCTGGTCCAGATCTGGGAGGAGATCCCCCACAACACCATCTGTCATCTCATTAGAAGCATGCACCAATGTTGTCAGGCATGTCTACAAGAACACAGGGGCCATACAAAGTGCTGCGTACAATTTGGAGTTGCTGCAATTCAATTTGGGCAAAATGGACTAGCCTGCCACCTAATTTTTTCACTCTGATTTTTGGGGCGTCTTTGAATTCAGGGCTCTGTAGGTTGATCATTTTCATTTCCATCAAACGATGTGGCATCCTTTTGTTCCTAACACATTACCCAGTCTTTATCAGTATAGATATCCAGGAGGATTTCTTTTTGTTTCCATTGAGATCTGATGTGTTTTCAAAGTGTTCCTTTAATTTTTTTGAGCAGTTTTATATATATATGTATTAAACCACCACCAAAGCAACAACGTGACAACACCATATATACAATAACAAAGCCTCCCTTGTCCCAATAACATATAACAAACGCAGAACACAAATAACAATGAATGAATGAAAATGAAAATGATAGTGAACTTGAGTCCGAGTATACAACTGTCCTGAATATGGATGGCTGGTCAACTGTAAAGTGATGTGTCTGAATATCCTGGAAAAAATGGAATGACCTTACCGTGAATCCTCGGCATGTGGTGGATAATGTAGTCCAACCCCGGGGTCTCTGGTGATGATTGAATTGAAATGAGTCCGGCGGAATAAAAGTAAACTGATACCAAAAGCGCGATGTGGAAAACAGCAGGTAAAGTTGGTTCGTTGCCGTGAAAATGTAATCTCCCTCTTTCTCCTTCCTCCACTCTGTTCCCTCCTGATTGTTTATACAGTAATGAGCCGGCTGCGATTAATTGATTGTAAACTGGTGCTTTCCATCTTGGGGCTGCGGTCTCTCTCCATCATCCGTCCCCCCTGTATTTACGGGGACGACATTCACTGACGCACACATTATAAACAGCAAACGGGACGATGGAAACAAAACGCACTCGGTACAAACATTGAAAACTCTATTACTACTATGTAGCCCTGCTACAATATAACCTGGTATTCCGTTAGCCTTCTTAATGACTTCTGAACACTATCTGGCAGTTGATAGCGTAGAGTTCACTACGACTCATCTCATGATTTGTACTTCTGCTTTTCTTTACTTTCTTTTTTTATTCAAACCTCACATTTTTACTTCCTATTTGTAATTCTTTACATTTACTGCTTTTAAATTTAATTGTCCACAAATCTGCCCAAGGCTGTCTGCTGCCCAAGTCCTTCTGTGATGATTCAGCGGATTTCAGATTATCTGCTAATCCAACGATTTTGGTATCATCTGCAAACTTAACCAGCTTGTTACTTATATTCCTATCTAAATCATTTATATCTATTAAAAAATAGCAGCGTCCCCAACACTGACCCCTGCTGGTCACCACTCTTAACATCGTCCAATTCTGATGAGGTTCCTCACACCATTTTTGTTCTTTATTTCGCCTTATACAATTCTTGTATTAGGAATTTGTTTGTTTCGCATACCCTTAAGGCCTTGTTCACACGGGCGTTAAAATCGGCGCTTTTTTGCGTTAGAGGCGTCCGTGAGCGGATCAAGCGCCGAGTGTTTTCTACATGTAGGAGTCAATGAGAGTGTTCACACGGGCTTTAGTGACGTGCGTTTGTCCGGCTGCGCGTTTATACGGCATCAAAAAAACGTTGCATGCAGCTTTTTCTTGGCGTTCAGAACCCAACGAACGCAAGGAAACCGCTTCTAGTTCGTTTTCTGTGCGCTTATTTTACTGGAGGACCGGATATATATAAGTTTACGTGTTGTATATGAAAAAATATTAATATTTTTATGTTTTCATATACAACATATATATTTTCATATTGCTTATTTTATTTTATTGTCTCGTGTAATTTGTAAACCATGTTCCTATTAATTTATGTTCTAATATAATATTTGATAACGATTATGTAGAGGGGCAATCCATGGCGGGGGGGTGGTGGGGGGTGGCATTTCAGTGCATAACACTGGTGTAAGCGCACACTCGACTACTGTTTCCTTACCTCAAAGTGACAAGTAGTCTCTCTTGGGGCTAACACCAAGTCGAATATTGGTTGATCGGCGTGCAATGTGGCATTGCACCAGCTGCAGCAGACAATCAAAAGTGGAAACCGAAATCCGACAGTAATTAAAAAATTTTCTCATTTCTTCATAAAGCACAAAAAAACTTCCTTTAACCCAGTGTTTCTCAAATAGTGGGGCGCACCCCCGTGGCTCCATCAAGGAGGTCGCGTTTGACCTTGGGGAACATGCTTTTTTATTTTTCTTTTAAATTTTTTTTGAATTTAGAATGCACTTCAAATCTTTTCCGTTACATTTAATAAAGCTATTCTTTGTTGTAAATTGGCCCATATTTCTTTCTTTTTTTATTCTCTTATACGTTAATAAGGATACAGTGTTATGCAGAGGTGTACTTATAACAATTTTATAGACAAATGATACTATTTATAGTCGTGCGGGGGGCGCGAGATGTTTTCTTCTTCCTAGGGGGGGCATGACAGAAAATAATTGAGAAGCACTGCTTTAACCTGACGTTGTGCAGTCAGAGGATGAACCCAGTAGCGGCGGCGATGTTTTCTCTCCTACGCCAGCGACATGCAGTATTTTTAAAACAAGAAGATTAATATCTAACATAGCAAAATGGTCCATATTGAAAGGAGGCACCTCAAATAAAATGACAAGGGCTTTCATATCCAGTTCCCGACACTGCCTCCACAGGTTAACACACAAACTACAATTTGGGCTGCAGGCTGGCGTTAGACAGAGACAAACGAACGCCGGTGTAGAAGTCAATCGATCGCCACCACAAAATGCAACATAAACGTCTAGGACGTTCAGAGCAAGTTCGTTTATCCAAAGACTTAACGCCCGTGTGAACAAGGCCTTAGGGTCAGAGCGTAGGGTCGGCCATTGTACAGTGCCCCTGGAGCAATTGAAGGGTAAGGGCCTTGCTCAAGGGCCCAGCATAGTAGGATCTATTTTGGCAGTGATGGGGATTCGAACCGGCAACCTTCGAGATTCCAGCACAGATCCTTAGCCTCAGATCACCCTCTGCTTCCTGTGTCTGAGCCAGTTCTGCCCCCATCTACACCCTGAACTCCCACTTCTTTCAGTTTTAGTGACCACCCTCTCATGTGGCACCTTATCAGACATTTTCTGTGCTACATTTGGAGGAAAAAGAAAGGCTGTTAATCAATTAAATAACCAGAACATCTAATCAGAATGTAAATTAGGATTGTATTGGTTGCAACCGTAAGACAAAGTTAAAGAAAAACTGAAAATTCATACATACTTGCTATATTCTCGTAAAAGATCCATCCATCCATTATCTAACCCGCTACATCCTAACTACAGGGTCATGGGGGTCTGCTAGAGCCAATCCCAGCCAGCACAGGGCACAAGGCAGGGCATCAGCCCACCGCAGTCTCATTAAAGATAATTTTGTCATTTCTAGATTTTCCCAAAAAAAACAGAAACTGGGAAATGACCACTTGCTGAATTAGGCCAGGAGTCAACGAAAAAACAGGGGCAGAGTCTGCGGACTATGGCATCATTCCAATTAGTTCAACTGATTTTATATAGTGCCTTTCACCAAAGCCAGGCGTAGGACTCTAACACAGATTTAGAAATACTACGCCATGATAGCAAGCGTGCCATGTTTGCTTGTTCTCCCCTTGACTGTGTCGGCTTTCCGGTATTCCAATTAGAAGTGAGTGGGAGTTGGTCTCGTCCGTTGCGAAAGATGGACATCTGAAGCAGAACTCCATTAGTAGCGGTGTTATTTTTTATATTATTTCCTTATCATTCTGAGATATCCTGTATTTATCCAACCTGAGGGTTCTACTACAGTATATGCAAGCATATATAAACATGGTCGGCAAGAAAGGAACTCAGAAAGAAATGGAAAAGAAAACTAAAGCTACATCCAAGCCCAGACCGACAAGTCCAAGTTCAAGCTCAATGTACGGCCTTTCAGAGACTGACCTGGAACAGATGAGCGAAAGCCCAGTCTCCTCGGGACCACGGTCCGCTGCATCGTCTCCAGTTGAGAGCGAAATGGGGAGCGAATGTGTGAGTGCGAGTGACGCAGGTCACGATAGCTCGCCGATTGGAGAAGATCATTTGAATCTGGAAAAGGCCTTGCAGGCAACTTATTTAACTGTAAAATAATTTTGATAAATGTTTATGCACCTAATGTTGATGATAAGGAATTCATACAAAATTTATTTGCATCCATTCCCAATTTGAACACTCATAAAATTATAATGGCTGGGGACTTTAATTGTGTTTAAAATCCACTCTTAGATAGGTCTCCAGTCACAGGGGGGATGATATCTAACACTGCAAAGATAATTACAAAGTTTGTAACTGACCACAACTTATCAGACCCCTGGAGGTTTCTAAACCCAAACTCAAGAACATATTCTTTCTACTCACCAGTACATCATTGCTACTCAAGAATTGATTATTTCTTTACAGATAATAATTTTTTGCCTACGATTAAATCTTGCAATTACGATGCTATTGTTATTTTCGACAATGCACCTCTGATCTTGGAGCTAAAGTCATTATGCCCAACACTCTCACCTCGCAGATGGCATCTTAACCCACTTCTATTAGCAGACGAGAATTGTACAGAATTTATATCCAAATAAATCAGTTTCTTCCTAGAGACAAATACATCCTCAGAGGTCTCTGCAGGAATACTCTGGGAAATTCTAAAGGCCTTCTTAAGAGGACAGATTATCTCATATCTTTCCCACAGAAATAAATTAGAAACCAAGAAAGTAGCAGAGCTAAAAAGCGAAATTACTAGAATAGATCAAGAACATGCCAGGCTTCCAAGCGAGACTCTACATAGGAAAAGGCAGGCTCTGCATTCAGAACTCAACCTCTTGACAACTAAAGAAACTGAACAACTAATTTATAAATCCAGACATCATTACTATGAACACGGAGAGAAAGCTAATAAGCTTTTAGCTCAACAAATCCACAAGCAAGAAGTTCGCAATGCAACCCCAGTAATCACCAACACGAACGAAGACGAAATCATCGACCATAAAAATATAATGCACACATTTAGAGACTACTAAAAATTATTATATTCTACTGAGTTTAATGAAGACTACACACAATCTAATACATTTCTGGATACATTACAGATACCACAAATAGATACTTTTAGTGCGGAGGAACTGAATAAACCTCTGGCGCTATCAGAATTACTAGATGCCATAAAGTCACTTCAATACGGGAAAGCAGCAGGCCCTGATGGCTACCCTGCAGAATTTTATAAGAAATTCTCCGCTCAGCTAGCTCCCCTCCTATTAGCAACATTTACAGAAGCTAGAGACAATCAAATTCTGCCTCAAACTTTTCACCAAGCATTAATCACCATCTTTCCTAAACAAAATAAGGACTTATTACAATGTGCATCATACAGACCAATTTCACTTCTGAATAATGATGTTAAGATACTCTCAAAAATCACAACTAGACGGATGGAGAAAGTGCTGCCTTCAGTAATATCACAAGATCAAACTGGATTTATCAAGGGTCGACTCTTATCTTCCAATTTTATCTCCTGTTTAATGTAATATACTCACCAACAAAGTCAAACACACCAGAAATATTATTATCATTGGATGCAGAAAAAGCATTTGACATGATTGAATGGAAATACCTTTTCACTACATTAGAGAAATTTGGGTTTGGCCCGAACATTCGTGCATGGATCAAACTACTGTATACCAATCCAGAAGCTTCAGTTTGTATTAACAACATTTGTTCAGACTACTTTAAACTAGAACGAGGTACCAGACAAGGATGCTCCTTGTCACCGCTACTGTTTGCGATTGCCATTGAACCACTGGCAATACATTGTCGAAACAATGATCAAATAAAGGGGATTATCAGAGAAGGACTGGAACAGAAAATTTCTCTATATGCAGATGATATGGTACTGTATATATCAGACCCACAAAATACTGTGCCTGCAGTCTTAACAGCACTTACAGAATTTCAAAAGATCTCTGGTCTCAGAATTAATCTGAATAAAAGTGTACTCTTTCCAGTGAAATCTCAAGCATATAATATTAGATTAGACACTCTACCTTTTATCATTGCAGATCAGTTTAAATACCAGGGGTAAACATCACAAGTAAACATAAAGCTCTTTATCAATAAAATTTCACCGTCTGCATGGAAAAAAATTAAGCAAGACTTGCATAGATGGTCAACCCTTCATCTCACTCTAGCTGGAAGAATTAACACTGTTAAGATGAATATTCTTCCTAAGCTCCTTTTATTTCAAAACATCCAATATACATCAATAAATCATTTTTAAGCAATTAGATTCAACAATAACCTCATTTATTTGGAACTCAAAACATCCACGTATCCAAAGAGCGACCCTACAAAGACCTAAGGCAGAAGGTGGCATGGCTCTACCTAACTTCCAGTTTTATTACTAGGCAGCAAACATACAAGTTATAAAAACCTGGACACAAATAGATGAACATACACAGGCCTGGTCTGTAATAGAAGTAAAATCCTGCAGTACTTCTTTATATTCCCTGCTCTGTGCCCCACCAAATGTAAGTTATCGCCAATATACTAATAACCCAATTGTGCTTCACTCACTCAGAATATGGAACCAATGTAGGAAGCATGTTAAGATGGAGAAGCTTTTACCTGTGTCACCTCTGCAAGAGAACCACCTCTTTCAACCTTTACAAACATATGCAATTTTTAATATCTGGAAAACATTTGGGATTAACTTGCTTAGAGATTTTTATATAGACAACTTCTTTGCATCCTATGAACAATTACATTCCAAATGTAACTTTCCAGCTACACATTTCCTTCCCTATTTTCAAATTAGGAACTTTGTTAAACAGAAGAGGGCACTCGCCACAACCGTCTGATAGAACATCTGCAGCATCTTATTGCAGATGTTGAAGGACGCCAGCCTTCTAATGAAGTATAGTCGGCTCTGTCCTCTCTTGCACAGATCATCAGTATTGGCAGTCCAGTCCAATTTGTCATCCAGCTGCACTCCCAGATATTTAAAGGTCTGCAGCCTCTGCACAGTCACCTCTGATGATCACGGGGTCCACGATGGGCCTGGGCCTCCTAAAATCCACCACCAGCTCCTTGGTCTTGCTGGTGTTCAGTTGTAGGTGGTTTGAGTCACTCCATTTAACAAAGTCTTTGATTAACTTCCTGTACTCCTCCTCCTGCCTACTCCTGATGCAGCCCACAATAGCAGTGTCGTCAGTGAACTTTTGCACGTGGCAGGATTCCGAGTTGTATTGACAGTTTTAGTTTTTTATTCTTTTTTTGTGGTTACTTGGGTCAATGTTTATAATCATTAAGGGGTTTTCAAATCATAAAATTAATTTTCGACATTCATTTATTTTTATTTTGCTTTATTTAAATGTTTTATTTCCCTGTTTTCATTGTGAGCAGGGCCGGATTAAGCTTTGCTTATTCTCAGTGGACGACTGAAGGAGACATCCAGCAAAATCGATCATGTGAGCCTCAGTGGACTGTGTGGCACTTACCAGGTTCTAATTTTATTGTATTCCCAAGATTAATATATACGAGGGATGTTCAAAAAGTTTCCTCACTTTTATACTTTCGTTGGAAACAATGAAGGCGGAAGGAGTCGTGATTGGTCGTGTCTGAGAATGTCATATTTCTGTCTGCACCTTGCACTTTATGTAGTATTAGAGTTGTACGTCTGTGGTGAAGATGGGCTGAAAAACTTAGAAATTGCACCATAGAGGAAGAGCGTTCTCTCATACGCATTTTGTGGGCAGAAGGTGTGCTGGGAGCAAAAATTAATCTCTGCATGTGTGCTCAGTAGAAGGATAAAGTTGAAATGTTCAAAAATGGCTTTACAAGTGTGACGGATGCAGAGCGCTCCAGACGTCTAGCTACAGCCACAATGAAGTAAAAGCATTGGTGGCTACACGCTCAACCAAAAACGTTTTTTTCTGATGGGATCAAAAAGTTGGTACAACGCTGGTAAAATTGCATCAGAAAAGAAGGTGAGGATGTAGAAAAGAGCTGTGATTTGTTTTTGAAATTCTTAATAAATAGAGTTAATAAAAAGTGTGTAAAGTTTTTGAAAGTCCCTCATACTTTGTATAGTTTTTCTACTTATTTGACGGCACTAATGAAGTTTGTAAATTATTTTGTTTTAAGAAACCTTAATTTGTATAGTTGCTTGTACAGTGTCAGGTTAATGGTGGGTTGAAATTGTGCTGTCTCGAGTTGGTATTGTCTCGTATTTCATGTTTTCGCACCTCATCAAAGTCAATTCTGGTATGTTTCACACAGTAGCAATAAAGTGATTCTGATTGTTTAATTCTCAAAGCCAACTTGAGTCAGTCCAGCCATAGCATAACAAGGAACGTTGTGTCCTGCATTCGTTCGAGATATTGCCCTACTTAGGATTCCAAGGACTGGAAGGTCGCACTTTTAGTTGCAAGCTGTGGAATGATCTGCCTGTCATTATACGAAATGCCCTTTTAGTGCCAGACTGAAGATTCATGACTTTAGTCTGGCATACCCTGCCTAGAGCTGCTGACTAGCTATGCATATTGCATATCTGTTTACTAGTCATTTACAATGTTCATATTCTCCAGTACAATATTCAATTACTTACCCTCCTTTCCTCTGCTACTCTTCTTGGTATCTGGATGTGGCACTTGGTGCCAATGCTCTACTGCCAGGTTGCACTCCTGCATATGGAAAAGTCATCTCAGATTAAAGAGCATTGGAATCATTGGATGGAAAGAGCCTCTCATCAGATTGGATGGCCAGTACAGACTCCACCATAAAAAACCCAGAAGCGGGTGAGCAGCCAGTTGGCCAAGTTCTCCAAAATTATGACTTTAGTTTTGACTTTCTCTTTTATGATTTGAATCTCCACTGTTATCAACTGGTCTTAGTTCATCGATTTATTAATGGGCCGTGTAACAGATTAGACAGACCATGATAAAGAGTTAGAGCACCACCCGGTGACCCCATATAACTGGAATGCAGTAGAGCAAAGAAAAACAAGCAGTATTCTTTTTTCGGCTTCTCATGTTAGGGGTTGCCACAGTGGATCATCGTCTTTCATATGTTTCTGTCCTCTGCATCTTCTGTTACACCTACAACCTGCATGTCCCCTCTTACCACATCCATAAACCTCTTAGGCCTTCCTGTTTTCCTCTTGCCTGGCAGCTTTATCCTTTGCATCCTTCTCCCAATATACCCAGCATCTCTTCTCTGCACATGTCCAAACCAACGCAATCTCACCTCTCTGACTTTGTCTTCCAGCCGTCCAACCTGAGCTGACCCCTCTAATGTCCTCATTTCTAATCCCATTCATCCTCGTCACACCCAATGCAAATCTTAGCATCTTTAATTTGGCCACCTCCAGCTCTGTCTCCTGTGCCACCGTCTCCAGCCCATATAACTTAGCTGGTCTCACAACCATCCTGTAGACCTTCCCTTTCACTCATGATGGCACCCGTCTATCACAAATCACTCCTGACACTCTTCTCCACCCATTCCACCCTGCCTGCACTCTCTTCTTCACTTCTCTTCCACACTCCCCATTACTCTGTACTGTTGATCCCTCGTATTTAAACTCATCCACCTTCGCCAACTCTACTCCTTCATCCTCACCATTCCACTGACCTCCCTCTCATTCACACACATGTATTCTGTCTTGGTGGTCCTACTGACCTTCATTCCTCTCCTCTCCTCTCATATCTCCACCTCTCCAGGGTCTCCTCAACCTGCTCCCTACTATCACTACAGATCACAGTGTCATCAGCAAACATCACAGTCCACAGGGACTCCTGTCTAATCTCGTCTGTCAACCTTTCCATCACCATTGGAAAAAAGAAAGGGCTTAGAGCCGATCCCTGATGTAATCCCACCTCCAACACTCCTACTGCAGACCTCACCATGGTCACAAATCCCTCGTACATACCCTGTACCACTCTTACATACTTTTCTGCCACTCCCGACTTCCTCATACAATGCCACAGCTCCTCTCAAGGCCCCCTGTCATATGCTTTTTTCAGGTCCACAAAGACACAATGCAACTCCTTCTGGCCTTCTCTAAACTTCTCCATCAACATCCTCAGAGCAAACAATGCCACACTGCTGCTCACTAATCATCACCTCACTTCTTAACTGAGCTTCTTTTACTCTTTCCCATAACTTCATGCTATGGCTCATCAATTTTATCCCCTGTAGTTATTATAGTCCTTATTCTTAATTCAATTTTTATTTTACTCTTATTTTTAACCAGATTGTTTAATGGAATCTTAGAAAGTGAGAGGGTGCCTGAGGAGTAGAGAAGAAGTGTACTGGTGCAAAGAACAACAAGCAATAATTGCGAATAATGCCTTTTCAGACAAGACTTCCAAAGTGAACTGATTTCAAAATGGCTGAATTTCCGATCACATATCATTCGAGCAGGAAGAGGCGGGTCCAGCCGGATGGACACCAGAAGTGACGTCAGAGATGTTACAGCCTGTCCATCATATATTTTGCAGAGGGAGGTAGAGACGAGGCATTAGAATGCAGCACCAGCCTCTGGAGTGGTGGGTAACTACAATCACCTTAAGCTGTCCCCTGTGTGCATACACATCACACCTGAAATGGTTGTTTTTCCATTTATGTTTAATGAGTTTCCACCTTTTTCTTTGTGTGCTTTAACAATTCTGCATTTGTATGCATACCCGTTCTGTACTTAGTAAACAGTATACAGTAATCCCTCGCTATATCGTGCTTTGACTTTCGTGGTTTCACTCTATCGCGGATTTTAAATGTAAGCATATCTAAATATATATCACAGATTTTTCGCTGGTTCGCGGATTTCTGCAGACAGTGGGTCTTTTAATTTATGCTACACGCTTCCTCAGTTTGTTTGCCCTGTTGATTTCATACAAGGGACGCTATTGGCGGATGGCTTAGAAGCTACCCAATCAGAGCATGTATTACATATTAACTAAAACTCCTCAATGCTATAAGATATGCATCCCGCGCGGAGCTTGATTGTTTGCTTGTCTCTGCCTCTCGCTCACCCTCTCTGACATTCTCTGCGCCTGACGGAGGGGCTGTTTGCTTAAAAGATACTGACGCTCCTCTAAAAAAATGCCGCTTTATTGCGGTGCTCGGCATATTTAAAAGCACAAAAGCACGTATTGATTTTTGATTGTTGCTTTAATCTCGCTCTCTCTCTCTGGCGTTCTTTCTCTGCGCCTGACGGAGGAGATGTGAGCAGAGGGGCTGTTTGCACAGAGGCTGTTTGCTTAGAAGATACTAACGCTCCTCTAAAATGCCTCGGCAAACTTAAAAGCACAAGTATTGATTTTTTGATTGTTTGCTTTTCTTTGCGAGCGCGAGCTCTCTCTCTCTCTCTGAAATTCTCTGCTCCTGAAGAGAAGAAGATCTATTTGCATTCTTTTAATTGTGAGAAAGAACTGTCATCTCTGTCTTGTCATGGAGGACAGTTTAAACTTTTGACTAAAGGGTGTTATTTCATGTCTAGAGGGCTCTAATAATGTTAACAGTGTGGGAGAGTTTATAAGGGCTTAAAATATATAAAAATAACTACACAAACATATGGTTTCTACTTCGCGGATTTTCGTCTATCGCGGGGGGTTCTGGAACGCAACCCCCGCGATCGAGGAGGGATTACTGTACTCCATAATTGTCTTATAACTGGGAATCATTCACAGCGCTGTGCCTACACTCAGTGAAGGGCGCTATATAACAAGTTGTATTGTGTTGTATTGTATCCTCCCTCTTTAAAACATTTTGCTTTTCTTGCTACTTTACGAACACAATCATTTCTTTTCTTATTGTTGGTGAATGCTTCATCTCTAAGACACGTTACAAATCAATATAAAACCATTTATCGTTTATATTTTAAATGTGCAGTCAAATCCACTTAGGTATTATTATTAATATTTTATTTTTTAAAACCCCAGCTCACAATTAAAATGAGCAAATATTCAGAGCATGCTGGTGCATTTGTCTAAATTGGCAGCTTTATGAGGAATCTGATATATGAAATCTTCAGTGCAGGTACTGAATTGCATTACACAAATATCATTTTCATCATATTGAAATAATGTCGTTTTAGATCTCTGTTTACAGTCTAGAGAAGAAAGAAGTAAAATGAGTTTTTCTTAGCTTTAAAGAAAAAGAAAATGGCTTTCTATTAGATATTATGGCCAGGAGAGCGTGCTCGGAAGACGTCACTCGTCCCAGGTTAGTCACAGGAGAGCCGAGTGGCTCACAAAAGGGTTTTTTTATAATGGAGGGACGATTACTGGGGGAACTCAAAGTGTCTAATAAACATGGATCCTGCAGGAAGAATGGAGGACTGGAGGTCCATAGGGGGGAGCTTCATGTAATCCCCCCCAAATGCCAAATGAAAAGAAAAAACAACAAAAAGTGAAGTCCAGCCGGACTATACAAGACATCATTTTTTTGTGAGAGCTTCCAAGTTAGGATCTTGAGGTGGGGGATCTGTCCTCATCCAAGTTAAGTCAAGCTTTCCAATGGGAAATTTTCCATAGGATCAATGCTTCTTCAGTATCCAAACATGATTCCCATATCCATCAGGGTTTTTCAGGAATGTAACTCGTGCAGATTAACTGTATATACAGTATAGGCTTCAGAGTTATCCGTGTGTTTCATCTCAACCACAGTATGGGTCATGGGACTTCCCCAGTGAATGCAGGGGATTGCTATATTATACTACAGTCGGAAATAGATAAATCCATACATAAATCATCTGTCATAAATTAAGATAGGTAGACAGATAGACAGGGAAGAGCTGGACAGGGCTGTAGAAGGGCATCAACCCAGAAGCAGGACTGTTATCTACTCTTTTTTATGAGGAGGAACATGAGGAGCACTGTCTTAGCCCAAAATGTCAGAAACAGACTCCATGAGGCTGGCATGAAGGCCCGACCTCCTCTAGTGGAACCTGTGCTCACAGCCATCACCGTGCAGCTCAATTGGCATTCACCAGAGAATACACAATTGGCGGCTCCGCCATCTGTGCCCTGTTTTCTTCATGCATAAGAGCAGGGTCACACTGAGCACATATGACAGATGTGAAAGAGTGTTCAAATACCGAGGTGAATGTTATGCAGCCTTCAGCATCATCCAGCATGACCGGTTTGGTAGTGAGTCAGTGATGGGGCGGTGAGGCAAACCTGACTGCTGTTACGTACCTGGATGACATCCTCACAGCTGTTATCAGATCTTACACTGGTGCAGTGAGCCTTGGGTATCTCATGTGGTCGAAGTGTGTAGGCAGTTCCTGGATGACGAAGGAATTGATGCCATTGACTGGTCCACACATCCCTCAGACCTGAATCCAATTGAGAACCTCTAGGACTTCATGTATTGGTGCATCCAACGTCACCAAGTAGCACCAGGACCAGGAGATCACTCAGGACACCATCTACCATCTCATCAGGAGTAAGCCCAGACATTGTATGGAGTGCATATAGGCACATGGGGGCCTACCATAGCTATGCTGACGACACACAGCTGTATTTATCAAAAGCGCCTGATGACCCCGACTCTCTTGGCTCACTGACTCCAATGTCTTACTTGTGTTTCTTAGTGGAGGAGGATATTAGAAATCAAAGTGATCCATTAGACTTACAAGTCAAGACAGAGGTAAAGAATTTAGGGGTAATTATTGACTCTGACCTGAATTTTAAATCACATATTAATCAGATTACCAAGACAGCATTTATTTACTTAAGAAATATAACAAAAGTTAAACCTCTTATAACTTTACAAGATGCTGACAAATGAGTTCACGCTTTAGTTTTTAGTCGACTAGATTACTGTAACGCACTCCTCTCAGGACCACCTACAAAAAGACATCAATCGATTACAAGGAGTGCAGAATGGAGCTGCTAAAATGTTAACTAGGAAAAGAAAAACCAAGCACATCACACCAGTCTGAGCGTCACTACACTGGTTACCTGTGTCATTTAGGTTTGACTTTAAAAGCCTGCTTATGGTTTACACAGCCTTCAATAATCTCGCTTCATCTTATATATCGGAATGCCTCTCACCTTACACTCCAAATCGTAACTTTAGATCTTCAAATGAGTTTCTACTTACAAGTATAATTCCAAGAGAAACTTAAAAGAAGTGGTGAGGCGGGTGGCCTTCTGCTGTTATGCACTTCAAATCTGGAATAGCTGACCGATAGAAATTCACCAGGCTGATACAGTGGAGCACTTTAAAAAACTGCTAACAACTCATTACTTTAACATGACTTTCTCAGAGCTTCATTTTGGTGTAACCCCGATATTCAGTATATGCATTTATTTCTTGTTTTTTCATTTTTTCAATCCCTACTTTTTCTGCTGTTCTTTTTCCAGTTTTCTGCAGCGCCGATCTGCGTCACCACCACCTGAACAAAGCACTGTGCTGTCCTTACATTGGTGGATTGAAGGCCACAGGTCCACATGACCAGCATCATCTAATTCTGTCATGTGAAGCCTGAAAACCATGAGGACTGATTGAGATCATTTATGTTAGGTAGAATGCCCAGTGGGGCTGGCTGGGGTGGTCTTGTGACCGTGGAACCCCTGCAGATTTTGTTTTTTTTCATCATCCCTCTGGAGTTTTTGTTTGTTTTTTCTGTCCTCTTGGCCATCAGACCTTACTTTTATTCTATTTTAATTAGTATTGCCTAATCTTAGTTTTATATTTTTCCTTTTTAAGTCTTCATGTTGTAAATCACTTTGAGCCACATCATTTGTATGAAAATGTGCTCTAGAAATAAGTGTTGTTGTTGTTGTTGTACACTAAACTGAGTCATATTAGGAGTTGCCACGATGGAAATAATATTAGAGACAGTGGCCCCTCTCATCCTAGAGTGGAATCATGTACCTCAGTTGGGACTGGACAATGATCCACAGTCGCACATGGATGACTATACTGTACATATATATACACAGTTGTGCTTAAAGTTTGTAGACCTTTAGAAATTTTCTATATTTCTGCATAAATATTACCTAAAACATCATCAGATTTTCACTCAAGTCCTAAAAGTAGATAAAGAGAAACCAGTTAAACAAATGAGACAAAAATATTATACTTGGTCATTTATTTATTGAGGAAAATTATCAAATATTCCATATTTGTGAGTGGCAGAAGTATGTGGCCCTTTGCTTTCAGTATCTGCTGTGACCCCCCTTACTAAACGTTTCCGGTAACTTCTGATCATTCCTGCACACCAGCTTGGAGGAATCTGAGTCCATTTTTCTGTACAGAACAGCTTCAACTCTGGGATGTTGGTGGGTTTCCTCACATGAACTGCTCTCTTAAGGTCCTTCCACAACATCTCGATTGGATTAAGGTCAGGACTTTGACTTGGCCATTCCAGAACATTCACTTTATTCTTCTTTAACCATTCTTTGGTAGAACTACTTGTGTGCTGAGGGTCGTTGTCTTGCTGCATGACCCACCTTCTCTTGAGATTCAGTTCATGGACAGATGTCCTGACATTTTCCTTTATAATTCTCTGATATCATTCAGAATTCATTGTTCCATTAATGAAGGCAAGCCATCCTGGCCCAGATGCAGCAAAACAGGCCCAAACCCTGATACTACCACCACCATGTTTCACAGATGAGATAAGGTTCTTATGCTGGAATGCAGTGTTTTCCTTTCTTCAAACATAACACTTTTCATTTCAACCAAAAAGTTCTATTTTGGTCTCATCCGTCCACAAAACATTCTTCCAATAGCCTTCTGGTTTGCCCCCGTGATCTTTAGCAAACTGCAGACGAGCATCAATGTTTCTTTTTGAGAGCAGTGGCTTTCTCCTTGCAACTCTGCCATTCACACCATTGTTGTTCAGTGTTCACCTGATGGTGGACTCATGAACATGAACTTTAGCCAATGTGAGAGAGGCCTTCAGTTGCTCAGAAGTTACCCTGTGGTCCTTTGTGACCTTGCTGACTATTACACGTGTGCCTTGCTCTTGGAGTGATCTTTGTTGGTTGACCGCTCCTGAGGAGGGTAACAATGGTCTTGAATTTCCTCCATTTGTACACTTGTATCTGTCTGACTGTGGACTGGTGGAGTCCAAACTCTTCAGAGATGGTTTGGTAACCTTTTCCAGCCTGATGAGCATCAACAACTCTTTTTGTGAGGTCCTCAGAAATCTCCTTTGTTCGTGTCATGATACACTTCCACAAACACGTGTTGTGAAGAGCAGACTTTGATAGATCCTGGTCTTTAAATAACACAGGGTGCCCACTCACACCTGATTGGCATCCCATTGATTGAAAACACCCGACTCGAATTTCACCTTCAAACTAACTGATCATCCGTGAGGTTCACATTCTTTTGCCACCCACAAATATGTCACATTCGATCATTTCCCTCAATAAATAAATGACCAAGTATAATATTTTTGTCTCATTTGTTTATCAGGTTTCTCTTTATCTACTTTTAGGACTTGAGTGAAAATCTGATGATGTTTTAAGTCATATTTATGCAGAAATACAGAAAATTTCAAAAACTTTCAAGCACAACTGTGTGTATATATATATATATATATATATATTTAGGGCGGCACGGTGGCGCAGTGGTAGCGCTGCCGCCTCACAGTTAGGTGACCCGGGATTGCTTCCCGGGTCCTCTCTGCGTGGAGTTTGCTCCGGGTTTGTTCTCCCCATGTTTGCGTAGGTCTCCTCCGGGTACTCCAGTTTCCTCCCACAGTCCAAAGGCATGCATGTTAGGTGGATTGCCAATTCTAAATTATCCCTAGTGTGTGCTTGGTGTGTGGGTGTGTGTGTCCAGGGGTAGGTTGGCACCCTGCCCGGGATTGGTTCCTGCTTTGTGCCCTGTGTTAGCTGGGATTGGCTCCAGCAGACCCCCGTGACCCTGTGTTTGGATTCAACAGGTTTGAAAATGGATGGTTGGATGGATATATATATGTATGGATGGATGGATATATATATATATCACTATATATATAGTGGCCAGCAGAGGGCTCACCAGCTGTCTAAACCTGACACAAACAGATGCCAAGCACAAGTTCAGCAACACACAGGCTTTATTAAAGCACAGCAATACACACAGCACTTTGTCTTCTTGGGCTTTTCTTTGTCTTTCTGCCCCCACTCCTCCTCTGGCAAGTGTTGTCCTCTTTTTAACAACTCTGAGTCTGCTGGTTCCTTTTATGCACACCCTGGAAGTACTGTACCTGTGAAACTGCTCTGCTATGGGTAACCAATGATTTGCTTATGACTCTGGACAAACCAGCATATTAATTCTATTAGACCTCAGTGCAGCATTTGACACTCAGGTCAGACATGACATTCTAGTGTCCAGAATGGAGAACATGATGGGTATCTCTGGCACTGCCCTCCAGTGGTTCAAGTCCTATCTGACTGATAGGCAGGAGTTTGTTAGTCTTGGCAACAGCAGATCCAACTTAGTGCCAGTCACACAAGGAGCTCCTCAGGGCTCTGTCCTCAGCCCTCTTCTCCTCTGTATTTATATACTTCCCCTTGGCAATATTATTCGTAGCTATGGACTGGGCTATCATTTTTATGCAGATGATACTCAACTCTACTTCAATGTTAAAAGTGGAACTTCATCAGAGCTTTAACAGCTCACAACCTGCCTTAGTAAAATTAAAACCTGGATGGAGCAGAACTCTTTAAAATTAAATTGCAACAAAACTGAACTCCTGCAAATTGGGACTAAAATGCAACTTAATAAAATGAGCTCCTTCCCAGTCCATCTTGGCGGTGATCTCATCAGACCTGCCTCTACTGCAAAGAATCTCTGTGTCATTTTTGATTCCTCCCTCTCTTATTCCACCCACATGAATCACATTAAGAAACTTTCTTACTTTCACCTCCGTCACATATCCTGTGTTCGCTCCTTCCTCTCTTTTTCTAACGCTGAGAAACTTGTCCCTGCTTTTATCACAGCCCACATCGATTATTGTAACTCGCTGCTGGCAGGTGCCCCTTCTTATCTTATATCACAGCTCCAGCTTATTCGAAACTCGGCTACAAGAGTCCTCACTCAAACCAGCAGCAGCGAGCACATCACACCATCCTGCTCCATCTTCACTGGCTCCCTGTGTCTTACAGAATTGAATATAAAATCCTACTAATAGCCTACAAAGTCTTAAATAGCCTCGCGCCAAACTACATCAGTGACCTTCTCCATCACTATGCGCCTGTCTGCTCACTAAGGTCCTCTGATTCTGGTAATCTTGTTGTGCCCCACACTAATCGACACTCCATGGGCGACCTTCAGCTGTATAGCGAGGGCCCAGACTCTGGAATGACCTACCGAAATTAATCAGGTCAGCTGACTCCATGAATTCTTTTAAAACTCGTCTGTTCAGGAAGGCTTTTAGCTCTACTTGACTTTATTACCTTCTCTCAGTTTACCTCTCTGTCAAGATGCTCATGTAACCTGTGTGTGTGTTAGACAATCAATTATGTTGTCTGAATTCACTGTCTTAATCTTCTTAATTTATTTATTTGATTTGTGCAATGCTATATACTGTATACCCTGCCGTTCTTTCTTATATTCTGTAAGTGCCTTGAGCATGGGAAAGGCGCTATATAAATAAAATGTCCCAAAGGCTTGGCCTGAGAGCACATTCGAGTAAGGCTGGAGCCCCACAAGATAGGGCTCCCTCATCCCTGCAGCACCACTTGGTATAACCCATGACATCCAACAGGGCCGAGTTACAATTTCCATGATGCCCTATGGGAACCCAGAGGGGGCTGCCATCTAGCACTCCAGCGGAGGTAGTGCCCTGTGTATGTCTGCTCCCCCAGTCAGTTATGCTGGAGTCCTGGCAGGGAAAGGGTCCCCGCCATCCGCCACAATAAGCTGGACCTCGGACTACTTCCATTATAATAATACTGTTAGAAGGGGTGCACCTCCAAACAGCAACCTCAAGAGGCCTAGTGGCCCTCAAAAGTCCCAGTAGGTGTGCCCTCCGGGACATAGTGTATATATATATATATATATATATATATATATATATATATATATATATATATATATATATATATATGTATGTATGTTTAAATTAAATAAGAGAGGTCTGCTGCCAGGTGTTTTTGACCAATTCCCCCACAAGCCCTTAATATGCAGGGGTGTGTGGATAGCATGGGAGTTTTTGAAGACTTATTAGTTCCATGTTTACAGCTTGAAACAAACTAATGCCCTAGAGCCGAGAGCCTGGGCCACAGATATGGAGTAGAACTTTCATTCCCAGCAGGCAATTTTCAGACAGGGCCTAACAGTTAAAACCACCGTTTGCTTTACTGCTGCCACTGTCTTCCTCTGCGAAAGATGCTATAAGACAAAAGGCTTGATTGAATTATCTAAAACCTGGCATGAGCTGACAGCGCACCAGTGTGACTGCTTCTGGGAGGTCATGCAACATACAAGTATGACAAGAGCCGGCGTGCATAGGCAATTTTTAACCAGCGGCACATTTCCTATTCAGCCTGAACTGTTTAAATATTACACTTGCATGACAGTTGTGTGTTTACTCCAGTGCTGTAGGCAGAATTCTCAGTAGTGAATTAGGAAAATCAATTTACTAGCCTTACTCCTCAAGGCTGCTTTTGGCATATTAGCCACTAATGCTGAGGTTAATAATTTCCAGGGCCCTCGATCTCCTTCTTGACACAGACAGACTGTTGCAATTACCCAAATGACAATGAATCAAATGGATATGAGCAGTGCTGTGCAAAAAATAAATAAATAAATAAAGGCATCTTCTAAATGACAAATCCTGACACTACGACCATGTCACAAACAGTGTCACATCCCTAAAAGGGCATTTCATTATTAAATGTTTATGGGTAATTTAGAGCAGTCCTCTTGAAATTTTTAGAAATGAATGCGGAAAAAATATGATAGATAGATAGAGAGGTGAGTCACTATATTATAGATAGATAGATAGATAGATAAATAGATAGAGAGGTAAGGCACTATATAATAGATAGATAGATAGATAGATAGATAGATAGATAGATAGATAGATAGATAGATAGATAGATAGTGAAAACCACTATATAATAAAGAGATAGATATTCTGATGCTCTCCACTACACAGCACAGTACAAGTGATAAAATAGCACAATCCCTTCTTCTCTTCTTGTATGCACAGCATGCCCTTTGGGAATTTGTGGTACTTCAGCAACCCAGGGAGGCTGCACTCTAGCATCCTGGATTAGATAATGTCCCAACTCTACTCTCTCCCTCAGTCCTTCCACCCAGCTGGCATAGATAGATAGATAGATTTGAAAGGCACTATATAATAGATAGATAGTAAAGGCGCTATATGATAGATAGATAGATAGATAGATAGATATGAAAGGCACTATATAATAATAGATAAATAGATCAGAGGGTATAGGGGCAGCACATAGTTCAGAATCCTATGGGAAGCTATGGGACAGAGTAGTGGAAGCTCAGTTAAGAAGTGAGGTGATGATTAGTGAGCAGCAGTATGGTTTCATGCCAAGATAGAGCTTCACAGATGTGATGTCTGCTTTGAGGGTCTTGATGGAGAAGTATAGAGAAAGCCAGAAGGAGTTGCATTGTGTCTTTGTGGACCTGGAGAAAGCATATGACAGCCTTCTGGAAAGCTTGACATGAAGCCCCATCACTTGCTTCAGGGACAGCTTCTTCCCCAGGCCATTAAATCACTGAACTCCCAGTAAGATGATTCCACTTTCCCTGCACTTTGTGCTGTACCCACCTGCTGGTTTATGTGAAATTGCACTGTATTTTACTTTTTTAACTCTTACCTTTTTTACTGTATGTATTTTTTATGCTGAATTAATGAGATGCAGTCTCCTAAGACAAAAGTTCCTGCTCTGTCCTTACCTCTGCTGTTCCTCTGTGTCCAGAGACCAACTTGTCATTAATGTGGACCCACTAGTAATTGCAGTAGTGGACCACCTCTACATCCACTCCCTAAATACTGACCAGACACAGGGGCTCTTTGGTGTGGTGAAAGTCAGTAAGCAGTTCCTTGGTTTTGCTGATGTTGAGTTACAGACAATTCTCAAAATAGTCCCCTGGCTCCTCTCCTTTCCTCTGTTTCATGCCCTTTATCGATAGACCCCATAAGTTCAGAGTAATCTGAGATTGTCTACAACTGTTGTGACGTGCAGTTATATTTCTAGTCTCAGGTGTACAAAGTGATGGGTAAAGCAGACAGGCCTGTTCCTTGTGGTGCTCCAGTGTTTCTCTCACAGTCCTTGAATCTCACAGATGATGGTCTGCCTGACATATAGTCCATCATCACGACACCAGAGGCTCATCCACCTGCATATCTCTGAGTTTACCCCTTGACAGAGATGGCCGGATGATATTGAAGGCACTGGAGATATCAAAAAACATCATCCTCACAGTGAAGCCAGCTTTGTCCAATTTTTGTCCTGATAGGCAAACTGCAGTGGGTCCAGGAGGTCTACCATTAGATGACTCGTATAGTCCATGATCAGCCTCTAATAGGTCTTCATGATGTGAGACGTAAGCACCACTGGTCTGTAGTTATGAGGCGAAGAGATGACTAGATGGCTTCAGGTAATTAGGTCCTGTTTTCTGTTATGTCATTTAGTGATGCGATATGCAAAGTGACAAAATGATATATCTCTGAGTTTGCCCCTCAACAGAGATGGCTGGATGGTATTGACGGTACTTGAGAAATCAATAAACATCATCCTCACAGTGCAGCCAGCCTTGTCCAGGCGAAATGAAGCCCTGTGAATCAGACAAATAATTGCATCCACCACTTCAGTTTTTTGCAAACTGCAGTGGGTTCAGGTGGTCTACCACAAGAGGTCTTCTATAGTTCAGGACCAGCCTCTCAAAGGTCTTCATGATGTGAGACTCAAGTGCTACTGGTCTGTAGTCATGATATGAAGAGGCAGCTGCCATCTTTGAAACAGAAACAATGCAGGATGTTTTCCACAGCAGTGGCACTTTCTGAAGCCTTAAGGACAGACTGAGCTGGTGACAGAGGACACCACAAAGTTGGTTAGCAGAGGCCTTAAGAAACTCCTGCACTCTATCTGGTCCTGCAGCTTTTCCTGTGTGTAATTTCCTCAATTGTCTCTTTGCTTGGTCTTCAGTTATGGACAGTTCATAATGGTGATGGTCATTGGTCATTCCAGTTGACATCTGATGATGTAGTATGGATGATGTGTGGAGATTGGTCATTGGAAGAAGGAGGCTGTGGCAGGGAAAATCTCTTAAAAAACTGGTCCAGGATGTTAGCTTTGTCCACCTCCCCTTCTAGCACCTGAGCCCAGGATGGCTTTAGTGCAGTATTTATACCTCGTCCATTCCAGATATCCTTCATGTTATTCTGAGTGAGTTTGTTTTCGACTTTAGCTTTGTAAGCTTCCTTCCCTTCACTCAGCTTTTTCTTTAGCGTGTGTCCTGCTGAGTCTCTTTGTCACTGGATTTCAATGCTCTCTTATTCTTATTCAGAAGACCTATAAGGGATGAGTAAGCGGCTTCTGAAAAAAATTAAGTTTTGATGTATTTTTAGTTAAAGACTGCAGTTAAAAAAAGTAATCAGATGAGAAGTTTTTTAAGACAAGATGATTTATCTGTTACTGTAAATGAATGAAATCTGTAAACAGTGCCATCCCAAGCCAAACTGGGCTCCTAAGTGGAATCTTTTTAAGCCCCTCCCCTCCACCAATACCCCACCCCAGTCTGAATCCACTACATTTTCTTAAAAAGAGCTATAATTTAAACTATAAATATATAAACAATTAAAACATAATCAAAGAAATACAAATCATAAACATAACTATAACTTTTAAAATCAAATACAAATCCCTTTACTGAAACTAATCACAACTTGAAAGTGAATGTTTAGGAATTTCCTCATTCTCTTTATTTCACATCATGACAGCACACGTTTACATTATCTAAGGTAAAGTCTCTTTGAGATCATCACACGACAACCTCTGTGCACCGTCAGAGTGGACTCTGATGATAGCCAAACTGCTTATATGCTGTTGTGCCATGGATGACAGATAAACTGGAAGGGTTAGATTGATAAAGAGTCTTCTGTTTGACCATCTCTGCAAAAGTTGAACTTTACGGTTACCCTCCTCTTTTTTATAAATTTAGAGACATTCAAGGTTATTTTGGAGCTAATGTCTCTTTGTGGCCTGCATAGCTTGAAGCAGGACACTTCAGTAGAGAATGGCCCAACTTAGTGATGTTATGTTTCAGCCAGGGCTTAAAGTACAAACTGTTGTGTTATATCTTCTTTATTTATTTTTAACTATTTTCTTTTTATTAATTTTATTTATGTTTACTTGCATTTATCTTTGTATTTGATTTGTGTACGCATCAATGCCTCTGATATGTGTCATGTCCTTAGTGGGTGGTTCCCCAAGAAGTGGGACCACCTGCCCCTTACCGCCAGAGATATCCCTCAGCCCCATAAAGTCAAGGGTTTCCCACAGTTTCTGGAAATTCATCTTGAGTGTGTTATGATGTTGTCAGTGATTTTTTTTTTTTTTCAAAACTTAAACTCTATATTTTTTTGTGAGTCCCTTGTTTATTTTTATTAGTTTTTTTTTTGCTTTTTTTTTGTGGATGTGCTCACCAACCCCCTTGTCTATTAGTGGCTAAGCAAGTTTCTCTCTTGTTTGTCTTTCCTTGGTGGTTTCACTCTGGCGGCAGTGTCTCTTTCTTTCAGCTTAATGCTGTAGCCTCGTACGTCTTCCGACTCATTAACTTGGGGCCGCCCTGCTGGCTCTTCAAGCACACATACACAGACACACACACTTTCACGTGTAGATGTTTATATATAAGATATATATATATATCAATGTATAATATACGTGCATATAGATATACACATATACCTATACTAATAAAAGGCAAAGCCCTCACTCACTCACTCACTGACTCATCACTAATTCTCCAACTTCCCGTGTAGGTAGAAGGCTGAAATTTGGCAGGCTTATTCCTTACAGCTTACTTACAAAAGTTGGGCAGGTTTCATTTCGAAATTCTACGCATAAGGGTCATAACTGGAAGCTATTTTTCCCCATATAATGTAATGGAGTCTTGAGTTGGAGATGGCGGGGGGAGTTTCATGTGACATCATCACGCCTCCTACGTAAGTACGTAGAGAACAAGGAAGAACTCCAAACAGCGATGAGCACAAAACGCCATTTCACAATTGAGAAGGCAGAAAAACATTATGAAGCAAATGATGCATACAAGCATATTCATAAGTACAGCTACTGCTGAAACAAAGCACGGCGTGAACCGTAAGTTTATATTAAATTAAGTTCATAGACAGGCTGCCACTAGCGTTTGTAATTTAGTGCCTGCCCATATAAGGCCGTCCATCAGCGGCAATCCAATACAAACACTGCCGGTAAATATTCACGGGTGAAGGACTGTGCTTATGCAGAGGAAGATGAGATGGTCAGGGTGGTGTTTGGCACAAACTCATTGAAACTGCGAGAGAAAGTTTTAAGTGCGGGTCTTAGCTGACATTACAAGAGATGGCACCAGTACAGCTGGGAACCTTCGATGCAAGAACACCAAGCGGCTCACGTGAAGTGACGCAGTGCACAGACAAAAGCAACAGTTCCAAAGAGTGCTGAACAAAAACCGAATTACACAATTGAGAAGGCAGCAAAAAAATATGAAGCGTCTTATACATACAATCATATTCATAAGTGCAGCTACTGCGGAAACAAAGCACACGGTGGAAAAAGTGAATGTCCTGCTAAAGGAAGATAGTGTAAAAAAAACCCGTGCATGCAGTTTGTCACATCACAGATAAAAAGGAAGACGAGCTGTTTATTGATGCAGTAAGGAACTAATCGATGAATGAAACCTCTTATCTTTACAGCGATTGACAAACACGGAATGTAACTTGAACACACACATCCTACAAATATGAGCCTGATTGAAAGAAATAATGATAATCAAATCCTTGATGACAGCAACATTCAATAACACTCACAAAACAATTACTGTATATTGACAATCATGTTACGTTATTTTTAAAATGTTCCCTTTTCATTTTCATAACTTCTACTTCTCCACTGCGTACACGGGTATATATATAAATGTATATATATACCCGATCTACAATACATACTTTAGCATAGACAAGCCACACGCTGTGGCTAATTGTAGAGTCTTAAGCCTCTAACGCCGACATTCGAGGTTCGATTCCCGAGAGGGGGTGTACTGACTATGTACGCGCGCTACCCGATTCATTTTACCTTCGCATCTCCTTGGTTTGGGACGTATGAAAAATATTAGGTTAACGCAGAATCATGTTACGTTATTTTTAAAATTTTCCCTTTCTTAGCACAAGCACAGCTGAGAAGCTTCGATGCATGTACTCCATAACGCTTTAAAAATAACGATTTAATCACACTTTCAATTCCAAGCAAGCGGAACTTTTGTCAATGCATGATTTCCTGGTACATCCATTACACTGATGCACACATCACAGCTACAAAAATGTTAGAGTCGGAATAAAGCGCGTTCCTACGACTGATCATTTCGACTACCCGAAGCCTTGATAAAAGCATGGTTTTGTGCACACTGAAAAGCAAGCAAAATTAGATGCATTACAGAAAGCGGACTTTGTGGCTCTTACTGGGGATCATTGGACTTCCGTGACCGTTAGTAATTCTAAATACATCTAATTACAAAATGTTCAATGATCACACTGTTTTAGCCTAATGTACAAAATAATTTTGGCTAATGTTACTCAGAGTTTAAAGAGTAAGCTGGTCAAATTACCTTTTATGTTTCTGACTTATTTTTTAAGAAGAAAAACTGCACTTTATGTGAAATTTTGGTTATTATTATTTAAAGACAATACTATTCTGAAAATGTACTTAAACTACCACTTTATTTTTAAGTCTGCCCAATTTTAACCAGGGATGATATTTTTGTTTCTGTTTTGAATTCAAATGCAGTTTAAAAGCTTTTTTTTCAGAAATTAAAACAGCTTCAGTTTACAATATTCATGTCCATGTCTATTATTTGATTCTGTAAGCCCACTAAAACCGTTTTAAATTAAAAAAAAAATTTGCGATTTGGGGCAAATTTAAGTGCGATTACATACGATTAATCAAGATTAATTCTTACACAGCCTCTAATTAATTGGATTAATTTTTTAATCGAGTCCCACCTAATATATATATATGTAGATATATATATGTAGATTTGTATATATATGTGTATATACAGTATATATGTAGATATGTATATGTTGTATATACAGTATGTATATATGTGTGTGTGTATATATACAGTATGTGTATATATGTATATATATACTGTATATATGTATGTGTGTATATGTATATATATAACTGTATATATATATGTGTATAGATGTGTATATATATATATATATATATTTATATATATGTTTATATGTATATATATGTTTATATATGTGTCTGTGTGTGTGTGTGTATATATATATATATATATATATATATATATGCCAGCAACACTCATGACAATGACAAAACAATTACATTGTCAATCATGTTACGTTATTATTAAAATGTTTCCTTTTCTTTTTACTTCTCCGCTGCCAATCGCAGGTATTTTGCTATATATATATATATATATATATATATATATATATAAATAGATAGATATGACAACAACACTCAATATCAATGACAAAACAATTACATTAACAATCATCTTATGTTATTTTTAAAATGTTTGCTTTTCTTTTCATAACTTCTTTAACACACTACTTCTCCGCTGCTGGTATTCTGCTAGTATATATATATATATATATATATATATATATATATATATATATATGTGTATAGATACTGTAGTGACAAATAATGCCAAAAGACAGGATAACATGATAACGGTTTGGGGCAGCCTCCCATATATTGTATCCTGGCTGCTAAAACTGAAATGATCGAACAGAGATATCCACAAGACTGAGTCCAAAACAGAACTGATCAAAGACAAGAAGGATGGTGGCTTTAAAGGCCTGGTCAGGAAGTGACGTGATCTTTAGGGCCGAAACCGGAAGTGATGTCATCGAGGGTGCCGGATTACATACATAGAGGGCACCCATGGTGGATGTTTGCCAACTGGCAGACCAACCACATGCGTTACCTGGTAGGTAACCACCCATACAATCAGATTGGGACTCAGACAATGGATGCCATGTATTTAATTATACCAATCTCCAGGCTGTCAAATAAACAAACCACACGTCGTGGCTCAGTGTAAAGGGGCTTTGTTTCTGACGCTGACGTCTGTGGTTCAATCCCCACGAGCGTTGCAGTGGAGTGGGTATGCCTGATGAGCCCAAATAAGGGCGAAACACATGTTGTGTACTCTTTGCATTATTTGACAGTTAACTATGTAACATTCCATGATCTGCTTCTCGCAACTGAGAGGGCTCCTGTGACGAATGTTTGCCGACTGCCAGACCAACCACATGCGTTACCTGGTAGGTAACCACCCATACAATCAGATTGGGACTCAGACAATGGATGCCATGTATTTAATTATACCAATCTCCAGGCTGTCAAATAAACAAACCACACGTCGTGGCTCAGTGTAAAGGGGCTTTGTTTCTGACGCTGACGTCTGTGGTTCAATCCCCACGAGCGTTGCAGTGGAGTGGGTATGCCTGATGAGCCCAAATAAGGGCGAAACACATGTTGTGTACTCTTTGCATTATTTGACAGTTAACTATGTAACATTCCATGATCTGCTTCTCGCAACTGAGAGGGCTCCTGTGACGAATGTTTGCCGACTGCCAGACCAACCACATGCGTTACCTGGTAGGTAGCCACCCATACAATCAGATCAGGACTCATATATTCATAGTGACAGATTGCCGGGCCAGGACACCCTCACCCTCTTACGACAGCATGCACTGGGCATTGTCTCTCCAGGACTACTAGATGGGTTTCAGCAATGCCATGGTTTCCCACAGAGCATCATAAGGACTGGAGTTCTTTGGCTGTGTGGTGTATGACTGGGGAGCCATAATTCATTGGGCTGTCACCTCACCTGGAAATGGTTCTGAACAACCACAGCTTCAGAACACTGGCAGTGCTTCCAGGTGTAACATAAAAGGAGCTGCCTGCCACAACTCATGGAGCCAAAGTTGGGAGGATGAGGAGGACAAAGCTTGCTGGGAGGAGCAAAGGAGGCTGTGATTGTCAGAGAGGAAGAGACAGAAGAGAAGACACATTGCTGTGTGCTGTTGAGTGTGTGTTGGTGACTGTGTGGTGGTAAACTCTTACTTGAGGAAAAAAAACCTCTTGTTTATTAAGACTTGTGTCCAATGTGTGTTGGGTGTTTGGGGAGCTGGAGTGTTGACGCTATATATATATATATATATATATATATATATATATATATATATATATATATATATATATATATATATATATATATATAACCCCAATTCCAAAAAAAAGTTGGGGCGTTGTGTTAAATGTAAATAAAAACAGAATGCAATGTTCTGCAAATCTCCTAAACCAATTTATTATAGTTATTTCAAAATGTTTATTTTTTATTGTGTTTTCTATTTTTCTATTCATTTTGTAAAGCACTTTGAGCTACATTTTTTTGTATGAATATGTGCTATATAAATAAATGTTGATTGATTGATTGATTGATTGATTGAAAATAGAAAATAGAAAACATAGCAAATCTCAAAAGTGAGACATTTTACTATGAAAAATATTACCTCATTTTCAAATTTGATGGCAGCAACACGTCTCAGAAAAGTCTCAACAAAAGGTCGGAAAAGCATTTCTGCATTTTTTTGTAGAAATCAGTTATTACCAGTTACTTCATATATTGCCAGTTAAACATAAGGGCTAATATTTTCTTACCTCATCACATGCAAACAAATATAGTAAATAATGGTAAATGGTAAATTATTATTATTAAAGTATTATTAAATGATAGTAAATAATGGTATATATACTATATCTTGAAAAGTCAAGCAAAATGACACCTTTTATTGGCTAACTAAAAAGATTACAATATGCAAGCTGTCACACACGTGAGCATGGGAGGCAGCTAAAGGGCTTGAGTGAGGACAATTCTGAATCAGACCGGGATGTGGCAGAGTGCACTGACTCTTTTTCTCCCTTGCCTGTAGACCATTCACGGGAGATGCCACCTGGCCTTGACGTCACTTTTCAGGTCCGAGGCTATAGAAGAAGACCTTGCCAGCTGCGGCCCCTATGATGTCACGTCCGGACTCGAGCCTATGGTTGAAGACCCTTATGAGCCGGACCCCTTTGACTTCACTTTAAAAGCCTGCACCTTTTCCTTATTCCCTCAGTTCTGTTTTGGACTCGGTTTTGTGCACGTCAGTGCTGTTTATACAGTAGAACCTCGGCTTGCGAGCATAATTTGTTCCGGTAACGTGCTTGCAGTCTAAAGCACTCGTATATCAAAGTGAATTTCCCCATAAGAAATAATGGAAACTCAGTTGATTAGTTCCACAACCCAAAACTATTTATATAAAAATGATTAATCTATACTAAGAAAACGCAAAGCCCTCACTGACTGACTCACTGACTCATTCATCACTAATTCTCCAACTTCCCGTGTAGGTAGAAGTTGAAATTTGGCAGGCTCATTCCTTACAGCTTACTTACAAAAGTTAGGTAGGTTTCATTTTGAAATCCTACGAGTAACGTTCATAACTGGAACCTGCTTTCTCCAGACATGTATTTTCGTATTAAAGCATTTAACCAATCACATTTCATGCATCATTTGTTGCCAGGCAGAGAGGCCTTCACAATCCATTCTACAGACCCCCTAACACAGAATAAATGTCGGATAAACTATTGCTTCAACCCATCAGATTTTGGTACATTTAGCACAAGTTAATACTGGGAATGCCTGTTAAACATCTTAGATTCACGAGTAGCGATTTGGGTAGTGAACACTTCGATGAATGAAACCTGTTATCTTTACAACGGTTGACAAACACGGAATGTAACTTGAACACAACACGGCCTACAAATACGAACCTGATTGAAATAAATAATGATAATCAAATCCTTGATGACAGCAACACTCATAACAGTCACAAAACATCTACATTGACAATCATGTTACGTTATTTTTAAAATGTTTCCTTTTCTTTTTCCTAACTTCTTTAACACACTACTTCTCCGCTGCGAAGCGCGGGTATTTTGCTAGTACAAACTATAAAGTAAAAATACATAAAGCAAATTAACCTGCACTTTACCTTTGAAAAGAATCATGGCTGGTGTGAGTGAGTTTCTAAACTCTTGTGGAATTCCACCCAACGAGACGACATGCGGAAGAGCGTCCCAAACCAATCGCAGTCTCCCAGCGCTGTAGCAGTTCGGCGTATAAGCGTATTCAAAAAGATCGTGGACATGCTATAAGCGCCTGCCGTCGATGGTTGATACAAGGAACATTATAAAGATCCCGCTACAATAAATAACCACGCTGTTGCTGTTTCAAGCTTAATAAAGCTGGTGTTGTTAAAGTACTGAGACTCAGCTTCGTGTTTTGGGGTGCAATACGGGGACTCGCATTTCACAGCACACACACGTGCACACACACACACAGTCACAATGCTGTAGTAAACAGTATACGCTCATACAGATGTTGACTATATGAGTGAGGCACGCAGACTCAGAAGGAGAATAGGAGACGATTGCCCTCAAGAGAAGAGAGAGAGAGAGAGAGACACACACATACACACACACACGAGAACCATCAGCTCAGTTGTGATCACATGACGCTCAGCAGACAAAGTGTATCCATACTACTCGTATTGCAAGACGTTGCTCATTTATCAAGTCAATTTATTAAAAAATTATAGCTCGTTTGGCAAAACACTCGTAAACCAAGTTACTCGCAAACCGAGGTTCCACTGTACTTTTGCAACTTCACAGCCAGGATACCAAATATACGGGTGTCTGCCCCAAACCTTGTTATGGCTCAGAGTGGAGCTTGTGACAAAGCTTTTGAGGCAACTCAGGCCCCTTTCTTTACATTTTGCCCGAACAAGAGGCCTGAGTTACCTCGAAAGCTTGCATATTGTAATCTTTTTTTTTAGCCAATAAAAGGTTGGCTGCTTGACTTCTCACTACACTCATAATGGCTAACACGGTACAACACCCTAGTACTACAGTATATGCTATATCTTGCAAGCTATGTATTCTTATTTATTTATTTTTGCCTTGTACTGTACTGTACATCTGCTCAAAGGAGACATGCAGGACGTATTTATTTAAACTGAGTATACAGTATATTGACAGGAAACCTGACTCCACTCTCCTGGTGTTTTTTAAATTTTGCTTGTAAGAATACATCTGGTCGCCTGCAGTTCTTCTTTTACATTATTGATTGCCCACAACTACTTGTTACTTTGCCATTTTTTTCTTCAGGGTAAAGCACATCACCACATTCCTATCTTTTGTGACTTCATCTCTCAATTCTTGCACTTTTTATGTAGACGCCTTCCCAGAGGGCCATGCCAGGCTGTTTCTGGACGTTTACTGTCTTCTGTCAGTGCTTTTTTCCTGCCTTCCTTTTACCGATTAGCAGTTGGTTTTCAGAATATTATCACCTATTATTCCTGCATTTCTTGATGTTTTTTCTTATTTAGACCCACTCCACCTGTGTGGTCTCATTAATTGCTTTCTGCAGGGGCCTCCTCACTTCTCCATACTTTCCCCAAATACTTTCTCAATTGTGCATTTTACTATAAACCTCATCACTTCTTCATAATTTGTTGTTGTCTAATTGTTTACTATTGGAGTGCTTTAATAAGCTACATTTTTTAGATAGATAGATAGATAGATAGATAGATAGATAGATAGTTAGGAAAGGCACAAATGAATAAATCAATAGACAGAAAGTTAAATAGACAGGAAAGGCACACTATAATAGATAGACACACCTCTTCCTCCCTTCTACCTATAAAACCTGCCAGCTTTCTCCTCCTAACAGTTCTGTATTGGACACAGTCTCTTGTTGACTACTCGGCTTTGTTTAAAAGTTTATTTCTTGTATACGGGGGAACCCCTAAACCCTCTCGCGTCTCTGTTGTCCTTTTGTTACAATACAGATATAGCTATATACATAACTAACTATTACATAAAAAAAATTGGGTCAAGATGTGATCATCTCAGGGAGACACTTTGAAGTCCTGAGAGACTTCTTGCACATCACAACCCACTTAGAGACAAGAAGTGAGAGAAAAGGACAGCTGCTGTTCAGGCGTTCAAATGATCATAGCGCAGCGTGACATGCAGATCATGCAGCTGATTTATCAGCTTCTCATTAGTGTGCATTTAGCCCCCCCGCCTTTAAAACGTGAGCGACAGAGACGTGAACTGGCGAGCGTGAAGTGAAACGCACTCCCGGAGAGAGGGGTTGGGGAGTAGGCGAGCGAAACGAGTAGGGATTAAAGCCCCCTAATATATATTGTGGAGATTGGTCTGGTCCAAAATAAATCTTCACAAACAAAAACAAAGTTTTGGGGACCGTCCCCGTATATTGTCATCCAGACAAATAAAGAAATAAATGATTCAGAGTCTTAATCAAACAATGAACAGTTTACTTTCAGAAAAATGGCGGATTTATAGTGAAAAGGATGATGGGACAGGAAATGGTTGGCATGAAGTGATGTTGTAACAGGAACCGGAACCAACATCATAATGATGAGACGGAAGTGAGGTGTTTTGATGGAGCCGGAAGTGACGTCATCAGGGTTGGCCGGAAGTGACGTCATCGCGGCCATTTTGGAACCCAGAAGTGGAGGAATTATTTTTCTTCAGGTTTTCTGTTGACCAAAAGAGATTAAGGTAAGTACCACGTGACAACCCTCTATCTCGCCATGTTTCACTCACCTTTAGGCTCTTTGACTGCCTCCTAATCGCACATGTGTGACATGACCCCCAGCCCAGACTCATCAAAGCAGCATGATCCGTCACCAGAGTAAACTCCCGCCCCAGTAGGTAGTACCTTAAAGATGTGACAGCCCACTTAATC